>NW_028227259.1:144697939-145127939 GCF_978045245.1 Mus caroli | reverse complement strand
CAGGAGGCAGGGGGCCTTGTGCAGGGTTCTGAACGTGCAGAGGTCCTATGATACCCGGTCAGACTAACTCAGCAGCTTCTCTCCATTAGAGGTCACAGACTCCTCATTCTACTGGAACAGCCCTGTTACATACTACTCAGAGTCCTGTGGCCCCAGCAGCCTGGCAGGACCAGGGAGGCCCATGATGCTCCCTAGGAAGCTCTAAGGATGCTGGGAAAGAGCCTTTGGAATCTCCAGTCAGATTGGGAGATTCCTTCTGGCTCCTGGCCCCCTCAGTGCCTCCCATTCATATGCGTTGGTAGGGTGGGATATAAATGGAAGCGGGGGTTGGGGCAGTGAGGGGCTGTGGTGCAGGCTGGCAAAGTCAGGTAGCTGTGGCTTCCTGTGCCTACGGGCTGTGTAGTCCCAGGGCTGGCCAAATACAGGGAGGGAGGGGGTTAACAGTCACTAAGGCTTTATGGGGGAACAGCTGCTGTCTCCATACATGTGGGAGAGGAACATGTGGATCAAGCTGCCAAGGCTGCTCACAGTCTGCCCCCACCCTCATTCAGTCTGTAACGGCAGCACAGCAGCAGGGGAAGGCGCCCAGGGCAGACCTGTCTGGGTCCTGTCATAGAAACTGGGTGAGCCTAGGGGAAGTGGTGGGAAGGGACAGGAACTGGGCAGAGTGAGCAGAGTGACACTGAGCTCTGAGCTGCTATCTACGGTGTTGACCTCTGGGCAGCTGTCCCACAACCCACCTCCCTTCCTGCTCTGCCCTCAAGGTAGTAACACTCATTCCTGTCCCCCTTGAAGGGCAAATGTGGGGACTCCACTTGGCCTCGATGGCCTGTCTGCATAGCTTAAGGTCATGTGAGAAGCCCGTAAGGGACACTGTGGCACCCAGTAAGATCAAGGCAAGCTTTGGGAAATAACAGTCATAGCCACCAAAGGTCTAGGAAGGGGATTTCTCTCCATTTTCTGTTTGAGACATCTCACCCTCCCACCTCTCTCTATCCAATCACCTACTGTCAACTCCCACCCCAGAACCTTCCTAAATGCCTGCCCCAGACCTGATGATGCTGGGGCATAGACCCAGACCACATACCTATCCTTCTCTGGAACCTCAGGGTGGCCACCAAAGCATACCAGGCAGGCAGACAGGGCAGCAGGGAACTAGCTTGTGCAGACTGGATCTCTCCTGGCATGCATACATAGGCTACTGGAGGATGAAGTCGGTAGCGGGTCCTGAGGCTGGGCAGGAGCCATCACAGGACAAGGCAGAACATTTCTAGAGTGGAGTCTACAGAGTGCTCTCGGTGCCCTAGAAGGAACGAGAGGGTATAGTGGGTCTAGGTAGACAGAGATGAAGACAGACAAGACAGGTAGAGTGAGGGACAGAGACAAGGAGACATAGAAAGAGTCAGTGGGACACAGATCAGGAGGGAGGGATGGGTGGGGAAAGTAAAGTGTATCCGAGTCTGGTCCTCAGGGTAGGGGCCTCGATGATAAGGGCTGGAGTAGAGGGGTCCCCTTTGCTCCATCTCTCTATCTCTCTATATCTATCTATCTATCTATCTATCTATCTATCTATCTATCTATCTATCTATCTATCTATCTATCTATCAAGATAGTGTTTCTCTGTGTAGCCCTGGCTGTCCTGGAATTCACTCTGTAGACCAAGTTGGCCTCGAACTCAGAAATCCACCTGCCTCTGCCTCCCAAGTGCTGGGATTAAAGACGTGTGCTACCACTGCTCCGCTTTTTTGTAGGCCTTTTCCCCATCAAATTATCTTTGGTCCAGAGCCAGGGAAATAGATATCCTCCACAAGATGCCCTGTGGCACCCTACCAAGGATCTTCAAGGATCCTTTCCTGGATCCTGTCTTAGAGTCCAAGGCTGGCACATGCCCTGAGCTCACAATAGGAACAGGGAATCATACTCACTCCTGAAGCAGGCAAGTGTTGTATTGTTGATGGGTTAGGACAATACTCACAGTCTTATAGAGGCTGATGTCAGGCACAGGGGTTGCTCATTGTGCCTCAGTTTCCCCTCTAAGAACGTCTCTGAACAGGATGGCGGCTACAGAGAAAATTATTGGTTCCCTGGGTATGTGTGTCTATAGTCAAGAAAGGAGGCATGAGGAGAGGGCTGAATAAAGAGATGAGGAGCTTCAGTCTACCCTGTCTCCTCCCACATCCCCCATAACTCTCTGAATCTTTCCATTCAGCATCCTGTCTACATGATTGAACAGAGAGAGACAGGCAATGGATGGACAGAAGGATGGATGGATGGATGGATGGATGGATGGATAATTGGATGGTCAGAGGAATGGATTAATGGAAGGATAAATGAACAGATATATGGTCAGAGGGATGGATGGATGGATGGATGGATAAGTGGATAGATGTATGGACACCTGCAGTCATAGATTGGGTGATGATAGACCACAGAGGTGGGTGGGTGGGTGGGTGGAGGGATGCATGGAAGGATGAGTGGGTGGAAAGATGGTGTGATAACTAATTTTGGCTTGTCAACTATCAAGATCTGGGAAGAGGGACCCTCAGTTGAAGAATGCCTCCATCAGATTGGTCTGTGGACATGTCTGGCATTTTCTTGATTGCTGATCAATGTAGGAGGGCCCAGGCCACCATGAGTGGTACCTGGTAACAAAGGTAGCTGAGCGTGGCCCTGGAAGTAAGTAATCCACTCAGCATCTCTTCCCCATCGGCTCTGTTTCAAGCTTTGCCTTGAGTTCCTGCCTTGGTTTTCCTCGCAGGTTGACTGTAGCCTGAACTCTGATATTAAACTCTTTCCTATCTACCTTTGGTCATGTTTTTTTTTTTCTTGAAGATTTGTTTATTATTATATGTAAGTACACTGTAACTTTCTTCAGACACACCAGAAGAAGGTGTCAGATGCCATTATGGTTGTGAGCCACCATGTGGCTGCTGGGATGTGAACTCAGGACCTTTGGAAGAGCAGTCAGTTCTCTTAACTGTTGAGCCATCTCTCCAGTCCCATGGTCATGTGTTTATCACAGCCACAGAATGCAAATGAGAACAGATGAGTGGATGGACAGACGGATGGCCCCTGGGCTTACTCCTTGTCAGTCCATTCAGAAGAGGCTGGGTGTTACACTCTGGGTTATAGCACCCAGCTATAGATATAGATAGATAGATAGATAGATAGATAGATAGATAGATAGATAGATAGATAGATAGATAGATTGATAGATCATAGATAGATACATACATACATACATACATGTATACATACATACATACATACATATAGATGATCTAGCAGAGGTCAGGACTTAGACTCCTCAAACGTCTAAGAAACCTCAGTCTCTAGGAGTGTCAAGCTGTGTGACCCAGAACATGAACATTGAACTCGTTGATATGGAAATATCAGGATAGGGATCTGGAGAGATGGCTCAGTGGTTAAGCGCACCTTCTGCTCTTGCAGAGGACCAGGGTTCAATTCCCAGCACCCACATAGTGGCTGGCTCACAATTGTCTGTAACTCTTGTTCCAGAGGCTATGATGCCCTCTTCTGGCCTCCACAGGCATCAAGCATGTGTAGTACACAGGAATACAGGCAGGTAAAACATTTGTGCACATAAAAATAAATAAATCTAAAAAAAAAAAAAAAAAAAAAAAGGCTACTAAGACTTCCTCCAAGCCACAGAGAACCCAGAAAGCTGAAAGGTGGTTGGGGGAGGGGAAGGGGGGCGTCTCTGAGCTGAAAACAGTCCTCAAACCTCTTCGTGCTGTGCCCCTGTCAGAGGGTGGAGGCCTGACTAGCTAGCCATGTGAGGAAGCCAAGCCTTCAGGCTCACCTCCAGATAAATAAGCCCTGCAGAGCCCAGGGTCTCCTCGCCTGTCTGTCCCCTGCCTGCCTGGCACAGATACAAGGACACACAAGTGCAGATGTCTTTCTCTGAACACAGACTCTTGCTGGCTGTAGATATCTCTCCACTCTGCTCCACCTCTGACCTGTGACCTCGGCCATACACTGCCCCTTCCTGGACTCTGTGTCCTGCTATGGCGTTGAGAGCTTGAATCCCTCATCGACCAAAGATGGAGGAACTGGGTTGGTTGTGCGAGGGCTGTGGGGTTGGGTGTGGACCAGGTCCTCCTGAGCCAATTTGGCCCCTGCTCCTGTGTCTGACCCCCACACTTCCTCCCTGTACCCCCTCTGGGGAGGGACCTTAATTAACATCTTCCTGTTCAGTTTCCAAAAACATATTTGGGAGGATTATTTTGCAAAGGAAATGTTTTTGAAAGAATCTTGTGTCCCGTTGTTCCAACCCAGGGAAGTGGGGGCAACGGTCAGAGCAGGGACACTGAGTGAGGCTTTGGGGGACCCTGATGTTTAGGTGAGCAAATCTGATAGACTCCAGCCTTGAGCCCCTCTCAGAGCAACCATCCACCTCCCAAGAGAACCTGGGGTGACAGTGAGAAGGCTGGAAGCCAAAGATGGGAGGCAGACCGTGTGTGTGTGTGTGTGTGTGTGTGTGTGTGTGTGTGTGTGTGTGTATGTGAGTGTGTGTATGTGTGAGTGTGTGTGTTTGTGTGTGTGTGTGAGTGTGTGTATGTGTATGTGGAGTGAGTGTGTGTGAGAGTGTGTGTATGTGAGTGTGTGTATGTGTATGTGGAGTGAGTGTGTGTGAGAGTATGTGTGTTGTGTGTATGTGTATGTGTGAGTAAGTGTATGTATGGGACACACCCTTCACAATCAACCACGGCAAGCCCCAGGTGCATCTCAGGCCCTGTGTCTAAACCACTTATTTTCTTTCTCCTAGGCAAATACTTGAACACTCTCCCACCGTGGCTCTCAGACCTATCTTCCTCTTCTCTCTCCTGCCCCTAGAAAATGCCTTTGGGATCTGGGTCCAACCCGCTTTAACCATGACCTCTGACCTCTGACAGATGTCCTCCGGGACCTTGGGGACTTTTTCCTGTGTGAAACCTGTGTCTGTCTCTTCAGCAGCGGGGACACCTTAAGTTCATGTTATCTTGCCCTTGAACTTGGTCCTTGGAAGATCCTTTGTTTACTGTTTAAATTTCTTATACATTTCCATCCTTCCTGCCTCCTCCCTCCCTTCTTTCCTCTTTTCCTCCTTTGCTTTCTCTCTATACATACGTGCACATGTGTACATGTGGATACTTGCAGAAGCCAGAGGAGGGCCCTGCAGCTGCAGTTGCCCACCTGATGGGGGTGCTGGGCACAGAACTTAGGTCCTTTGCAAGAGCCACAAGAGTTGAGAACCACTGAGCCATCTCTCCAGCCTGCCTTCTTTTCTTCCTTTTCATGGGGGTCTCATGTATGTGGTTCTGAGGATCGAACTCAGGGCCTTGTGTGTGCTGGACCAGCACGCTACCCACTGAGCTGCATCCCCAGCTCCTCCCCTCTCACCTGCTACTTGCTTTGCCCTGCTCCTTCTTATCCTGCTTCCTTTTAATTATTTCTATCAAGGGCTGGAATTACAGACACAAGCTGACTACTTCTTCCCTTCCTCTTCCTCCTCCTCTTCTTCCTCCTCTTCCTCTTCCTCCTCCTCCTCTTCCTCTTCCTCCTCCTCCTCTTCCTCTTCCTCCTCCTCCTCTTCCTCTTCCTCCTCCTCCTTCTTCCCCCTTCTCCTTCCTTTATTTTTGTTTTTTTCAAGACAGGGTTTCTCTGTGTAGCCCTGGCTGTCCTGGAACTCACTCTGTAGACCAGGCTGGCCTCGAACTCACAAAGACCACCAGCCTCTGCCTCCCAAATGCTGGAATTAAGGGTATGAGCCACCACCGCCCAGCTACCCCCTCCCCTCATGTAGCCCAGGCTGGCCTCAAGAAAGATCACCTCCACCTCCCAGATACTGGGGTTTTAAGCATGTACCACCATACTTGGTGTTGTGTGTTATTGGGGGTTGACCTTGGGCCCTGGTGTGTGTTAAGCTAGCACTCTCCCCACTGAGCCCCAACCCCAGTACCCTGTGCTCTTAGTTCCTATCCTGAGAATCATTCACACTGAACCATGCCTGCTGCCACAAACATAGCAGGCTGTTGGCATGTGGGAGGCACCTGCCAAAAACATGAAAGAAATGACTGTCTCCCTTGTGAGAGGGTTCAGGAGACCCCGTGGACCCCGCTGGGACACTGATCCATGAAGTCTGCAGACCATCCCTTGGCTGTCACCTTTCAGTTCTACACCCTCACCCCCACCCCATGATTGTGTGTAGTTTTTTGCTCACTTAAAGCTTCCATCTCAACCTGTCACCTACAGGCCCTTCTTGTCCACTGTGAACCCTCCCACCAGGTCCCGGTCCAAAAGGTGTGTTCCATAAATAAAGAATGTTTCATAAATGTTTGTTGAATGATTAAATGTTGACTCTGTCATGGACCTAGTAGGGTCTAGGAGTAGGGTCTCTTAACAAAAATCCTTTAGCTCAAAATGCATCCCTCATTTCCCGGGAACTTGGCTTAAGTTGGTGAAGTGTTTGCCTAGCATGCCTGAAGCCCTGAGTTCCATCCCAGAGCCTCAGAAACAGAATATGGTGGCCAGTGTCTATGATCCCAGCACTTGGGATGTGGCGACAGGAGGAACAGAAGCTCAAGGGAATCCTTAGCTACGTGGTGAGTTCCAGGCCAGCCTTGACTACATCAGACCTTCTCTCAACAAGAAGCACCCTTCAGTCCCTGATTCCTGTATACCCATGCTCCTTTGCTCCAGCTTCTCCCTAAGCCTCAGTTTCTACCCCATCCTGCCTTCTGAGCCGTAAGCCAGTCTCAGCTCTCCTCTGGCCTCTGGCCCCCTCGAGCTGGGGGAAATTCCACAAGCTTCATCCAGTGCTGGCTACGAAGAGGACATTTCTCAACCCCCTAGGGATTCTCTGAGGCAGGGGTGGGACAGTGGGTCAGAGTCTGCAGCCAGCTGGGGTAGACAAGTGTGAAGGGCATGAGGCTGGAGTTCTTCTGGCAACTTCCCGGGCCTATCTGGGCCTCAGTTTCCCCTTTGAGAACGGAGAGGGGCGGGGGTTGCCCAGCCTGAGGCATGCGCTTCCTGGTCTTTTCTCTTCTGTTCTCTTTTATTTTTGCCTGACTTTGCTTCTTCAAGAGTTTCTAGCTGGGCTGGAGAGATGGCTCAGTGTGGTTAAGAGCACTGACTGCTCTTCTGGAGGTCCTGAGTTCAAATCCCAGCAGCCACTTGGTGACTCACAACCATCTGTAATGAGACCGGATGCCCTCTTGTGTGTCTGAAGACAGCGACAGTGTACTCATATACATGAGATAAATAAATAAATCTTTTATAAAAAAAGGAGTTTCTACCTATCTTTGTTAGTATTGTTTTCTGCTACTTCCCCACCCCCACCCTGCACCCTCCCTCACCCCCATTCCTAGGATTGATCCTAAGGGCGCATGCGCACCACAAAGGCACATTCACAGTGCTTCATCCTCAGCCTTCTGTTTACTCTGTTTACAGAGTCTCACCATAAGTTCCCCAGGCTGGTATCGAACTCACGATCCTCCTGCTTCAGCCTCCCATTACGCTGGGATGACTGGCTACTAACATCAGGCCCTGCCATGTCTACTTTTCTCTGTTGCCTCCTCTTTGTCTCTGCTCGGCCCGCCGGTCCCCATTTCCAGCCCTAGCCATCTCTTCAGTGTTCCTTGGGGCTCACAACTCCTCCCCATCCCACAGATGTCCTGGAACTGGTGTGAGGTTATTTTAGGAGCTGGTGGCTCCCCTGGGTCTTTCCCAAGCGCCTTGGCAGGGATGGAACACATTGGAAGCCAGTCGGCTCTGTCGGGGCAGGCGGCCTGTGCTGCCTGAGGCTGATGGGAGTGTGGTTCAGGGACGCAGCACAGACTTCCTGGTGACAGAGGCTTAGGCAGTGGCCACAGCCTGTCCCTAAGGATTCCCGGGAAGGGCTCATTCCCAACCACAGGGACAATATAAAATGTCTCTCTCTTTATCTCTTTGTTATGTTTTATTTTTGAGTCGGGATCTTACGCATCCTCGAGTAGCCTCCAATTTGCCATGTAACCAAGGATGATCTTGAATTTCAAATTTTCTTCTTCTACCTCTCTGGTGCAGAGACGATGGGTGACCACCAATCATGTCCAGTTTATGCATTTTCGTGCATGTTGGGCAAGCAATCTACCAACAAAGCCGCAGCCCCAACCCCCTTCCCCCCCTTTTTTTTGACAAAAAAATGACCGTACCCTAGGGAGCCATGGAACTCACAGTCCCTCCTGCCTCCGTCTCCTGCCTGCTGAGACTACAGATGTGAACTATCTCAACTGTCACAGAGATTTTTCTATTGCTTATCTTTAAAAAAAATAAAAAGAGCCAGGTTATAGTGGCCATGCCTTTAATCCCAGCACTTGAAGGCAGAGGCAGGTGGAGTTTGAGGCCAGTCCAGTCTCAGAGTGAGTTCTAGGACAGCCAGGGCTACTCAGTGAAACTCTGTCTTGAAAAGAATATTAATAAAGATCGGTGGGGTGCTGGGAAGACGGCTCTGTGGGTGAAGGGCTTGCTGTGCAAGCCTGTGGACCTGGGTTCAATTCCCTAGTGATTATATAGAATCTCAGTGTGGCATGCCTATAACCCCAGAGCTGGGGGGTGAGGGGTGCTGACAGGTTCATGGAGCTTGCCTGCTAACCATTCTAGCCAGATTGGCGAGCTCCAGGTTCCGTAAGAGACCCTGCCTCAAATACAAGACAAAAGCAAGTAGAAGCACTAGTAAGGTAGAGAGTGACAAAAAAAGACAGCTGATATTGGCAACATATCATATGTATATGGGCACACACACATGCATATACCACACACACGTGGACACACACACACTTTTTAATTTTTTTTTTTTTAATTTTATTTTGAGTGCATAAGTGTTTTGCCTGTGCATCACATGCATGACTGGTCCCTGATCAGAAGAGGGCGTCAGATTCCCTGGAACTGCAGTCATAGATGGTGGGAGGTGCCACGTGGGTGCTGGGAATTGCACTGGTCTTCTCTGGAAAAGGCGCCTGGTGCTCTAAACTGCTGAGCCATCTCCACAGCTCTCTGCTCTGACATTTTCTGAGTGCGCAGGGTAAAACTTAATTATATGCTTCACCTAACTCAGCGCGTCAAAACTTATCATTTAAACATGGAATCAATATGAAAATCATTACAGGGATAATTACCAGCAGATAGTAAGTGCAGAAACCAGTGGGCGTTGCTGGGTCATTGCGGCTCATGTATGTGTCATGGGTCGATCTCACCTACCCCCTTTCCTACCCACTTCCTGTCCCCACCCCAGCTCCCACCATCTCTAATGCACCCCCTCCATCTTTATGCTTTTTGGTCTTTATGTTTTTTGAGGTTTCCATATTTGAAAAAAAAAACACGTAACACTTTTTTTTTTTTTTTTTAGTTTTTCAAGACAGGGTTTCTCTGTGTAGCCCTGGCTGTCCTGGAACTCACTCTGTAGACCAGGCTGGCCTCGAACTCAGAAATCTACCTGCCTCTGCCTCCCAAGTGCTGGGATTAAAGGCATGTGCCACCACTGCCCGGCTAACACTTTTTTTTTTAATTTAAATATTTTTTTACACAAGGTTTCATATAGCTGAGGCTGCCCTTGAACTTCTGATTCTCAGGTCTTATATAATAATAAATAGGCATAGTGATGCAGGATTGTAGGCTCAGCACTTGAGAGGCTAAGGCACCCAGGTCTCAGGGAACTCAAGGCTACCTTGGACTAAAGAATGAGACCAACCATGTCTCAAAAAGGGAGGAGAGGGCTGGCCATGTAGCACAGGGGAGAAAGCACTTGTCTAGCATGCATGAAGTCCTGGGTGCCATCCCCAGTACCCCATAACCATGTGCAGTGGTGCTCACCTGAAATCTCACATTCTGGAGGTGGAGGAATGGGGATCAAGAGAGCAAGAGTATCCTTGGGCTACATAGTGAGTTTGAGGGCAGCCTGGGCTACATAAGACTCAGTCTTTGAAGGAAGAAAGGAAGGGATTATGAGCATGCCTTTTGTCCTGATTGGGGAATCTAGTCTGTGTTATAGACTCATATCTCCATGGAATATTCCAGAAGCTCAGTGGGTGCATTCTGTCAGTCTCTCTGTCTACAAGACAAACTACATGAATACAGCCTTCCCAGTGTCTGCTGTGCATGACTGCACTGGTGGTCTATAAATGCCCCTGAAAGGCTGAGTGAGGTAGTGCACATGTGCCACTCAAAAGTGTGAATCTCAGCCGGGCGTGGTGGCACACACCTTTAATCCCAGCACTTGGGAGGCAGAGGCAGGTGGATTTCTGAGTTCGAGGCCAGCCTGGTCTACAGAGTGAGTTCCAAGACAGCCAGGGCTACACAGAGAAACCCTGTCTCGAAAAATCAAAAAAAAAAAAAAGCAGGGCTTGGCTGTGCCCACCTGTCACTCAGGAGCTGGGGGATGGGGTATAGATAGGAATGTCACTGGGGCTTAGGGTTAGCATCTTAGCTCCAGGCTCAGTTAGAGATCCTGTCTCAAAGGATAAGGCAGAGAGAGACAGAGCAGGATACCTGATTCCTCTTCTGGCCTACCTAAGCATGCGCGCGCACACACACACACACACACACACACACACACACACACACACACACATCTTTAAAATAGCCGGGCAGTGGTGGCGCACGCCTTTAATCCCAGCACTTGGGAGGCAGAGGCAGGTGGATTTCTGAGTTCAAGGCCAGCCTGGTCTACAGAGTGAGTTCCAGGACAGCCAGGGCTACACAGAGAAACCCTGTCTCGAAAAACCAAAGCCAAAAATAAATAAATAAATAAATAAATAAATAAATAAATAAATAAATAAATAAATAAATAAAATAATGCTCTTGTTTGGTGAGCTGTGTCCCCTCCCTGGTTCTGGGGCTCAGAATTTCTGCACCTACACCTTCAGCACAGCGTGAAGGGGATCCTCCAGACACTTTATTGTCTGATTGTGTTTACAGCTCTTCCTTCCTCCAATCCAGTCCCAGGGTCTGTTTATAGTGCTGGCGCTTCGGCAGTGTCCCTGGAGCCCAGCATGCATCTGGAGAAAATATCTGGCTCCGTCAAGGTCAGATGTGAGTGGGCAGGCATGCTCTTGCCTGCACAGCTGGCCCTAACCCTGTCTGCCTCAGTGGCCTCCTCAAATTGTTGTTTCTGTGTGCCATACTTCAAAGATGGCTTCACATTGGCTCCTTTCCTATTGGCATTGAGTCAGTTTGGATGGTTGGGAGGGAATCCCTTCAACACCCTCCCCACCCCCCACCTGCCACACACCTCCCAGCACTATCCTCTCTTACAATGTGCCACAACTATCCGGGCATTTTTTTCTTTGACTTGGCTCCTTACTGCCCCCTGGAGGCTGCTCACAGCAATGCACCACCAGGGAAACAGCCCAAAAGGGAAAAGGAAGGTTCTTGTCCAACAGGGTTGTGAACAGATAGGAACACTCTTGATGGTTGCAAAATTAATGGGATACTGGGAAATACTGACTGAGGAGTTTGGCCCAGAAACTGACAGATGTAACCGAGAAAAGATGATTCCCCTTCATCCTGACCAGGAGCCTCCAACTTTCAATCCTCCTGCCTCAGTGCTGAGATTATGGTTCTGTGCCACCACACCCAGATTGTTGTTGGTTTGGGTACCTCCCCATAACCTAACTCCTGTTCATTCTACAACACCCACCCGTAGTGCCTCCTCCTCCCGAAAGCCAACCCAGATGGACCTCCATCCCATGCTTCCAAGGGATGTTTTTAGAGTGGGGACTCGGGCAGGCATACTGCTGGCTTCAAACCTTGGCTCTGTGATGATCTAGCTGTGTGTGTCTGTGCTCCTACATCCTTTTCCAGAATATGGATCTCAGAACCAATCCCAAAGGCTGTCAGCTTCAGAGATGCATGTAAACTGGCCAGTAGGTATCTGACAGGGAGCAAGCCTGGGCTACGCGTAGTGACCACTTCTTAAAAGCAGCCTGGGTGTAGTGGCACAGGTCTATAATCTCAGCACTGAGGAGGCTGGGATAAAACTTGAAAGTCAGAGGCAAGCCTGGGCTAAGTAAGGACATTCTTAGAAACACATGAACAGGGGGGAAAATGGATGAGAGAAAAGGATGAGGTGGGGAGGAAGAAGAGAAGTGGAGGAGCCAGGGAAGAGGAGAGGGGGAGGAGAGTTGGCACTCAGCACTGGCCAGGGTCTGGCCAAGATGTCCGCCTACACCGCCCCCTCCCCCATCCCCATCCTGGTGTAGCTCCTCTCCTAAGCTGGGTGGAGACCAGCTCCTGCTTCAGAACCTTCAAAGTCAACAGCTCCAGGCAAAACCACACATCCGGGTGGAGGTAGGAGGTGTGGGTGCTGCCTAAACGGCAGGTCTGTTAGTCTCAGCCCTGAGTCACCTCACCTGGCAGCTGGCCCACCGGACAGCACAGCATAGAGGACTGCTGCCCGCCACACCATCGAATCTCACAAAGTCCAACCAGGCCAGGGCAGAGGCAGCCAAGGAAGGATCTGGGCTCCCTGACATTGGTGTGGGGGCAAAGTGCATCTTGGGTCTCTCCTTGGCTCATTCTGTCCCCTGGGCTGTAGCTGCCTGGGTCATTGGGAGTTGTCACGGCCTCCTGCTCCAACCCTACCAGACCCAAGTCCCAGCCACTTAGAGGGATGCAAGCACAGGTCTGTGCGACACCATGGGGCAGAGTCCAGTTGTGGGAGCACGTCCAGCCTCCATCAGAATGGCCTGGGGTTCCAACACTTCCCAGAGCTGTAGAGACTAGGCTGGGTAGGGGACGGCCTCCAGCTTTCCTACCACACAGACCTCATAAGCCAGAAGGGGGAGGTTAAGGCTCACAGGGGATGGAGACCGTTAGAAGCAGGCATCTTTGACCTCTCTGCCCCTGGCAGCAAAATCTGGGCCTCATGTCTCAACAGGTATGGGGCTCCCCCGCCATCCCCAGGCTCCCAATTCCAAGCTATGGCCTCTAGGCTGCAAGAGCCCGAGAACAAGGTGCCCACGTCGATGCTCCTCTCATCCTAGGAAAGATGGAGGTGGAGTGGGCTGACCCAGTTCCCCTGCTCAGCCACATCTGTCTTGTTTACCTTCCTTTATCAAGGAGACAGGCGCGCTGGGGGGTGGTGGGGGTGCACTAGGGGGAGGAGGTGGCAGAGGTCAGCATTAGCAACTCCAGCATGTGGCTGCGAAGCACAGAAGGCCACTGGTTCAAGGTAGCCAGGGGGTTAGTACCTGTTCACACTCCTGACTTGTGGGCTTTGACCCCAGCCCTGAGTTCTGGCACCAACCAGCACTGTATTGCACATCCAGAAAATTTAATATGGACATCTCGTCCCAGCAGCATCCCTACATAGGGGAAAGGAGAAGGGGGAAGCCATGAAGCCAGCCTGCACTCTCCTAGTGGGCCCTGCAGCCCAGGGCTTTAGTGTGTGTGGTTTTGAGAGTCTCTCACAGGGACCTGGGACTTGCCAGGGTCTCCTGACTGGCTGGAGACCCCAGCACAGACCACTATGTTCTGTGCCTTGCACAAGTGCTGGGCATCAAACTCAGATCCCCCTACAAAATCAGATCCCCCTACATACTGATGGTACTTCCCACAGGGAGCTTCCCCATGGCCCTCCAGGGAGGTGAGTGTGTGGGGTCTGCACACTCTGCACCCCTAGCAGCCAGCCAGGCAGGTCCAGCAGGCTCACCCCAGGAAATCTCTGTTGCTCTGGGCTGCCCCCTGCAGGCACAGCCAACCCTGCCATGCTAGTGAGCCATCTCTGTGTCCTGCTTGACCTTGGTACCCATCTCTCCCTGCCAGACTGCATCCGTGCAGCGGTACCTGGGAATAGGCAAAGCAGGCCAGAGGCTCAGCCCTGCCAGGGCCTGGAGAGAAAAACGGTGGCAGAGGGGACCCACGGGGACAGGAGAAAAAGAGACGCATGCTTGTTACACACTCATCTACAGGCTTTACCCCAAGGCTCTGGGCTCCCACCACAGCTACACTGTGACCCAACTTCCCCCTTCAGAGAGTCCCAGAGGCCCCCATAACCGCCCCCACAGACTTGGGCTTCTCTCCTCCATCCTTGAGGTGGCCTCGAGGGCCCCAGTGGATCCTTCTCATTGGCTCAGCCCAAGAGGCAGCCGGCCAGGAGAGGCGTGGGGGTGTGGGAAAGGCCCTCCCCATCTGTAGACTGGACACTGGAATGTGCTGAGCAGAGCCAGGCCTAATCCCCATTCATCCCCTTGAGGCCACTGAGCCACTGCAGCGGGGCAGCCCTGGGATGGAAGGGGACTGGATCAGGGACACATTCCCAGTATGGTAGACAGTTGATGGATGGTCAGACAGAGATCATAAGGTCAGCCAGGGTTCCATAGGAGGACACACCTTCTTCACTCTTTGAGACCGATGGGGTCAGTGTGAGGCTCTGGAGTATGGGAGTTGGGGGGGGGACCCTGGTTACACCCTCCCTACAAAGATGGGTGATGTATCCCCAGATGTGCGCAAGACCCTGAATAGTGCTGGTGGCAGAGCCAGATAGACCTGGGGAAGTATGTTGAAAGGACCAGTGTATTCACTGATGAACCCAGGGCAAGAGCGCTGCCACTAAGCCATGTACCCAGCCCCCTCTCCAGCAGGGTTAGCCTGAGGGGGGAGGAAAAATGGGGCACAGAGGTCCATGTGACCCAGACAAGGCCCCTAGAGGTGGGGCCCCTGTGCCCCGCCCCAGCGGGCTCTGCTATATCTCCAGCTGCCTCATCCCCACACCCAGTGGCTGAGGGCAATGACACTGCAGGTGGGTAAGATCCACAGCCCAGGGAGGTTGCAAATGCTGGAGAAGGAAGTGGAGTGGGGGTCGCCTGGTGGGCCACCTACTCCACTATAGAGCTGGGAATGTTTATAGCTTCTCTTCAGCCCCCAAGCAGAGAGGCTGTGGGGGTAAGGTTGGACCACCACACCCAGAGCAACATGGAAGTAGAGGCTTGGGCTTGGTGGGAGCGGGTGTCCCTGAATAAACAGCACACTTGATGGGGAGGAAGGAGGTTGCAGCCCTCTGGGGCTCTGTCCCCTGTGTTTTGCCTTCAGTTTGAAGCCTTCTGTGCAGGGGGTCTGGCCCCTGGCTGGAGCCTGACTGTACAGGGACATGCAGATGCTGGAGAAGACAAGTAAGAGCCTCCCTCACTGGGGTCGGGACCCTCCAGCCACGCTCCTGACCCTAATCACACTCTCCACCCATAGGTTCGAGATCAACTTCTTAACAGACGCAGGAGACATCGCCTTCCACGTCAAACCTCGATTCTCCAGCGCCACGGTGGTGGGCAATGCTTTCCAGGGAGGACGGTGGGGGCAGGAGGAGGTGTCCAGTGTATTCCCGCTGACTCTGGGAGAGCCCTTTGAGGTGATGGGGTCTGCGGGAGGAAGGAGAGGTGGGGTGGGACACCTAGGACCCGTGAAGACAGGGACTGCGGAGGATAAATGCATGGACTGGTGCACCCTGGGAGTTTGTTCACAGGGTGTCTCTCTCTCTCTCTCTCTGGCTACTAACCACCCTCTCTTGGTGAAAAGAGGAATCCCCAGCTAGGAACTCAGGATCAGGTGGCCCACACCATGCTTTGCCAAGTAGCCAGTGTTGTGTTTTATAAAACCTGGCAGGAGGGAGCACCTTGGTGGGCCCGGCCAATGTGTTACCCTGAGGAATCACCACCATGCAACAGGCCTAGCACAAAATGAAGTTTATTGGAGGGAAAGGAAGGCAACGTGGAAAGGGGGCAGAGAAGGACAGAAAGACAGAGGAGAGAAGACAGAAAGACAGAGGAGAGAAGACAGAAAGAGGAAGAAAGGTAGAGGCTGGCTGAGAACCCGTGGAGAAGAGAGAGAGGAGAGGGAGAGAGGGGGAGACAGAGACAGAGACAGAGACAGAGACAGTGACAGAGACAGAGACAGAGACAGAGACAGAGACAGAGACAGAGACAGAGACAGAGACAGAGACAGAGAGACAGAGAGGAGCCAAGCGGAATGAATAGTCCTGGCTCACACTTGGCAGACAGAGCGAAGCTGCTGCTGTTGGGTGGAGCCTGGAGAGATTGCTGACAGCCAAGAAGGCCTCTGTGGTTGGGGCCCAGAGACACCCCCACACACACTTTCCCTTCCCCTCAGATGGAGGTGAGTGCAGACGCAGAACACTTCCACATTTACGCCCAGGAACAAAAGGTGCTCCAGTTCCCACATCGGCACCGACCGCTGGCCACCATCACCAGAGTGCGAGTGCTCAGTGAGCATCGGCTGGCCCAGGTGGAGCTGGCCAAGCGGAGCCTGAGCTGGGGGTAAGGTGCCCGCCATGTCCTCACACAACTAGCCCAGGTGGAACTGGCCAAGTGGAGCCTGAGCTGAGGGTAAGGTGCCCGCCATGTCCTCACACACCGCATTCGGGATTCCTATCTGCCCGATCCCTGGTTGGCTGCCGTATGTCACTTTCTTCTGGCCTTGCACAGCTGTTTCCCTCCCTCACCCACCAGTTGTCCACATCTGGTTAGAACAAGCAGAGCTAAAACCAGAACCTTGGATTCTTGCAGGGATGGGGGCTACTGAGCAGACTGGACCACACAGCCTACAAGAGCCAGCCTTGGCCATCCTGCATCCCCTGCCACCTGGAGCCACGCGACACACCCATGCGACACACACTACACACGTTATAGATGCTGGGAAGCTGAGGCTCTGTGTGAACCCCGAGTTTTACCTTCAATAAAATATGAGCAGGTTACAGTCTTGGCTGCTGTGGAGGTGGGGCTGTTCTGTGGGTCTGTGACAGCCACAGATGTGCCTGCCAGGGAAAGGGGCTTCCTGAGACCAATGCCCCAGGCGCTGGGCAGTCCCTCCCCTTGTCCCCAAGACCCTGGCTGGAGTCTGAGGCTCTATTTCAAAGGGTACTCACTCACTCTCTTACACTCACATGACCCTATCATGGGGTGGAACACGGTGGACAGGAGACTTCAGTCCCTTTTGGCACAGGGTTCAGTCTGGTCCCGTCTAAGACATTCAGAAGCACCGAGCGCTTCCTAGAAGCTTCCTCCTCCCCCTGCTTCCCATTGGAGTCCTTCCTGTTTCCTCTGGCCCCACCTGGACGGGAGACGTGCTCCTGTCCCTGTAGTCTTCTATGTGTGTGCGTGTGTGTATACAGACAGGCACAGGGCAGTGGGAGAGAGGGAGGGAGGACCCTGAGGACCACTGACAGGAACTGGGCTCAGTCTTCAGCTTCCTGGCTCTACTTCCACAAATCCTCCCTCCAGGCGACCAGGGAGGAAAGCTCTCCTGCCCTGGAAGAGCCAAGCCTTCCAACCACCGCCCAGGTGCTCCCTGGGTCAGGCCAGGCAGCCACAGAGGCTCACGGATAGTTAGTTTCCTATGAGCGCAGGTGCATGCACCAGGACAGGACCTAGGTCTTCCTCAAGCACTCTCTGACTTACTGCTCTAAGAAAGGATTTCTCACTGAACTGGAAGCTTGCTGTTTTGGCTAAGCTCCCTTATCAGTGAGCTCTGGGGGTCCATCTGTCTCTGCCCTGCTGCACTGGGATTATAGTCATGGACAGCTTTTTATGTTGGTGCTGGGATTTGAACTCAGGTCTTCATGCTTGCAGAGCAATCACTCTTAACCACAGAGTCATCCCGCAGATTATGTGTCTTTGTTCTTTTTAAGTGTCTGTCTGTCTGTCATCTACCCATTTAATCATCTAGCTGTCATCTCTGTGTATATAACAGCTATTATCTCTGTCTTTCTCTTTTTTCTTTTTCTTTTCTTCCTTTCTTCCTTCCTTTCTTTCTTTCTTTTTTTTAAGATTTTGTTTGTTTGTTTATTTATTTATTTATTCATTATATGTAAGTACACTGTCGCTGTCTTCAGACACTCCAGAAGAGGGAGTCAGATTTCATTACAGATGGTTGTGAGCCACCATGTGGTTGCTGGGATTTGAACTTTGGACCTTTGGAAGAGTAGTCGGGTGCTCTTACCCACTGAGCCATCTCACCAGCCCCCTCTTTTTTCTTTTTTGAGACAGGGTTTCTCTGTGTAGTCCCTGCTGTCCTGGAAGACCAGGCTGGTCTTGAACTCACAGAGAGATCCTCCTGCCTCTGGCTCCCAAGTGCTGCATGCCACCCCTGCCTGGCTTATTTATCTAGCATGTTTTTATCTCCGATTATTTATCATCTATATCTATTGTCTATATCTGTCATCTTCCTATAAGTCTATAGTCTATTTTATGTTTATCTATCGACCTGTCTGTCTGTCTACCTATCTACATATTTAGCTATACTTCCTTTCCATCAGGGAACACACTGAGCCCCGCTTTGCCCCAGGGCCTCCTCACAGCCTCAGGGAACACTGGGTTGGAATGTGACCTTTGCAGGTGAGTTCATGTGAAGAAAGTACTTGGTCAGTACTGACCCAGGCAGGGAGCAGAGAGTGAAGCCACTTTGGAATGGTAGTCCAGGTTGAGTCCGAGCCCTGGTTCATTCTACAGGCAACTCCGGGCCTCTGTCAGAGTGAGACTGCAGAGCCCAAGACCCACAGAGTGCTGTAAACCTGAACTGGGTCAATTCAGGTCCTGAGAGGGACAGCTACCCCCAAGTTCTCTCTAAGGCAGTGGTTCTCAAGCTGTGAGTGGAGACCGTACTAGGGGGCTGAAAGACCCTTTCGCAGGGGTCACATATCTGATACTTACATTACGGCTCATAACAGTAGCAAAATTACAGTTATGAAGTAATATGAACAAAATAATTTTGTGGTTGGGGGGTCAGCACAACATGAAGAACTGTATTAAAGGGTTGCAGCCTTAGGAAGGTTGGGAACCACTGCTCTAAGTTCATAGAGGGGAAACTGAGGCTGAGACAGGAAGCCAGCAGGAGCAAGGAGGGACCATGCCTCTGGAGCCAGGGAGGCACCTGGAGTCCACAGCTGGGCAGGGTTTAGAGAGCTGCTGGCGCCAACCCCCAGGTGGGACAATGGCAGCCCAGAGCCCAGCTGTGCAGCTTCCTGTCTCTGCTCACTTCCCTCCCCTATGTCCTGGCCCAGCTGGCCTGGGGCCCCTTCCTGCCTCCCTTTAGGAGTCCTGGCCTTTGTGTCAGCCACAAGGGGTTGGGGGCTGTCTACAATGTGTCCCGGACAGTCTTTGGCTTTGGTAGCTATGGGGAGGGTGGAGGAGCTAGCTCCTATAGGGGGAGGTATGTGAGGTCGTCAGGCTGCCTGGCTCCTGAAGCTCTGACTGCCCCACTCATTTCAAGAGACAGAGCTGGCTGCTTGCTCAATGTCCCTGGTTCTCAGTTTCCCCACAATGTAAAGCACTGCCACTTCAACAACATGATGCGGTGTGAGCATGGAAAAGCATCAGCAGAAACTTGCATCTTACAAGGTGGAGAAGCCTGGGAACAGGCTCACAGTAGGACAGCACTGATCCCCCCAAAACCCAAGTAAAAGTTGGGTGCTTGACACATATCTTTCATCATGGCACTAGTGAGGTGGAAACAGACCTTTAATGCTCGATGGCTGGCCAGATTAGCCTGTCTGGTGAGTTATTCCCAGAACTCTAAAAGAAGGTAGAAGATATCCCACAGCACAGCACCTGAAGCTTTGGTCTCCATGTGTATGTGAACACATATGTGCATACCTGCACACGCATGTGCACTGTATACACATGATGAGGTGGAGATGCCAAAATCCACATTTAGATATGCATCTTCTTGCTTGTGGGACAGATCCACGAGGGGTTCCAAAGACTCAGTAACATATCCAGAGGTTAGTTCATGTGCTCAAGGTTGCTCAGAAGTGAGAAGAAATCCAGACCCGATACACATACCTGTGCAAACGCTCACACACATCTTTGCTCAATGGAGTGTGAATACACGCATCTATGTGCACCCATATGCACGCGCACACACCTGAGTGTACATGCGTAAACATATTCACGCACACATGACTATGTGCATGCATATCCCTCCCTGGGCCTCCACCCTGGGCCTCAGTTATAGGCAGCTGTGCATGGAAGAGTTCAGAAGGGTTAATCCCACTACAAGGGAGGGAGGCCACTGAGTGTCTCTGCCTTTAGAATGAAGTGCAGGGAGCTAGGATCCCAAAGCACCCCCCCCAAACACACACACACCCCGCTACATGCCCTTGCTCTCACATCTACTATGGATGCCTTCAGCACACAGCATGAACTCAGCATGCAGCCAGGCCAGCTGAGTAACCCATTTCCTTGGCTGGAATGACACCTCATCCAGGAAGCCTCCCCTGATTTCCAGCCAGCTCCTGCAGCCCGAGCTTTCTCCAAGTTTCATCCTCATCCCCATCCCAGCACCGCGTCTACAGGCAGAGGCCAGGTCTACAGGCAGAGGCCAGGTCTACAGGCAGAGGCCAGGTCTACAGGCAGAGGCCAGATCTACAGGCAGAGGCCAGGTCTACAGGCAGAGGCCAGATCTACAGGCAGAGGCCAGGTCTTAGTCCAGCCACAGCCCAACTGCACTGAACTCTGGAAATGTTTGATCAATGAGAAAGTCAATAAACTGAAGACTTCCCTGGAGGAAATCATTTTCTTTTCTTTTATTTTTTTAAGATGTATTTATTTATTTAATGTATATGCATACACTGTGGGTGTGTTCAGACACAACAGAAGAGGGCGTCAGATCCCATTACAAATGGTTGTGAGCCACCATGTTGTTGCTGGGAATTGAACTTAGGACCTCTGGAAGAGCAGTCAGTACTCTTAACCATTGAGCCATCTCTCCAGCCACCTCTGGAGGAAATCATTAAGCTTTGAACAATCTATAATCCTCTACTGCCCAGTTTCTAGGTCACAGGTCTAGAAATGTCTATTGCAGACAACAGGAAGGTATCTGGTGTCTTTCCCCTGTGGCTCTGTGGCCCTGTGGCTCTGTGGCCCTGTGGCTCTGTGGCTCTGTGGCCTTGTGGCTCTGTGGCTCTAGGGCTCTGGGGCTCTGGGGCTCTGGGACTCTGGGACTCTGGGGCTCTGGCTGTCTCTTTCCCCAGCTGTGCCCCAGGACCTTTGCACCAGCTATTCCCTGCACTTTCCTTTGTATCTCAGTCTGGCTGGCTTCCCTCACACCATCACAACCTTTTTAGAGACACATCTAGGATAGTGCAAGCCCTCCTGAGCCCTCTCCCTGTATTTCAGCCCCTTTCTCAAGCCCTGAGGCAAATGAGTAACAGACTGACCAGCAGAGAAGATGCAAACTGGGGCCTGTCTCACCTTCTAAGTCAGGTTGCAAAGATGCATGTTTGGCTTCCAGCCGGGTGAGACAGTGGTGGCACACTCACTGATTCCAGCTCTCAGGGAGGATAGAGGTGAACAAATCTCTGAGTTGGAGGCCAGCCTGCTCTACAGAGTGAGTTCCAGGACTCTCAGGGCTACAACAGAGAAACCCTGTCTCAAAACACCAAAACCAACTAAAAAAAAAAAAAAAAAGATGGCCTTCCAATACTAGGACAGAGCCGAGCTGAGTTCCTGGGCCCATGGGATTTGTTCCCACAAAAAGTGACCTGGGCCCTAGGCCTGTGGTGCAGATAGCACAGACTAGTGAAGCTGAAGGGGGAGGCTGACCCCACCTGTTCTAACCACCATTAGGACACACCTGGCGGGAGCCTCAGCTTCCGTATTTATTTGCCTACTTGGAGCCACAGTCTCATTCCATAGTCCAAGCTGGCCCTAAACTCAGAGCCATCCTCCTGCTGCTGCTTCTTGAGTTGTGGGAGGATTTCCAAGTAGCACCACTCCTGGCTCAGTTCTTTAAAACACGCTGCTTGCAAGGACGGGCGTGGACAGTGCCCAGCAAGTGCAGGGGGCACAGACTGCATGCATCCTCTGCCTCCACCCACCATGACAGCCAGAGGTTAGGCCAGCTGTGCCCTTTCAGGTCTGAGGTCACCAGACCCCCACAGGGCCTGGAGTTCCCATTTCAGGCTCTGTAGTAGTTAGTTGTCCTGCCTCTGCTTACAGCTCCCTGTGGAACTTCGCCTCTGTCTGCATTTAACTGGATCAGCAGGCACTGCAGGAATAAGCTTGAGGACCGCTTAAAGACCATGGGGAGCCTCCCAGCATGGAGCGGAAAGAAGACCAGAGCTGTGGCCTAGGTCAATGCCATGCAGTGGCCCTCCTTGCCTGTCCTCTCTGGTGGCCTTGGATGCCTCCCTGGAGCTTGGTGAGTGATCAGAGCCTGGGGAAGGTATAGCAAATCAAACACGCAAGACGGACAGGCGAGATGGCTCAGCAGCTAAAGATAAGTGCTGCCTAGCCTAACAACAACGACCCGAGTTCAGTCCTGGAGTCCCGCATGGTAGAAGAACCACTTCTCACAGATTGTCCTCTGACCTCCATACATTATGGAATGAGCCCCTCAGACATTTACAATACATGAGCACACAAAAAATAAAGGTTAAGGTTAATATGAAGAAAGGCAGTTGTCAGAGAAAGAAGGGAAACACTTCCCCCTCTTAGATTCATCTAACAGCATGAGTGAGAAAAGCCCCTATATGTGTAAAAAACAAATAAAAGTGGAGGATGCCTTACACGGATCACACATGCACCTGGGACCCAGCGTTTTGGGGGCTTTTTGCTCAGCTCAGTAGCCCACTCCTGTTCTCAGGAGCTCTCTCTCTCTTCTCTCTCTCTCTCTCTCTCTCTCTCTCTCTCTCTCTCTCTCTCTCTCTCTCTCGTGATACACAGAGATCCACCTGTCTCTGTCTCCTAAGTTCTGGGATTAAAGGTACGTGCTGCCACCACCTTTTTTCTTTTTTCTTTTTTCTTTTTTTTTTTTTAAGATTTATTTATTTTATATGAGTACACTGTAGCTGTCTTTAGACACCCCAAAAGAGGGCATTGGATCCCATTACAGATGGTTGTGAGCCACCATGTGGTTGCTGGGATTTGAACTCGAGACCTCTGAAAGGGCAGTCAGTACTCTTAACCACTGAGCCACCTCTCTAGCTCCCTTTTTTTCTTAATAAACTCTTTATTTTTACTTCTAACCATGAGTCCTTGGTACAATTCATTGCCCTTGGTCACAAAAATCTGGTTATCTCCTTTTTTCTTCTATTTATTTATCTGTTTATTTAGTAGTGAGGTGGAACAGGATGCATGCATGGTGCTGCATATGGAGGTCAGAGGACATCTTGTAGGAGTGGTTCCCTCTCTCCACCCTGTGGGTGCCAGGGATATTTATTAAAACAAAAAAAAAAAAGTTTGGGTATGTGGTATATGTCTTTAATCCCAGCACTCTGGAGGCAGAGCACCCGAATATCTGAGTTCAAGCCCAGCCTGGTCTACATAGTAAGTTCCAGGAATACACAGAGAAACCTGGTCTCAAAACAAAGTAATATTTAGGACAGGCCACCATAGCTTGTCAGGGTTTCTGGAGCTGGGGCAGACAGCTTCAAAAGCAGAAGGTCTCATGTGGGAAACTCAACACTGGAGTAAAGTCCAAGCATAGCTCCTGTTTTGGGAGGAATGTGAGTCCTGACAGAGCCTGTAGGAGTGTTCCACATATGGAATGTTCTGCAGAAGGGACAAAGAAGCTGGCAAGCAAAGCCTGAAATAACCTTAATATCCATGAAGAGGGGATCTAATAAATAAGCCACCTCTGTGGGGTGTGGCTCAGTGGTAGAGCCCCTGCCTAGAATCCCCCAGTGAGGGGCTGGGGGCATGGCTCAGTGGTAGAGCCCCTGCCTAGAATCCCCCAATGAGGGGCTGGGAGTGTGGCTCAGTGGTAGAGCCCCTGCCTAGGATTCCCCAGTGAGGGCCTGGAGGCGTGGCTCAGTGATAGAGCCCCTGCATAGAATCCCCCAGTGAGGGGCTGGGGGCATGGCTCAGTGGTAGAGCCCCTGCCTAGAATCCCCAAGTGAAGGGCTGGGCGTGGCTCAGTGGTAGAGCTCCTGCCTAGAATCCCCTAGTGAGGGGCTGGGAGTGTGGCTCAATGGTAGAGCCCCTGCCTAGAATCCCCCAGTGAGGGGCTGGGAGTGTGGCTCAGTGGTAGAGCCCCTGCCTAGAATCCCCCAGTGAGGGACTGGGGCATGGCTCAGTGGTAGAGTTCCTGCCTAGAATCCCCCAACAAGGACATGGTACAGCCTGTAATCTCCACACAGTTCAAAATAATCCCTGGCTACAAACAGGGAGTCAAAGGCCAGCTCCACCTACTTAAAACTGTCTCAAAAAAAAATAGAGAACTGGCCGGGCGTGGTGGCGCACGCCTTTAATCCCAGCACTCAGGAGGCAGAGGCAGGCGGATTACTGAGTTCGAGGCCAGCCTGGTCTACAAAGTGAGTGCCAGGACAGCCAGGGCTACACAGAGAAACCCTGTCTCGAAAAACCAAAAAAAAAAAAAAAAAAAAAAAAAGAGAGAAAATAAAGTAAATATACTCATTAGGACAACAGTTGCCAGGGTTCCAGGAGGGAGCACCAGTGGACGGACGATGAGGAGCCCCAATGGCTCCTCTGCAGCTCTGAGGCCGGAAGCAGTGCTCCTGACAGTTGCCAAAACCATTGAACTCCACAGCACAAAGGGGCACCTTCACTGTATGCAAATTTTTAAAAACATTAGCCAGGAAGCCAGGGGAGCCGGAATGGAATGCAGCCTGCACAAGGGATGCTAATTGAATTACAAACGTGTGACATCATTCTTGAACAGGGACAGGGTGACAAAGGGGCTGATCTAAGCAATTTGGGACACTATTCTGTCCAAAGACTGTAAGACTGGGGAGGGAACTAACCGTGTACCAACACTGGGTTTGGGCGGGTGTAGGGGTTTTTCTCACAGGAGTATTGTGGCTTGGCAGTTCTAAAACCTATGGTCTAGGATGGAACGAAGAGAAAAATAGATTGGAGATGGGGGGGGGGAGCACTCCACTTCCCATGCCAGAGAAAGAAACAAGGCTCAGACAGATTAACAAGGAATGCTGGGACAACAGGACAGCCGCAGGCAGAGGCTGGACTCCTGCCTTACTCCGTAGGCAGAAATTAATGCAAGCGCCATCAGAACACTGAATAGCCAGGAGTGGCTAAAACTGTTAAATTCTTTGGGGGGAAAATGTGGGATAGAGGGCGAACTTCCTGGGTTTGGATTAAACAATGGCTTGATGAATAGAATCCCAAAAGTCCGGGCAACACAGGAAACACTAGAAGGTGGACCTGATCGCTATTTAAATGGATGGGTCAGGAATTCTAGCAGGAGCATGATGAGGCAGTCCACACGATGGGGAAGGTATTTGGAAGTCAGGTGTAGAAGGGTGCTAGGTGTGATGGTATGTGGCTGAGGTGGCATTTATGGAGAGGCTGAGGCAGGAGGATTTTTGTTGCTGTTTGTTTTGATTTTGGATATAGGGTTTCTCTATGTAGCCCTGGCTGTCCTGGGACTGGCTCTGTAGACCAGGCTGGCCTCGAACTCAGAGATTTCCCTCCCTCCCTCGTGCTTCTGGGAGCTGGGATTAAGGAGTGTTCCACGCCGCCGCCCAGATGAAGCAGAAGGAGTTCCAGGCCAGCTAGGACTAATGAATGGTGAGACCCTATTTCACAAACAAAACAAAAGAATATAAGTAAGAGTTGTATATTGAATGTACAAAGAAGTCGGTAGCAACAGCCAACAGTCTGATTTAGAGATGAGTAAAGAAAAAGGTGGGAGGGGTGTGTGCAGGGAGACACCTGAATGCACTCATCAGTGCACACACAAGAACACACACACAGCACATGCGTGTACACAGCACAGAGTAGCTTTTCTGTCCTAATATATATATTAGGGAGGAGGATAGGAGGGAGGGAGGGAGGGAGGGAGAGGATTGGCTGCTCTGAAACTTGATCAAACTCTCTCAACTCACTCTGCCTCCAAGTGTGGGGATTGGAGTCCGGTACCATTGTGCCTGTCCTTTCTGTTCTATCTTACCACGTGGACGCACTCTGCATGGATGGAGCGATGGCTCAGCAGTTAAGAACACTTGCTGCTCTTGCAGTGGGCCTGAGTTCCGTTCTCACCCCCAACATTCAGAGATTCACTACTTCCTGGAACTCCAGCTCCAAGGGATCTGACACCTTCTTCTGGCCTCTGCAGGTTCCTGGACACACATGGCAGATGTGTGCACACGTGCACGCCCGCGAGTGCACACACACACACACACACATACCAATAAATTTTTAAAAAAATGTTAAGGGGCTGAGGAGATGGCTTAGTGGTTGGGAGCACCAACTGCTCTTCCAGGGGTCCTGAGTTCAGTTCCCAGCAACCACATGGTGGCTAACAACCATCTGTAATAGGATCTGCTGCCCTCTTCTGGTGTGTCTGAAGAGAGCAATGGTGTACTCATATGCATAAAGTAAATAAATAAATCTTTTAAAAAATGTTAAAAGCACACAGTCATTTGAGATGGCAGCTTTTGTACATTGGGATCTGAGGTTGAATGTTGAAATCCAGAGCTCAAGGACATCTGGTGAACCCCTGGGGACACTGGAACAGTCTGTGACATTAACAATAGAATTATTTTAAAAAATATTTTATTTAGCTGGGCTGTGGTGGCACACACCTTTAACACCAGCACTAAGAAGGCAGAGGCAGGTAGATCTCTGAATTCAAGGCCAGCCTGGTCTCCAGAGTGAGTTCCAGGACAGCCAGGGCTATACAGAGAAAACCTGTTTTGAAAAATAAGAATATTTAAAAAATATTTATTTATTTTATGTATGTGAGTACACTGTAGCTGTCTTCAGACACACCAGAAGAGGACATCATATCCCACTACAGATGGTTGTGAGCACCATGTGGTTGCTGGGAATTGAACTCAGGACCTCTGGAAGAGCAGTCAGTACTCTTAACCACTGAGCCATCTCTCCAGCCCCCAAAAGAAATCATATTTATTGCAGGCACTGCCGTCTCCAGGCCTGATAAGTTTGATCCCTAGAACCCACATTGGAAGGAGAGAAATGGGTTCCACACAAGCCACAGCATGTGGATAAAACACATATCTTCATGATTATGTGTGTACACCTGCACATATGTGTGCCCCCATACACACATGGAGAGGCAGAGATGCCAAGGTCCACATATGAGTACACATCTTTTATTTTCTTTTTTTTTCCAGAAAATTTTAACAGATTTATTTATAATTGTTATATAGCTGAACTGCTCAAATGTGTTCACTGAAACATTTTGCTTGCATTAATGCTTTACATCTTGCATTTATATTAACAATTCACACACAAATGAACGTGGAGAAACTGCCAATGCCTGATTCTGTCCCCTGTGTTTCCACTCGCAATCATATACTTAGGTACCTTTGACCTCATGGAAAAAATATCTAGCATTCAGAACTACTGATAACAGGAAAAAGAGAAAAAAAAAACTTTGAGAATGAAATGTTTCCCCTCATAGTGGACTCTTAAGCACGTTCTCCGCGTGTGCGGTGTGCTAGCTGGAGATCTTTTGGCATAATTGTTACACGTTTGGCATGGATAGCACACACGTTGGTATCTTCAAAATGGCCAACCAGATAGGCCTCACTTGCCTCCTGCAAAGCACCAATAGCTGCACTCTGGAAGCGCAGATCTGTTTTGACGTCCTGAGCAATTTGTCGCACCAGATACTAAAAGGGGAGTTTGCGAATCAGAAGATCAGTGGACTTATGATAGCGTCTGACTTCACGGGAGTGCCACAGTACCAGGCCTGTAACGATGAGGTGTCTTCACCCCTCCAGTAGAGGGCGCACTCTTGCGCGCGGCTTATGTAGCCAGCTGTTTCCTGGGTGCTTTACCACCGGCGGATTCGCGGGCTATGGTACTGACACCGCCCTACTTACCCGCTTCTCCTTCGGCTGGAGCTCGGCAATTGAGAGGCAGCGTTGGCAGAGTAAGCATCTTCTTGCTTGCAGTGGGCCAGATGGGTGTCCAGAAGCCAAGACGCAAGCATCCCTACACAGGAGAGAGAGCATAATCACGCCTGGAGTCTGTTCCTTCCCGGAACTGGGATGAAAAGCATCTTTATAAGGCTGGAGTTTGTGGGGAGACGCGGGGCTGTGTAAGAGAGGACACTCCCTGTGGGGCACACTGTAGCAGAGCCAGATGTGGTGTTGTCCCCTGTGCACCTGGATGCTGAGACCAGATCCCTCTTCTGCTGGGCCCCACTGTCCTTTGTCCATCTCATTAGACTGATCACCTGCAGTGGCAGACACCTGCTGGCCGGAGCTGTTTTTTCAGCACCAAAGTGGCCTCCATTTTACCTGCGTATCCAAGGCACGACAGGACCTGAGATCAACCTGGCCCATTTGGCTATCCATAGAGGTCCCCAGGACCCCAATGGACAGGAGCCAGGATGCTGGGGGACCATGAGTGCTCACAGGCAGGAGGGATCTGCTGGAATTAGGAGCCTGGGTATGGCTGAGGCTTCCATGTGCATGCCTGGAACAGAGAGAGGCTGTAGCAGGAGCAAGAACAACAGGAATTGGAGCCTAGGGTGGGGGGGGGTGAGTCATAGCACTTAGGGGGACTGTTCTTGTGTTGGTTGTATTCAGAGGATACTGGGAGTCTGCCCAGGACCCTCTCCTTTGGTATTACCCTGCTTGTGACATTCTAAGCCTTCCCTCTTCTCCCTTAACTCCATGATTGATAGAGATAAGGGATGGGGGGCAGAAAGTCCCAACCAGCACCCCAGATCTCCACAGGAAGCCGTAGAACACTACAGCTACTTGTGATGGTTTGTATATGCTCGGCCCAGGAAGAGGCACTATTTGGAAGTGTGGCCCTGTTGGGGTAGGTGTGTCACCGTGGGTGTGAGCTTTAAGACCCTCATCCTACCTGCATGGAAGCCAGTATTCTGCTAGCAGCCTTCAGATGAAGATGTAGAATTGTCAGTTCCTCCTGCGCCATACCTGCCTGGATGCTGCCATGTCCCTGCCTTGATGGTAACAGACTGAACCTCTGGACCTGTAAGCCAGCCTTGATCATGGTGTCTGTTCACAGCAGTAAAACCCTAACTAAGACACTACTGCTCAAAGAAGCCCAGGGTACCACTGGATGACCCTCAGCAAATGGGACAGGAAGGAATGTGTCTACCAACCTCACACCCATCCAACCACCCACTTCTGCTCAGTGACGTGTTCCTGCAGTCCCTGGTTATGGCTGGTCCATGCAGGGATGCTCCTTTAGAGAGATGGCATCCATGTGGCCTCTCTGAATCACTGTGGGAAAGGGTTGTGTTTGCAGGTAACGGGGGCGGGACTCCTCCAACTGCCTTCTGTGTTTTGGCCCCGTGTTCCTTAGACTCTCATCTCCAGAAAAGACCCAAGAACTATTTTTCAGCTTACTGGAAAAAGAATGTGTTTTGGTTTATGGTTTCCAAACTTCCAGGCCATGTGAAGCTGCTTCTGTGTGTCTGGGTCGTGGTGGGGCAGAGCATCATGGTGGACGGACATGGTGGAGAGGGGCAAGTGGAAGAGAGGGGGAGGATAGAAAGAAAGAGTAGTAATAGGGGCCAGCGAGATGGCTCAGTAGGAAAAGGAGCTTGCCACCCGTCCTGAATATCTGAGTTCAATCCCTGGGACCCAGGTAGTGGAAGGACTCCCTGGCTCCTAAAAGTTATCCTTTTTGATTCAACCATGGATAACAAGCTCCATGCATGCGTGGACTTCCTCAGATAGGAAGGCTCGCACTGTGGCCCTGGCAGGGTCTGTTTTGTCAGAATCACGGCAGCCTGTTTCCTGTACATTCTCAGATATTTCAGTGACTTTAATTGGAAAAATACATATTTTAGAGAGTTTTTTTCTTTGTGTGTGTGTGTGTGTGAGAGAGAGAGAGAGAGAGAGAGAGAAGTTTTGTGTATGAGCACAGGGGCATAAATATCCTGGCCCATGTGACAGTCAGAGGGCAGCCTCAGGTCTCTGAACTTGCCCTTCACCTTGCTTGTGACAGGGTCTCAGGTTTTCTGCTGCACACACAGCAGAATAGGTGGCTTGTAAACTTCTAAGGATTCGCCTATCTCTGTCTCTCTTGTCCCTTCACCCCCATCCACCGGGTGTGTTGGATTATGCATGGAATCACAGCCAATTTTCTGTGGGTGGCTGCTGGGGATTTGAATTCAGTTCTTCAAGTTTGTGCAGCCGGCAGTTACTCACTGAGCCATCTCCTTGGCCCACTTTTCTTTCATTTCGGAGACAGGACCTTTGCTGACATCAGCAGCCTTTGCTGACATCAACAATCATAGGTAGCATGGAATGGCCTTGTATTTCTAAACTTTCTGTCTCGGCTACCGCTCCACGCCGTTGGCGTGGGTCCTCTACCAACTGAGTCCCATCCTAAGCCCCTACTTAAAAAAGATTTATTCATTGTTATTTTATGTGTATGAGTGCTTTGTTTACACCTATGTCTGTGCATTCCTTGTGTGCCCAAAGAGACCAGAGACCAGTGTCAGATCCCCTGAAACTGGAGTTAGAGATGGTTGTGAGCCACCATGTGGATTCTGGGAGCTAAACCCCAGTCTCTGCAACAGCAGCCAGTTTTCTTAACTACTGAGCCTCTCTACAGCTTCCTCTTAACCTGTCCTCTTATAAATGGACAGTTATAAAGAGGTTTTGCAAATATTCTGGGGAGGACACTGAGACCCTCCACTGGGAATGGGTTGCCACTCTGTGTTCTAGCTGAGTTCCTGCCAATCTTGGGGAGAGGTAGGGAGTGGGAAGTGGGCACAGCCAGTGGCCGGATGGAGCAGAATCCAGACCTTGACAGTTCAGGGGAGGCCGGAGGGACCCATTGTGCTCTGGCCAATTGCCTAGAACATCCCGGAACTTGGAAATGGGGGCCACGTCCTCCTGAGAGCACACTAGGCTCTGTCTTTACAGAGGGGCAGAATTAGGGGTGGGGGTGGGGAATCGGCAGGCAGAACCATGATGTGTCAGGAGGTGGAGGGTACACTGACAGTCAGTGACCCAGGCTGGATGCCCCTGTCTGTGTTTGTGCCTTGAAGACCCCTGAAAAGCTGTTCAATTCTTCTCCCTCCAGCCAGCATCTCTGCAGCCAAGAGCCCCTTCCTTCTCTGTGAACTCTGCCATGCTGACAGCCAGCCATTCAGAGCCTGTCATGGGCTCAGGTCCAGCTTAGGAGACAAAGCTGTCCCCAGGGCCACAGCCTGGCTGACCCTGGATGGGTAGTTGGCACTGTTGCTTGGGCAGCCCCTCACCATGGATACTACCACCCACATTCAGCTCAGAGGTGGCCATTGTCTCCCTGCCAGTGTGTGGCAAGCACCCAAGAGCCCAGGCTGGCATTGTCTCAGGCCACGGGATGGAAGGGAGTATTTTCCCACGCACTAGGATCCAGTGGTCCTGAAACAGTGACCTGGTAGATGGGTGTCTTATTTAGGGTCTGTATCCCTGCACAAAACATCATGACCAAGAAGCAAGTTGGGGAGGAAAGGGTTTATTCGGCTTACACTTCCATACTGCTGTTCATCACCAAAGGAAGTCAGGACTGGAACTCAAGCAGGTCAGGAAGCAGGAGCTGATGCAGAGGCCATGGAGGGATGTTACTTACTGGCTTGCTTCCCCTGGCTTGCTTAGCTTGCTCTCTTATAGAACCCAAGACTACCAGCCCAGGGATGGCCCCACCCACAATGGGCCCTCCTCCTTGATCACTAATTGAGAAAATGCCTTTCAGCTGGATCTCATGGAGGCATTTCCTCAAGGGAGGCTCCTTTCTCTGTGATAACTCCAACTCGTGTCAAGGTGACACACAAACCAGCCAGCACAATGAGGAAACTGAGGCCTGGGGAAGAAAGGTGTTCGCCCTGAGTGCCAGCAGGAACTGGACAGAGGCTGCCTTAAGTGAAAGCCCACCTGTGGCTTCCCCTTGTCCTCGTTACTTGATTGGCACTCTTCCCAGTCCCTCCCCATCCATCCAGACAGGCCACAGATCCTATTGCTCTTGTCTTCCTCCTAACTCACCCAGGTTTCTCTTGGGAGGCCTCCCTGGGCCATGTATGCATAGAATGCTATGGGGTCTGGCCCTGTATGGCTCAGACTGAATGGTCCCTGAGGAATCTTCCAGGCCCTCTGTCTCTTCACTGGTTGAATCTCAACCAGGCAGCTTGACTGCATTGGCTGGGACCTGGGTCTCAGATGAAGGATGCCAGGGTAGTCCATGGCTCTCTCTGCTGACTCACACCAGCATCAAGACCAGGCAGGTGGAGACTGTTCCACAGAGCATCCTGGCCAAGCAGGGTGAAGTGGAGGAGTCCGGGAAGAGGTGACAGATGGATAACTCTTCAAGTCTGTCCCTACCCTTTCCAGCAAGACAGTTATATGATTCATGTTATACATACATATGTGTGTGTATGTATATATGTATATTATTTATTTCATGTATGAGTGCCCTCTCTGCATGTACAACTGCATGCCAGAAAAAGGCACCAGATCCCATTACAGATGGTTGTGAACTATCATGTGGTTGCTGGGAATTGAACTCAGGACCTCTGGAAGAGCAGATAGTACTCTTAACTGCTGAGCCATCTCTACAGTACAACGTTGTATATATTTTACTCTTTAAACTTTCATCAGTGTGTTTTGTGTGTGCGTGTGCATGTGTGAGTGTGTGTGGGTACACCTGTCTACCACTGTATGTGTGGAGGTCGGAGGATAACTTTCAGGAAATCATTCTTTCCTTCAACGTTAAAATCTAAGGGCTCTTTCCCTGAAGCAGGCACTTAGCCGTGGCTTCTGTGAGACCTTGGGCAGGCCATAATCCCTCTCTCTGAAACTCAGTTTCCCCATCTGTACTGGGTTAAGATCATTTCAATATAGTGGCCACAGATAGGCTGTGAGGGTAAATATAGATTGGCTTTTGAAGGCCGACTATCCATCTCTAAAAACCAGAAAGGAATGGAAAGAGGGAGAAGAGAGGAGAAGGAGAGGGAGGGGACAGGAGGGGAGGGGAAGGACAGGAAGGGTAGTGGAGGTAAGGAGAAGAGAAGAGAGGAAAGGGGAGGGGAAGTGACAGGGTGGGTAGGGAGAAGAAAGGAAGAGAGGAAAAGGGAAGGGGGTCTGGTAGGCCAGTAGATGATAGCCCATTCCTGCATCGGCTTCTGGAGCCTCTCTCTCTCTCTCTCTCTCTCTCTCTCTCTCTCTCTCTCTCTGTTTTTTTTTTTTCCGAGACATGGTTTCTCTGTGTAGCCCTGGCTGTCCTGGAGCTCACTCTGTAGACCAGGCTGGCCTCAAACTCAGAAATCCGCCTGCCTCTGCCTCCCAAGTGCCCAGCCCCCGGAGCCTCTCTTGATGAAGCAATACATTCAGGCCAGGGAGCTGGAGAGATGGCTCAGCGGTTAGGAGCACTGACTGCTCTTCCAGAGGTCTTGAGTTCAAATCTCAGCAAACACATGGTGGCTCACAACCATCTGTAATGAAATCAGATTCCCTCTTCTGGTGTGTCTGAAGACAGCTGCAGTGTACTCACATATAATAAATGAATACGTCTGTGTGGGCTGGAGCGAGAAGAAAAAAGAAGATTTAAAAAAAAAAAAAACTACATTCAGGCCAGTGGCAAACATCACCCTGGCCTCAGGATTCAGAATGCAAGGACCCCAGTTTGGCTGCAGGGGATTGTCTGTTGAGGAATCCAGCGGTGTGAGCTGCAAGCACCTGTGCCAGTGGTGGCTTGTCTGGATCCCACAGCTCGCCAGACACTGCCTCTTAGGCAGGAGAAGGTGGCTTCAGGACTGTGCCTAGTTAAAGCTTACCTTACCTGCAGCCAAGCAGATAAGCTGAAAGGTGGCCAGGCTCATTTCTCAGTCGAGGCTGCCCCCTACTGGACAGTGTTGGTTACACAGTCCTGAACGAAGGTTCCATCCTGGGATCCACTAATCTACAGGTTGGACCCGCCCCTTAAGGACCCGGTCCTGAGAAGGAGGAGTTACTTCTTTGCACAGGCCTTTCAGGTCTCAGGAAAGGGGACTGACATGTTCCTTATCTGTGATAGGGAGATTCTGGGGGTCACTCCCAGGGCATCAGGGACCCCTACGGGCTCTTTCCCTGAAGCAGGCACTTAGCCATGGCTTCTGTGAGACCTTGGGCAGTCCATAGCCTCTCTCTCTCTCTGAAACTCAGTTTCCCCATCTGTACTGGGTTAAGATCATTTCAGTACAGTGGCCACAGATAAGCTGTGAGGGTAAATATAGATTGGCTTTTGAAGGCCGACTATCCATCTCTAAAAACCAGAAAGGAATGGAAAGAGGGAGGAGCGAGGAGAAGGAGAGGGGAAGGGAGAGGAGGGAAAGGGCAGGAAGGGAAGTGGAGATAAGGAGAAGAGAGGAGAGGAAAGGGGAGGGGAGGGTGAGGAAGTGACAGTTTGGGGGATATCATGACTTGGATCGATTCAGACAAGACACAGTATAATTTGGGCTGCTGCATGCAGTTGGAACACATGCTCTGCTCCTGCAGGCATCCCGTAGGGTACCACTGAATCCGGGAGGTGGGTCACAGCTTTAAAGAGGTAGGTCAAGTGAGTGAGTGATGCTCACAGCTTTGCTAGGGCCCCCGATTCCCCACTCCTGAAAGTCAGCACTGAAAGTCAGCCCCCAGGGAGATCAGGAGTCCAGGGTTTTATCTTCAGCTATAAATAAGTGTGGGGCAAGCCTCGGCTATGTCAGACCTCACACAAACAACAAACAAACATATTGATACATTTAAAACATCAGAAAAACCCACCTGTGGCTCAGATCTCTTCAAGGGACGCAATGAAAACCACCAGGCTGTCACATGCTCAGCAATGAAGCCTGGCTGAGTGTGACAGGGGGACATAGACTCAATCATGCTCATCTGCATGCTTCCTCAGACAAGGCAAGGTGACACAGGATATTTGGGGGTCACTCTTTTGACTGAGTTACCATGGTCATCCTGAATAATGAGACCCCTCTTGGTTAAAAACGGCAAGCCTGGCAGCAGGAGTCCCAAGATCCATGTCCTCCTTAGGGTGACAGTGGTGATCCTCTTCTGGTGTGTCTGAAGTCAGCAGTACAATAATAAACCTTTTTAAAAAGATTTATTTATTTATTTTATGTATGTGAGTACACTGTAGCTGTACAGATGGTTGTGAGCCTTCATGTGGTTGTTGGGAACTGAATTTTAGGAACTCTGCTCACTCCGGTGGGCCCTGCTCGCTCAGGCCCAAAGATTTATTTATTATTATACATAAGTACAGTGTAGCTGTCTTCACACACACCAAAAGAGGGTGTCAGATCTCATTATGGGTGGTTGTGAGCCACCATATGGTTCCTGGAATTTGAACTCAGGACCTTCGGAAAAGCAGTCAGTGCTCTTACCCGCTGAGCCATCTCACCAGCTTGATAAATCTTTTTTTTTTTTTTTAAAGACATTTTACAAGCATGAGGATGTAAGTTCGAATCCCTAGCACCTACATAAAAAGCCAAGGTCTTGGTGATGTTGAGGAGGCCCAGGAGGCTGAGGGTTCCAACTGAGGCCGCACAGAGCAGAGAGACTGTGCAACCAAAGGAAGATGTTTGAGGTGTGTGTGTCTCAGCACTTATATCAGGATACCATGCTGGAGAGGCACCAGAAGGCAGAAGAAGCCCAGGGCGCTTCCTAGAAGAGATGGGGTCTACCAAGAAAGGGCTGGGCTAGAAATGGTGGTGTTCCTATCTATGCGTATGACGAAGGCTTCCTTCCAGTCTGCAGGGGACGGTGGCTCTGGGGAAGCATGCTGAGCTGCTGGTGCAGAAGAAACTGGCTCGCGCCACATCTGGGTCATGGCACATCTGGAGCCCATGTGTCCGTCTGGCTGTACTTCTCATTCTGAGGGGTAGCACACCCCTGCCCAGTCCAGCAAAGGACTCGTGCCTGCCTGGAAGTCGTGATAACTAAGACGAATTCATCCTGTGGCTCACCAGAGGTCATCTCTTTTCTCTAGACCTTGCTCCCCAGACAGGCACGGAAGTCCCGCTCAAGCAAAGGCTCAGGGAGTGTAGGTACAGAGCCCTAGGATCCAGCCCCATCACTACAGAGATGCATGCTTACAATCAGGAGATCAAATCCATCCTCTGCTATGCAGTGAGTTTGAGGCCAGCCTAGGCTACATGAAACTTTGTCTCTAAAACAGAGGGGAAAGGAGGCTCAGGCGATGGGTCCGTGGGTAAGAGTACTTACTGTGCTAGTTTATGGACCTGAGTTGAAGTCCCAGAACCCGCATAAAAAGCCAGGCACGAGCCGGGCATGGTAGGGCATGCCTTTAATTCCAGAACTCAGGAGGCAGAGGCAGGCGGATTTCTGAATCCGAGACCAGCCTGGTCTATAAAGTGAGTTCCAGGACAGCCAGGGCTATACAGAGAAACCCTGTCTTGAAAAACCAAAAATAAATAAAATAAATAAATAAAATTTAAAAATTAAAAAAGCCAGGCACGGTGCCGCTATGACCCTCCCATTTCCCATTCCTTCTAACTCTGCCACCAGGGGTCAGATGCCTCTGGCCTCTTCCAGCATTGGCAGTCATTGATACATGTAGGCATTCTCACACACCTACACAGAATTCAAAATAAAAAAGAAGGGTCCCGGGGCTGGAGTGTTGGCTCAGCGGGTAAGAGCACCAACTGCTCTTCCAGAGGTCCTGAGTTCAATTCCCAGCAACCACATGGTGGCTCACAACCATCTGTAATGGGATCTGATGCCTTCTTCTGGTGTGTCTGAAGACAGCTACAGTGTACTCATATAAATAAAATAAATAAAAACAACAACAAAAAAAGAAGGGTCCTGGATCAGCTCTCTATCATCCTGGCAAGTTCTGTCCCCCAAAGTGAGGGCTCCTAGGCTGTTGAAGTGGTCAGCATAGATAGCTCTGGGGGACTGGTAGGCAACAGGAGGGAGGGAGGGAGAGAGGGAGGGAGGGAGGGAGGGAGGCTGGATGGGCTCCAGGGACAGCAGCAATTACAGCCTAGTGGGTGTGCACCCACCTTCAGAGACCCACATCCAGCCCCATGGGAAAGCCATCCTCCTTCATGCCGCACATGTGCACATGTACTTGTGTGTGCACATGCATGTTTGTGTACATGTGCCCGTGTGTACAGGAATGGTTGCCTATATGACTACGACCCAGGTTGCCAGGCTTGGCAGTAAGCGTCTTTACCCACTGAGCCATCTCACTGACCCTGGTCCTCAAGCTTACATAACAAGTATTTTACTCACTCCCTCTCCCCTGCCTAGTTTATAGCTTTCTACCTTAACCTTTTCCCATTACTAATGCCTCATCTCCACAGCTGAGTTACTGAGGGGCGGCTCAGTCCTACAGGACCTAAGTCCTACCAGCAGGGGGCAATGGAGACTCCAGCTCCAAAGCTGCTCTGTAGAATCCCCGCCTCCATCCAACTTCTCACATACTTAAGCGAGTAGATAGATGTGTTGTTAAGGCCCTTGCCAGGACTTTCTTTTGGTTGTGATTTAGAAGTCTGTCCCTGGGAAGTGCATTAGAATCTACGTCCACGGCTCTGAGAAACGACTGTTCTCAGGAGATAGCAGAGCCCCAGGCATCTTAGAAGATAAAGGGGGTGGCAATCCAGATGTAGGCACCCCCAGATCTTTTTTACTGTTGCCTACACGCCCTCGCAGTCCCCACTCCAGGGTATGGGGAATGCTTCAGGAAGTGTCTCTTCACAATTTCAAGAGCCCTGCTTGCTGCCCAGGGTGGGGCTGTGCCCTGTGCTGTGCTGGGGTCAAAGCCAGGGACACTCCCTGGGCTGGGGATGTTTTTCCTAAGTGGCTGGTGTTTTCCTGTCTCCTCCCTCTGGCTCCAAGCCTCTCCACCAAGTTTGCCAACACCATGGGGCCCATTACTCCCTCCCAAGCATGAGGCCACTTTCAACTACTTGGCCTCTCTACCAGCTCCTCACTTGGCCATCAGCCACACCGGTGGCCTGAGGCTGAGCCTGTGTGCAGCGTCTTTGCCCTGCCTTGTCCTATCCTGGCTCTTCTAAAGGTGGGGCTGGGAGCCCAGGGCCGGCTGGGAACAAACTGGCCAGTACAGTGTGGTCAGATGCTTGGTGGTGGGTGGGGCTTCTGGTGGTGGGTGGGGCTTCTGTGGTGGGTGGGGCTTCTGGTGCTATGTCTTCAGAACGTCTTGATTCAGAGCAGCAGTGTGGACTCGTTTTCCGCAGCTAGAGCTCAAGGCAGAAATCCATAGGATTCCTTCTGGCTCATCCAGAATTTTCAAATAACCTTCAATAAGCCCTGGTGTTTTTATCACACATCAGGCATCCGTTCTTGTATGGTCAGCTTCCTCTTGGGAGAACAATGTCCATTGATGAGGCCACATGAGAGGGGCATCCTTTCTGGAATGGGGAACAATGTGCACACAAATGTTTTTATTTTATTCTGTGTGTGTGTGTGTGTATGTGTGTGTGTGTGTGTGTGTGTGTGTGTCAGGGGACAGTTTTCAGAAACGATTTTCTCCTTCTACTATGTGGGTCCCAGGGTCTGAACTCAGGTAATCTGCCTTGGCCACAAATGCCTTCTCTCACTGAACGCCTTTGGGAACAACTATCTTCCTTTCCTCCCTTTCCCTTTCCCTTTCCCTTTCCCTTTCCCTTTTTCTTTCCCTCTTTCTTTCTTTCTTTCTTTCTTTCTTTCTTTCTTTCTTTCTTTCTTTCTTTCCTTCTTCTCTTTCTTTCTTTCTTTCTTTCTTTCTTTCTTTCTTTCTTTCTTTCTTTCTTTCTTTCTTTCTTTCTTTCTGGATAGGGTTTTTCTGTATAGCCCTGGCTGTCCTGGAACTCTGTAGACCAGGCTAGGCTCAAACAGACAGGACTCTGCTTGCCTCTGCTTCTCAAGTGCTGGGACCACTGGATGGAAATGTGTTTCTAGAGACACACCAAGCAGGGCAAACCAGGCTTCTTGCCACTGAACACACCCTGTGGAAACACTGTGTCCCCTTCCACCTCAAGTCCACCTGTCAGCCTCCCTCCCTAATCAATGTTGGAGCTCTGGGCTCTGGAAGACGTTTCTGGAACATATTAGAACCAAAACATATCTTGGCTCGCAAACAAACCTTTTAAGGACCCAGGTTGTTTTCATAGGTGGCCCAGAGCAGAACCTGACTCTTTAAAAGTTAAACTTTGCAATTCTACACCTCAAGTTTCAAACTCCGGATTTTTCAGCCAACCAACTACAGGCAAGGTGCCATGGAAGGAAAGCCATAGAGATGGCAAGTACTTCAATCATTGGGAGGCTTCTCGAGCCCCACCCCCACCCCATGTTTGCACACTGCTCTGAAACAGGTGTGCTTTAATCCAACCAAGTTCCCATGGCTGGAAAGGGCTTGACCAATTTCTTGCACCATGAGGACACTCACAGAGCCATCAGAATCTGGAAACCCTGGCCTTCTTGCCACGCGTACGTCTCTCACAGATTGTCCCCTCAACCATCTCTCCCCAGGCATGTCATCGAAGGCAGGAGAATCTGTTCTAAAACCAGACACAACAGAGCCAGACAGACAGATAGCCTGGGAATATGAGGATCCACATCTGATCCCCAGAATACCGTAAGAAAGCTAACTGGCCAGCCAGCCTCATCAGAGGGTCTAAGGCTAGGGAGAGACAACCTCTGTCTCATTAAACGAGGTGGGGCTGGGAGATGGCTCAGTGCATAAGTGTTCACCACACAAGCACGAGGACCAGATTCTCAATGCCCAGCACCCATGCAAATGCCTGTGATTCCAGCCTTGGAAAGTGGAAGCTGTAGCTCCTTAGAGAAAGCTGGCTGGTGAGGCAGACTAACCAGAGCTGCCAGACTGGGGTTTATCTGAGAGACCCTGCGGCAATGAATAAGACAGAAGGGTGATGCAGGGCAATTCTTCACATCAACCTTGGACATCCAAATTCACACACACACATGCACCCGTGGATGCACACACAAGTGTGCAAAAATATGTACGCACACATACATGCACACTGTTGTGGATGTCCCTGGTGCTGTTGTATTTTGATGTTAATTCTGCTTTCCCAGGAGGGGTTGTCTGGACCGAGGAATAAGTCACATACTCGGGTGACTTCTTGTGAACCATCCCCTAATGAATAAAGGAGCCAATCACTGGGCTAGTAGGTGGGACTTCTAGGTTGATGGAGGAAGAGAGGAAGCAGGAGAGAGTTAGGGGCTTTTGGACAGGGATAGCATAAAGACAAGATGTCGCTACTAGTGCCTCCTGGTTTCAATGGCAGAATTCACCAGCAAAAGATTTATATTTAACAAGGTTATTAGGATTCTAGTTGTCGCGCCCAGCAATTGAGCTACCATTGTTTTTGAATTAAGTTTGTGTGTTATTTTCCTTCACATGGTGGCTCAACTAGGTTCCAGAGAGAAAGATATGGTGGCGAAGCATGGGTTTGCCTGATATTTATCCCACATAAAGCTGTGGGAGTTTTGAAGTATGAAACTGGCGTGGTAGCGACCCACCAGTGGGAACTTAGAGAGCTGGGTGGAGATGTTTCAGGAGCTCCAGACCAGAGAGTCTGCCCAGAAGAGAACACCCTGTTGGTACCATGTGACTTGCTGGTGCCTGGTGTAGTTCAGGAGATTGGTGATCTTTTTAATATTTCCCGCAACACCACACACACAGACATAAAAATAGAAATCAAAAAAGTACACAGGAGTCCCCTCTTTCTCAACAGGGCCTCATGTATTCCAGGGTAGCCTCAAGCCCAATAGAAGCTAAGGGTGACCCTGAACTCCTGATCCTCCTGCCTCTACCACTGGAGTTCAAGGATTACAGACAGGCATTGCCATGTTGGTTTATGCAGTGCTAGGGGTGGAGCCTGGGATTCCTGTTATGTCAATCAAGAGCTCTATTGACTAAGCCATGGCCTGGTCCAGATGCTGTTTTGCTGTGGTGCCTTTGGTGTGAGCACTGAACACATGCTCCTCTCTGCTGGTACCCTGTGTTCGGGAAGGCTGAGGTGCTAGGTGCCCTGACCTAGAACTGCCATTACCCACGTTGAGACACCACGCAGAGGATTCTTCAAGGGTGGTATCTCTCCAACCAGGAGCAGAGGTGTCGTTTCCCGTCAAGGAGACCCATAGCTGGTGACTAACACAGAACAGGTGCCCTCCCCTTGCAGGTGAGAGCCAGGTCTTGGGTAAGGTGCTGCACTGATTTGCCCATCTACATGCCACTCAGTGGCACATGGTGTGGGGTCCAAGACAACAGGAGGCTGTAAGAGCAGCCATTCAGCTGGGAAGCAGTGGATACACTGTATCCCAGGAAGTGGTGGATACACTGTATCCCAGGTCTCTGTGTTAATGAAGAGTCAAGTGGCCAGTGCAGTGGCTTGGTCTATCGGAGGTTGCTGTGCAAAGTAAGGAGCAGAGCTCAGATTCCCAGTGCCGGTGGAAACATTGAAACAAACAGGTTTGGCAGTGTGCAACAGTCACCCCAGCATTAGGGGGCAGAGACCAGAGCACCAGCCCCACACTCCCATGAATTCCACCATGTCTATCTTGCTACAATGGACTGATCTGTCTCAGCCGTGAATCTAAATAAATCCTCCCCTCTGGGCTGACAAGACTGCTCAGCAGGTAAAGTGCTTGCAGCCAAGTCTAACATGAGTCCACTCCCTGGAGCTCACATGGTAGAAACAAAGACTCCTCCTACAAGCTGGTCTCTGAATCCACATGGGGGTATGCATGCATGTACACACACACACACACACACACAAATAAGTAAATGTAATTTAAAGCCCAATCTTTCCTTCTGATGTTTGTCCACAATAATCAATAAGTAACTGGCTATCTCCCTGGTGGTTTGATTTAGACTCTCCAGTAGAAATCCTTGATCTCAATGACTTAGTGTTGGCAGAAGAAGGAGGTGGTCATGAATATTCATTACTCTTCATGAATATTAATGTCACTGTGACTATTTTATAATGCTAAAAAATAACCAGTGCCTGCCTATACAAACACCACCTCTGAAGGCCTTGTGGCATCTCTTTCTTTCTTTTTTTTTTTCTTGGTTTTTCAAGACAGGGTTTCTCTGTGTAGCCTGGGCTGTCCTGAAACTCACTTTGTAGACCAGGCTGGCCTCAAACTCAGAAATCTGCCTGCCTCTGCCTCCCAAGTGCTGGGATTAAAGGTGTGCGCCACCACTGCCCGGCGCATCTCTTTTTCTTAATGGGACATCTTCAATTATAGTTTGTCAAATACCAACATATTCAATAGCATAGTCAGGACCCTGTGTGTTAAATTAAATACCACATATCTAATTTTTCACTGGGGACTCTATATAGGGGCTCTATCATTGACCCACACTCCAGCCCCTCACTGGGGGATTCTAGGCAGGGGCTCTACCACTGAGCCACGCCCCTAGCCCCTCACTGGGGGATTCTAGGCAGGGGCTCTACCACTGAGCCACGCCCCCAGCCCCTCCCTGGGGGATTCTAGGCAGGGGCTCTACCACTGAGCCACACACCCTAGCCCATCATTGGAGGCAAGCACTCTACCACCTAAGCCCTCTTTTAAGTTTTGAGATAGGATCTCACTAAGTTGTCTTGAACTCACGCTGTACCCAGGCAGGCCTTAAACTTTGATCCTCCTGCCTCAGCATCCCAAGTAACAGGATAATAGAGTTTTATCATTAGGCTTGGACACTTGGGTTAAAGGAAGTGCTAGAGTGGACAGCTGGCTTTTGCTCGAAGGCTCTAACCTGAAAACAATTTATTTCTAACGTTATATCATTAGGGAGCCCTGAAGATTTATCTCTGCTTCCCCTTCTCAAATGCATCGCATTATAATAGGGCGCTGGGGCCAGAGAGATGGCTCAGTGGTTAGGGGCACTAGCTGTTCTTCCAGAGGATTTGGGTTCAGTTCCCAGCACCCACGTCAGGCAGCTCACATGAATTCCAACACTCTCTTCCGATCTCCTCAGACACCTGCGCTGAGATGGGTTTTCACACTCAAAGGATGCACCTGCCTCTCCTTACAAATAGAGGCAAAGGGGCTAGAGAGATGATGTCTCCGTGGTAACAAGCACTGCCTGCTTCCCGGAGGACCTGACACTCCCATGGTGGCTCACAACCCCCTGAAACCCAATCCCTTGGGACCCAGTGCTCTCCTCTGGCCTCTGTTGGTATTCCATACACCTGGTGCCCAGCCATACAGGCAGGCAAACACACCGTACATATAAATATTTTTAAAAAAAAAATAATTATTTAAAACAAATACTATTTTAAAAATAATTTTTTTAAAGCCCGTGATGGCTGGGCTGGGTAGTTTGGGTTCTCGGGGGACTAGGGGAGTTTGAAGCTGAAGGAGCCGGAGCTCTCAGAAGCAGGTGATGTGTGAGACTCGGGCGCACTGCTTCCTGTATGGTGAGATCACTCCCCCCCACCCCCCAATCGGGGCTGCTGCCTCCTGTGAAGGCCTCACAGAAGCTGACATGAGTCAGGTCCTCAACAGTTACTGAGCCTCAGGGGTTTTGTTTACAGTAACCACCCGCTATTCACCCCCCACCCCCAAAACAAAACCCAGCCAGCTTCAAATTTAGGCTCTTCACCAGTGAAGACACTTTTGAGATGTTCCACCTCCGGGTGAGGTGTGAGACTTGGCTATCCCATGAGCCCCTGGCTCCCTTCCTGTGTACCATTCTTGCCTGACCCAAAGAACCACAGGAATGCCAGGGTGCGGGCGCCACACTTTACTCCAGCTTCCTCCCACTTTCGTATTAAATATATCTGAAATATATTAATCTTAGAAAACAGTATTTAACACAGTGTTCCATGAATACAGGCCGTGGAGTAAACAAATCCAGATTGCAAAAGGGCGGGGGTGGGGAGCGCAAAACTCTGGAGAGTGAGGTGCTTGGGTCTTGGCTGTACCACGGTCTCCAGATGGAAGAGGCGTGGCATCCTCTGCCTGTCACACCAGGAAGCAAAGGAAGCCAGGAGAGAACCCAGGAGGCCACAGGGTCCCATCCTCAAAGGACAGCCTCATGGGACAGCCATTCAATTTGTTGGGGGCAGCGTGAGGGCTTCTGGGGGCTCAGTCCCTGAGCAGGTTTTCTGGCTTGGGGTAGCCAAAGAGAACAAAGTCGGCCTCGTAGAGTTTATAGAGCTGTTGCCTCCATGCCAGGGGGATGTTGGCAAACCAGTCTTCCTCCCAGCTGCTGGCCGTCCTGTTCCGATAACTGGGGGGGAAGTGGAGCTGGGAGTCTACCTTGAGGAACCTCAGGAGCTGGGCAGCGTCCTCATCCAGCGTCTCCAGCTTCCCCACGAAGTCATAGTCTATCTGGCACGGGTGGCAGAGGCGGTACACCTGTCGCCAGTGCTCGTTGAAGGGCGCCAGCTTCTCCGTGTGTGGGTCCAGGAGGTACTGGATGAAGTTGGCGAAGGAGACCTTGAGCCCGGCGCTGAAAGCCTCACTCACCGAGGCGGGCAGGCTGGTGTGGTTGGCGTACAGTCGGAGCATGGGCACCGCGAATTTGCGGTAAAACTCTTCGTTCTCCAGCTCGAACTTGCTGCGGAAGGCTGAGATGAGGCGCACAAAGGGGTCGCGCACGAACAGGAACTTGGTGTACTTCTTCAGCTTGACCTTCATGAGGTGACGGGAGAACTTTCCGTAGCGGCGCCAGAACTTGTTGAAGGTGAGGTGCGTGCTGGTGTTGTGCACGTGTTCCCGGGGGATGTCCAGGGGGTCTCGGTAGGGGCTGCCCCGGTCCAGCAGGCTCTCGCTCAGCACAATCATCACTCGCTTCCAGTTGGTGCAGGCCACCTTGGGCACGTAGCAGTAGATGACCCCGTGGCGGTCGTCCACGATCAGGTGGTTCAGTTCGTAGTTGGGGATGTCGTCAAAAGAGCGGTCCTTGGTGGGGAATGCCAGGCTGGCGTTGGCACAGAAGTCTCTCAGCAGGCTCCTCCTCTCGGCCTGCTGCCTGTCCCGGTCAGGGTTCTGATGGGCATCATGGGTGGACCAGTCGTAACCTCTCACGTTCTCCTCCATGTGGCTCAAGACTGGCTTGCTGGGGGCGGGCGCCGGGGGCTGCTCAGTTTTTCTCCTGGAAAGGTCGTTGTGCTTCGCGTCAGAACTAAGGAGAGTATCCAAAAACTCATCCACGTCGGATGTGAACACGTTCTCCTCCACCAATCCCTGGGTGGGAAGGGGTTCTAGGATGTGTGGCCTGGAGAGAGACGTGTGCAGATAGAAGTGGGCGGTGCCCACGTTGTCCCAATATACAATGATCAAAAGGATCATGAGAGCCGACCCTAGTACCAGCCACAGCCGGAAGAGCCGCGGCTTGGTCATGCTGCCCTGGGCTGGGCCCACTCCTGGCCCTTCACTTCAGCCTTGTGCACAGCTGGGACATGGTCCCTGGGAGACGGACCTGGAGAGGCCAGAACACACCAGGTTAGAGGTTCAGAACAACATGGACTCTTCTCCCACACGCAGGGCCTTGGGTGAGTGGCGGGGTCCCCCTCCCCCACTTCTCACCAACCAGCCCACTTGCTTGTCTGTCTCTAGCCTCCCTGTGTAAATTCCGGTTGGGGCTTCAGTTACTCCATCTTGGGGAGTCACCAAAGTAAGTAGAGAAAGGTTAGGGGCTAGGCAGATGGCCCAAGGGACAGAGAGCTTATTGTGCAAACATGAGAACCCAAGTTAGATCCTTAGAATTCAATTCATCCAGGTGTGGCCAGGCACATTGGTGACACCCTTAATCCCAACACCAGAGAGGCAGAAGCAGGCAGATCTCTGCAAATTGGAGGCCAGCCTGGTCTACATAGTAAGTTCCAAGACAGCCAGGACTGTGTAGAGAGACCCTGTCACAAAAAACAGAAAATCGTGGTGTGGTGGCACACCCTTTTAACCCCAGCTCTTAGGAGGCAGAAGCAGGAGGGTCTCTGAATTTGAGGCCAGCCTGATCTCTACAGTGAGTTTCAGGATAGCTAGGGCTAAACAGAGAAAACCTATCTACAAACCACCCCTACCCCACCCCACTCCAAACAAACAAACAAAAGCCAGATGTGGAGGTATGCTCTTGTAATCTCAGCACTGGGGATGCAGAGACAGACAGGAGGATTCCTCGGCCATGCTGGCTAGCCTGGCTAGCCTACTGGGCTAGCCTCATGTCCCAGAGAGAGACTGTTTCAAAGGAGAAGGTGCATGGTCCCAAGGGGATGATGCCTGCGGCTGACCTCTGACCTACACATACATACAACCTACACACATGTGCACCTGCACATATACACACTCACATACACCCACATGGAAACCCCAAACCCCACATACAAGCCCCAAGACGGATGGTTCTGAAGATGATACCTGCGGTTGACCTATGGCTTCTCGCCTTCGTACACCGCCCCCGTCTTTCACATACACACACAGACATATAAAATAAATCTTAAAATAAAAAAAAAATAAAACAGATCACAACCACCCGTAGTGAGGTCTGACGCTCTCTTCTGGTGTGTCTGAAGACAGCTACAGTGTACTTACATATAACAATAAATAAATCTTTGGGCATGAGGGAGCAGGACCGGAGTGAGTGGTGCAGGAGTGAGCAGAGGTCCTGAGTTCAATTCCCAGCAACCACATGATGGCTCACAACCATCTGCACAGCTACAGTGTACATATATATATATATAACATAAATACATAAATCTTTAAAAAAAAAACAGAAAGGAAAGAAAAAGATTTCCCAGAAAATAACCATGCAAGGAGGTGCTAAGGCTGAGAGAGGAGATTGCTATGAACCTCCCTCACAAGGAGGTTAAAGCAGCCCAAGCCACCCTTCTCCTAAAACCCTGCCACTGTGCATTCTCAGACTGAGCAAGCGCAGCTGAGCCAGGCCCTACACAGCATGCAGTGGGACATTAGTCAGAGCGCACAGATGGCATGAGCCTAAAGCCCAGGTCAGGGTGAGGGGTCTGGTTCCCAGGTTCCAAAGCATGATCAGCGGTCCCCAAGGAAGTGCAGCTGTCCCATGAGAGACCAAGGTCATGCTCACAGTAGCTTGGTGACAGATCTAGTAACACCCATTCCACTTAAGCTCAGCAGCAAAGGGAAAGCGTATCAGGGTCTCCTGGGAGATCACCCCTCACAGTGGCAAAGTGAATACTACATTCCCACTTGTGTCCAAGTTCCAGGTGGCAACCATGGGGTCCAAGCAGAAAGCTGATCTCCAACCCCCATCCACAGGGGCCAGAGGTACTGTGTCCTCAGCCTGATGGTATGGTAGCCCGGGCCTTGACCCTACCTGGAGTCACCTGCTAGGAGGAGCTGGTTAGATGGAACGGAGTGGGACAGCCAAACTGACTCCCTGCCAGTCTCACAGCAAGACCCAGAGGGGTCTGAACCCACCAGCGCCACTCGGGGAGTAGGGCAGACAGAGGAGACCAAGGCAGAGCTGACTGTCACTCTACTTTCCCCATTCCTTTCCAACAGGACAGAAAATATTAGTCATACAGGCACTAACCAAAAGCAAGCAGAAGCAGTTATATTAGTAGCAGATGAAGAAAACTTCAGAACTCAAGGACAGCAAAGATGTTGTGTCATCACAGAAAACTCAACCCACAAAGAAGACAGAATAAGCACAAACACACAACATATCTTCACACACAACATAGCTTCAAAATACATAAAGCAAAAAAAAATCAGACTGGGGATGTAGCTCAGCTGGCAGATACTGAGCCTTGGATGCTGTCCCCAGAACTGCATAAAACTAGTTGTGGTGGCACATGCCTGTAATCAGAGTACTCAGGAGGTGGAAGCAGGAGGATCAGGAATTTGGGGTCATCCTGGGCTACATAGTGAGTTTGAAGATAACGTGGGCTACATAAGACCCTCTCTCCAAAAAAAATGTTGTTTTTTTTTTTTAATATATTTTTAAGGTGTACTTGGGAGGAAGGGTCCACAGCTGTAGTTGGAGACTTGAACACTCCCTTCTTTTCTTTACATTTGATTTTGTTTGATTACATGAATTTGCCTGTTTATCTGTCTGTCTGTGTGGGTATCTGCATTTGAGTGCAGATGACTTCAGAGTTCCTGGAGCTGGAGTCACAGGTGGATGTGAGGATTGATGGGGTCGCTGGGAATCAAACGAGGGTCCTGTGTGAGATCAGCACACCCTGACTGCTGAGCCATCTCTCCAGTCCTCACTAGGGTCCTCTGTGAGATCAGCACACCCTGACTGCTAAGCCATCTCTCCAGTCCTCACCAAACATTCCAGTCTTGATAACAGAGAGAACCACAGGCCAGGATGGAGCTGACAGATGAATGCTTCCTAATACAATTGAATTCGCCCTTTTCCCTTCGGAACAACAAAGCATTCAATGCAGTAGGCTGAGCATAGACATAGTTAACAGAACTCTTCAAATACTTGGGAATCAAATGGCCCTCTTCTAAATAACCTGTGGGCTAAAGAATTTTTGTTATTGATTGTTCTTTGAGATATTGCTTCACCACATAGGCTAGACTAGTTTCAATTTGCCAGCCATCCTCCTTAGCACCCCATGTACAGGCCTTGGCTTGGCCTCGAAAGAATGTTTTAAGCGCGTGCATGGGCATGCATGCGCACGCCAGAACACACAGGTGGAGGTCAAAGGACAACTTGTCTGGAGTAGGCCCTCCCCTCCCTCGTGTTTTGAGGCAGCATCTCGTGCTTATTACCCACTTGCGGCCAACTCTTCCCTCCGTGCCTCTTGTTTTGCCTTAGGAATGCTGTATTAGACACACAGCACTGTATCTGGCTTTCTATGTGGGTTCAAACTCGAGGCATCACACCTACACCTCCGGAGGAGCCTCTTCAGCCCCTTAAAGGAAAGACTTAAAAGGACATCATGTCGGACTGAATGAAAACCGAGAACCTAACGCACTGAGAAACCCACGGACTCTAGGCTAGCAGGGCCTGCCAGAGGCACTGGAACGGGGGAGACTACAGATCAGTGGTCTAAACTCTGCCAGGTGTGGTGGCTCATGCCTGCAATTCCAGCAGAGGTGAGAGGATCTCCATGAGTTCAAATTCAGGCTGATGCATATAGTGAGACCTTGTCTAACCAGCAAGCGAACAAAAACAAGTAATTATCTATTTATATAGATAAGTGGATAATAACTTATAATATCTAGTATCTACTTATATAATTTATATAAATAAATAGATAATATTTATAAACGGTATATATCTATTTATATGGATTGAAAACACCCACCTCTCACAACTGGGAAAGAGTGAGATAAACCAAAATTCTGCAGGGAGAAACAACAAGGGCTAGAACAGAAATCAGTAAACCAGACTACAGGTGAAATAAAGAAATCCATGAGACAAAACCCTAGCTTTTAGGCAAGGATGGTGATGCCCCATGTGTGCCCCACTGTGGTGAGTAAGATAAAAGGACTGTGAGCTCAGGCTTGACAGGACTCTACAGTCACACCCTGTCCATAAACACTTCAAGCATCGGGCTAGCTATAGCGCCGAGTGGGAGAGGGAACTGAGTGGACTGTGGGGGCCGCAGCTCACCTGCTTATTTAAAATGTGGAATGGCAGCCGGGCAGTGGTGGCACACGCCTTTAATCCCAGCACTTTGGAGGCAGGCAGAGGCAGGTGGATTTATGAGTTCGAGGCCAGCCTGGTCTACAGAGTGAGTTCCAGGACAGCCAGGGCTACACGGAGAAACCCTGTCTCTAAATAAAACAAAACAAAACAACCCAAAAAATGTGGAATGGCGGGCTGGAGACAGCTCAGTGGTTAAGAGCATTTGCTGCTCTTGCACAGAACCAGAGTTTGTTTCCCAGAACCCACAGGACAGCTCACAACTGCCTTGGAACTCCAGTTCTGGCCTCTGTGGTCATCAGGCACACATATGGTTCCCAGACATACATGCACGCAAAATTCTCATATATGTCAAATAAGTAAGTCTTTAAAACAAACAAACAAACAAAATGTGGACTGAAGGTATGCATGGAAATAGGTCCGTCAATAAGTCCCATCTGGGTTTTTATAGGAAGCAGGACATAGGACATAGTACTAAATCCAGTTTTCCTCTAATGCCACACTGTGGATGAAACTCGGTTTCACACACAACAGGCAATCACTCTCAGGCTGAGCCACACCCCAGCCCCTCACTGGGGGATTCCAGGCAGGGGCTCTACCACTGAGCCACGCCCCCAGCCCCTCCCTGGGGGATTCTAGGCAGGGGCTCTACCACTGAGCCACACCCCAGCCCCTCACTGGGGGATTCCAGGCAGGGGCTCTACCACTGAGCCACGCCCCCAGTCCCTCACTGGGGGATTCTAGGCAGGGGCTCTACCACTGAGCCACGCCCCCAGTCCCTCCCTGGGGGATTCTAGGCAGGGGCTCTACCACTGAGCCACGCCCCCAGGCCCTCACTGGGGGATTCTAGGCAGGGGCTCTACCACTGAGCCACACCCCAGCCCTTCACTGGGGGAATCTAGGCAGATCTAGGGGGCTCTACCACTGAGCTATATTCCCTATCTAAAGATTCCCTTTGGACAGCCAAACCCCATTGTTCCCTCATCCTGCTTTGGAGTTGTCCTGGTGGAACAGCCAGACTTGGGCCAGCTGCAGTCCCTCTCAAAGGTGACAAACCCGTGGGCCCTGTCCACTAAGACACACCCACCTTCTAGTCTGAGAGGCCAGGGTTCATTTTCAACATCAAGGAGGCCTCTCTTAGCATGTCTGACCTCAGACAAGCCACATAAACAGCAGTTCCAGAACTGAGTCAGGAAAGCATTCTGTGTCGGCGGCCCTTTGAAGGGGCCCACTCTGCCACTTTAAAGTCGCAACTCCCAGGACTGCAGGAACAGTAGCAAAGGACAGAAAAAGCCTGCCAGGTCAGTACCACCACCAACCAGCTTTATTTTCTTTTGTTTTTAAGGAGTTTGCGATCTAGGAATGTCTAGCCTTGTTTCCAGACACGTGGGGGGATGCTATGCTGCCTCCTGCGAGGGTTGGGGAGTCAGCGGAGAGTGGTGAGGCAGAGAACCACAGCCATCATCCCTGCTGGCCTCAAAAACAGTCAGGGACCACAAATGACCTCAGAGAGTAATTTTCCATTTAAAAAATAAGGGTGTTATTTTCAAGTCCAAAATCTCCAACTCTCAAAACAGCAGTCAACAAAGGGCCCCGTGTGCTCTGAAGCAACGGGAGGAGCGGGGTGGGGTGGCTCAGCAAAAGGACCCCCGTCAGGTAGACTTGCCACAGCTATGGGACCAGGGCTCTGCCGTCAGCGGAACACCTCAGACGCCGGGTCTCATGGAGACGCACAACCTGGAGACTTTTCACAGGTCTGGGTCCCCTGTGCTTCTAAGTGTTCTGATAATCAGGGCAGGTTCACCACCCAACATAACAGCCAGGCAGGTGCCTGTGACGTGGCTACCAGACACTTCTCTCACCCACCACATACAATGCTACAGACAAGCCAGGCAGCCAGTAGGTAGGCGCCATGTTGGTGCCTGACTATTTCAAACCACCCTCACATCTACATGAGAAGCTGGGCCCATCCAGATAGCCAGGGCACAAATATGCAGTGACCTCGGCCACATTATGTCTAGTCACCCTAGCTAGGAGTGAGGGCGCAGGGCAGAACCACACTCCTATAAAGGGCTGGATCTTTTCTGACCATCAGGCAAGAAAGTCAAATAACATGGGAGGTTTCTTTTTTGTGTCAACAGGATCAGGCCACTGGAAGCCCAGATATTTAGCCAAAGGTTATTCTGGGGCTGCGGAGATAACTTGGTGGGTAAAGTGTATCAACCCAAAAACACAACTCTCATCTCATAGGGGACAAGATAGTTTATTCTGGGCCCAAATGAGTGACCAGGCCCCCGCACAGATTTAGGTTACCCCAGATTCCATGTTCCAATGTGGTAACAGCTTGAAGTCGTTAATAGTAACAGAGCGAAGAAAGTCACGAATCAAGATGTTTTTCAAATACACTGGCGGAAGTGTCACAAAGGCAGTCACAGCAAATTGAAGTGATCTCTGTCATAGGCCTCAGATGCTGAGGAGTGTCAGCTTTCTGGTTGCGGGGGGGGGGGGGGGGGTGGGGTGGGGTGGGGTGGGGTGGGGTGGGGTCTGGGTGTCTGTTTGTACAAAAGATTTGCCTGCTAGTCAAGAGGATGTCAGGCCAGACAGGGATAAGCAACAAATAGCTACTAACACAGTCAAAGACTGTAATTGGGCTCTGGACCGGCAACATCCCAACCTCCCCCGTCACTAACACACTTATACACAGACACAGCACACATGGTTGTTCTGAGTGTGTGTGTGAAGGTGGACGAGATGAACATTCAAATGGGGAAACTGAGACTGCAGCTGGGACCGGTGGACACACCTGTCACCCTAGCAGTGGCATAAAGAGGAGGAGGCAGGAGGATTGTAAGTTGGAGGTGTAGCTTGGGTGACATAGAGAGATCCTGTTTCAAAACAAAAAGAAAAAAGAAAGACAGACAGACAGAGAGGGGAAGGAGAGCTAAAAGGGCTGGGAATGGCTAGGTGCTCACCTAGCATGCAAAATGCTCTAGGTTCAATTTCATTACATGTGTGCGTGTGTGTACATGCACACAAAATAGAACAGTAATGTCAGTAATATCAACCAAAATTCCAACGGGCTTGTTATAAAAATTGACATATTTGTAAAAAAAAAATTATTGTGAAATGCCAAGAACTGACAGAGGTCAAAGCAAGATGACTTGTTCTCATGTGGCTGTCTTTAAGCTGGGACACTTATCTGGGCCTGCACTTCTTGGCCTTTATCATCACTGAGACAATCTCAATCTACACCCCTCTCCCATTCTGTCTCCTTTTCTCTTTGTTCCAGCTTCTTTGTAGCATTGGGGACAGAACCCATTGCTTCATGAGTGCGAAAAGCACCCTACCACCGAGCCACACCTCAGCCCTTCACTGGGGGATTCTTGGCAGGGGCTCTACCACTGAGCCACGCCCCCAGCCCCTCACTGGGTGATTCTAGGCAGGGGCTCTACCACTGAGCCACGCCCCCAGCCCCTCACTGGGGGATTCTAGGCAGGGGCTCTACCACTGAGCCACGCCCCCAGCCCCTCACTGGGGGATTCTAGGCAGGGGCTCTACCACTGAGCCACGCCCCAGCCCCTCACTGGGGGATTCTAGGCAGGGGCTCTACCACTGAGCCACACCCCAGCCCCTCACTGGGGGATTCTAGGCAGGGGCTCTACCACTGAGCCATGCCCCCAGCCCCTCACTGGGTGATTCTAGGCAGGGGCTCTACCACTGAGCCACGCCCCAGCCCCTCACTGGGGGATTCTAGGCAGGGGCTCTACCACTGAGCCACACCCCAGCCCCTCCCTGGGGGATTCTAGGCAGGGGCTCTACCACTGAGCCACACCCCAGCCCCTCCCTGGGGGATTCTAGGCAGGGGCTCTACCACTGAGCCACACCCCAGCCCCTCCCTGGGGGATTCTAGGCAGGGGCTCTACCACTGAGCCACACCCCAGCCCCTCCCTGGGGGATTCTAGGCAGGGGCTCTACCACTGAGCCACACCCCAGCCCCTCACTGGGGTATTCTAGGCAGGAGCTCTACCACTGAGCCACACCCCAGCCCCTCCCTGGGGGGATTCTAGGCAGGAGCTCTACCGCTGAACTCTTCCCCTGTTTTCTTTTCATTCTGATACAAGGTCTGGTAAATTGCTTTGGACTTGATAAGTAGCCAGGCAGTCCTGGAATGTGCCATCCTCGAGCCTCAGGCTCTCAAGTATCTGAGATCACTGGCGTGCGTACCAGGCTGGGCTTACATTAGCCAGGTCTGCACACTCATTCCCCTTGTACACACATGCTCCTTGCACAGGCTGTTTCTCCGCAGAATGCTACCTAACCACCAACATTTGCACGTGGACTGGGGAGTTTGCTCCTTTGTCTAATCATACAGTCAGAAACTTCAAGGGAAATGCATAGGAAGTGTGAAGGGACAGACAGCAATGTGCTTTGCTGGGAGGGAGGGAGGGAGGGAGGGAGGGAGGGAGGGAGGGAGGGAGGGAGGGAGGGAGGGAGGGAAGGACGGAGGCCCAACCAGCCACTGTCTGACACAGGTATATGAGAAGACAGCCCTCACTCACAGCCCCTGGGGCTACAGAAGCCCTGCGGGAAGGAATTCCTTCCCAACTGAGTCACTCCAGCTCCTCTGAGCTTTCTTAACAGGCTTATAGACAAGTGACTGACACGCAATAAAACACCCTCTTCTTGTTTAATGTGTAGCTCAATATGTAATTGAATGGGGTTTGGCACATGTATACTACAATTAATATTTCCTGCTGGGTGTGGTGCTACATGTCTGTCCTCCCAGCCCTAGGAAGCTTGCGTTACACGAGACCCTGCCTTAAAAACCATAAGATGCTTCCAACACTCACCCTCTGATGCTCAGCCATGGCAATCTGCACTGTTTTCTAGATGGCAGATGGAGTCATATGGTACAGAGGCCTTGTTGTAGGCTTCTCTTGGTAAAATGGTTCTGAGGTTGGTTTGTTTCTATGTGCATTGATGCTCCTCTGCCTGCGTGAATGTCATGTATGTCTGTTTGAGGGTGTCAGATCCTGCAGTTACAGACAGTTGTGAGCTGCCATGTGGGTGCTGGAACTTGAACCCTGGTCCTATGGAATAGCAGTCAATGCTCTTAACCGCTGAGCCACCTCTTCAGTGCCTTTTATTAGTGGTGTTGGCATGGGCCCTCTGCAGGCAGCAAGATGTTCAGTTCTGCTGTTAATACCACGGTTGCACTACAAGTCCCACTGTGAGGCAAGCCACCTGGAACCAGCAGGGCTTGGGCTCACTGATTTAGCAAAATCCTTCATTTAGGAGGATGCAGAGATGGCTCAGTGGGCCGAGGACTTGCCACAGGAGCATGGGGACCTGAGGAGAGCACATGAAGCGCCAGACACAGTAGCACAAGCCCTCCTCGGACAAATGGGAAGTGAGAAGAGGAGGCAACCGGAGGTCAAAGGTCAGTCACCTTACAGACCGAAACCACAATGACACCCTGCTTAAAACTGGCGGAAGGCTGGGTCTAGAGCCAGCTCAGTGGAGCGCTGGCAGCTCCTTCAGAGGACCCAGGTTCAGTTCCCAGAGCCCACATGGCAGTTCACAAGCATCTGTAACTCCAGTATCTGGGGGTCTCACACTCTCATCTGGCCTCCCTGGACACTATGTGCACAGATGTGGTGCCTAGACATGAATGCAGGCAAAATACCCATACACATAAATTAAAAAAAAAAATTAAGGTATAAGGAGAGGAGAGACATGCAACACTACCTTGTAATCTTGACATCACTGCTAGGGCCCGCAAAGCCGCGCTCACACGAATCCATGTGAACGCATAACAAATCCTTCGTTTTCAGTTAATCCCACACACTAAGTCAGACAGCATGGGCGAATAAAATTATGCAACAAACATTCACACTGATAATTAATTTATGCTGCCAAGAAAATGGGGAGCAAATCGGGTGTGGTGGTGACGCCTGCTCACAACACTAAGGCTGAGGCAGGGGCAACAGGAATTCAAAGGCAGCCTGGGTTACAGAGTCCACCTCAAAAGAGATGGGGCAGACTGAGGAAAAGCCTTAACGGACAGCATGCATGCGGACCCCAGTCCGAGCCTTAACATCCATATAAAAGACTACTCCTATGCCCCCAGCCCCTCACTGGGGGAGTCTAGGCAGGGGCTCAACTAAGCTACATTTCTGGCCCTCCTTTTTTGGAGATATGGACTTACTATGTAACCTTGGTTGTAACCTTCTAGTTCAAGAACAGCCTGAGTAACATATAAAAGGCTAGGAGGTGTGGTGGTGACGGTTTGTAGTCCCATCTCGGGAGAGCTGAACCAGGAGGACCAGGGGCTCTATGACAGCCAGCCTATCTGACTGAATCCATGACCTCAGGCTAGTGATACAGAAAATGACCTGTAGCAAAAACGAGGAGGACAGCACCTAAGGAGAGATATCTGAGATTGTCATCTGGTTGTCCCTCAGGTGCTCGCACATGCACACACGTGTGCACACACACGTGCAGGTACATACACCCGCATGCATGTACACATGCACACACTTGCATGCATGCACACACACACATGGGGGAGTGTGTACATCAAGCTCTGATCCAGTCTTTGACCTCAAAAGGCTTCTGCAGAGCTGGGCCTCGGGTGCATGGGCTATGAGCCCTCATTATCTTTCTCTCTCCTGAATCCTCAGTCTACAGCTTTCAAATACACAGGACATGAATGCAGCCTGAGTTCAAGAACAGCCTGAGTAACTTGGCCAAGTTTTTATTTTGTCTCAAAATAAAAAGTTTAAAGGGGGGCTGGGAGCCAGGGCACAGTAGTGTATACCTTTAATCTCAGCAGAGGCAGAAAGATCTCTATGAGTTCAAGGACAGAGTAATCTACATAGCCAGTTCCAGGCCAACCAAGGTTACATAGTAAGTCCATGTCTCCAAAAAAGGAGGGCCAGAAATGTAGCTTAGTAGAGCCCCTGCCTAGAATCCCCAAGTAAGGGGCTGGGGGTGTGACTCAGTGGTAGAGCCCCTGCCTAGACTCCCCCAGGGAGGGGCTGGGGGCGTGGCTCAGTGGTAGAGCCCCTGCCTAGAAACCCCCAGTGAGGGGCTGGGGGCGTGGCTCAGTGGTAGAGCCCCTGCCTAGAAACCCCCAGTGAGGGGCTGGGGGCGTGGCTCAGTGGTAGAGCCCCTGCCTAGAATCCCCCAGTGAGGGGCTGGGGGCGTGGCTCAGTGGTAGAGTCCCTGCCTAGAATCCCCCAGTGAGGGGCTGGGGGCGTGGCTCAGTGGTAGAGCCCCTGCCTAGAATCCCCCAGTGAGGGGCTGGGGGCGTGGCTCAGTGGTAGAGCCCCTGCCTAGAATCCCCCAGTGAGGGGCTGGGGGCGTGGCTCAGTGGTAGAGCCCTTGCCTAGAATCCCCCAGGGAGGGGCTGGGGGCGTGGCTCAGTGGTAGAGCCCCTGCCTAGAATCCCCCAGTGAGGGACTGGGGGCGTGGCTTAGTGGTAGAGCCCCTGCCTAGAATCCCCCAGGGAGGGGCTGAGGTGTGGCTCAGTGGTAGAATATGTGTGAGAGTCAAGGTTCTATCTCCAGAACAGAAAACAGCAGTAGACCATGCCAACTTTATTTGCAAGGTCTCTCCATACCCCCTGCCCCAGGCTCCTGTACCCATCCAGGCCTCTCTCAGCTCTCACTGCATTCCTCAATGCCCCGACCCCTCTTCTCACTTCTACCTTCCTCCCTTTCTGCCACATTGCTGTGGTGAAAGCCAATTAGGACACATCTCTGTCCCTAGTCCTTTGGTCCATGGTGTCCTCCGGCTTCTAATTCTAACCCTTTCCGTGGTAGTGACCAGGCCCGTTCATCTCTCCTCTTGGTCACTTCAGTATAGCCAAAGAGGTTCCCTGCCATTCATCAGTGGCCCGGTGGGGCAGGCTCTTGCTTCACCGACGTCCCTCTGCTGGGCCATTCTCAGAGGCACTCCACAGCTCACTCTGTGCTAAGGCCATCCTGATAATGCTGGGACCCACAATCCCACAGCTACGTGGCTCTGCTCACTAGGTAACCACCGGCCATATTCGACCTCCTCTCTACCGGACCTGTCGCATCTCAGACCCATCACTGTGGAGACTGGCAGAACTTGCACTAAGCAACGCTGGGAAGGAGGATCCATCTTATTTGCCACAGCACGTCCTCAAGGCTCAGGGCAGCAGCCCACGCGAGGTAGGCATCAGGAAGACTGCCACCATTCTCTGCCATCTTAATTCTGAAGGTGGGGAAGGGTCACTGCTGCTCTCTCCACTTGTAAATACTTTTAGAAGTCCCTTTGCAGGAACTGAGAGGGCTCAGTGGGTAAGAGCCCTTGCTGCATGAGGGTGTGACTCAGAATCCTCACATCCGTATAAAAAGCTGGACGTGTCCACACATGTACCTGTACCCTCAGCTCTTGGGGTGAGTGGGAGACAAGAGGGTCTGAGGCCTTGCTGGCCAGCCAAGCCCAAACAGCAAGCTCCAGCAAGACTCTGTCTGCCTCAGAAAACAGGGTTGTGAGGGCTGGAGAGATGGCCCAGCAGTTAAGTTGGGTGGGGGTGCGGGTGGGGGTGGGGGCTCTTCCAGAGGACCTGGGGTCCATACTCAGCACCCACACGAAGTAGCGTACAACCGCCTGTAGCTCCAGGCCCAGGCAGTGCAATGGCGCCTTCCAACTTCTGTGAGCACTTGGACACACACACACACACACACACACACACACACACACACGGATAAAAGTACATGTTAACAAACAGAAACAAAAAGAAACAAAGATGGCGCTAAGGGGCAGCGTGGAGTCTTTGACAAAGGACCCAGTGACCAGAGCTGAGACAGGATACAGAAAACAATAGGCATAATAAGGTTAAATGCGTCCAGGAAACCCAAAGCACTGCACACAAGCCAGCCAAGTAGGGGAAGTCTCTTGCCCAAGACATCGATGCCAACGGAGACTGCTTCTGTCTATAATGAGAACGGAGACCACCAAGTTCCTTAGCAACCAGTATCCCTTCCCTCTTTCCCATCCTCACAGCTGCTTCTGCCTCAGTTTTCTTCCCCCCACCTCCCACCCTGCAGATAGGGTCTCACTATGTAGCCCAGGCTGGCCTTGAACTCAGAAACCCATTCACCTCCCGAGTTTTGGCTCATATTCGGCTTTGATTACCGGTTCTTTCTGTTGCACCTGCTAGCACTCAGTAGCTGCCACTGGGTCCTTGGCTTTAGCTCTGATGTCCAGCTCAGCAGGTGACATCGCAGTGTGTCCCCTCCCCTGCCACCCCTCTCAGGCATGTCACGACTCCAATTAGAGCAGCAGCCCGTGTTTACATACACTGCCACGCAATGGAGAGACTCTTCGCAGCTGGGACTACCAGGACGCCGTAATTATTTTTCCTCTCCCCTCCCGCACAACAGTTTATTTTCCCGGGAACTAATAACAGTCTCGTGTTTTCGTTTGCTTTGTTTTCTGTGTTCTTAGGACTAATCCAGCCTCAGCTCTGCCAACTGTGTCAAGTCCTCTGCAGCTGTTCCAGTGCAGCGTCTGTGAGTCTGTCCCCTCCCATAGCCCTGGGCGCTGCTGAGGTCAGGAGCACCTGTGGCCATGGTCCCTGCCGGTGGCCATGGTCCCTGCCGGTCCCCTGGTCCCCTCTGCCTGCACAGCTCTTCTCCCCCATCTCCAGGGCCCACCCTGTCCTGTCGCCCTCCCCCCACCCCCTCGACTGTCTTTCTTTTTTCAGGCTCAACACCTTATATAGGGATACAAGCTGGCCAGTCACCCTCACGTCCAGGAGAGATAAATTTGGACAGCATATTAAGTGTCTAGCCTATGCTCTCTTGCCTGAGGATGGAGTTCAAGGGGGATAAGGGTTTCCCTCAGGAATTTTCTATTTACGCATTTACTTTTGTTTTGGCATGTGACGCTGTATTTTTTTGAGACAATTTCTCACTGATTCTGTCAGAATGGCTGGCCAGTGAGCCCCAGGACCCTCGTGGTCTTACTCCCTCTTTCCGCCAGCACTGAGCCTGGAGGGATGCATGGCCACACTTGGCTTTACGTGGATGCAGGGGATACAAACTCAAGTCCCTGTGCTTGCACAGCCTCTTAGTCACTGAGCTATCTACTAAATCTTTCCTTAAGTTTTTCTTTTTTGAGACAGGTTCTCATGTAGCTCTGGTTAACCCCAAACTACTTGATACCAAGCAGCTGACCCGGAACTTCTGGTCCTCCTATATTCACACTCCTATATTCATATAGGTCCTCCTATATTCACACTCCCCTCTCACCAATCAGCCAGCCCAGTGTCGGGATCACGTGTGTAAGCCACCAGGCTCTTTCAAACTATTGAGACAGGGCTGTAACAGAGGCTGGCTCTCACGCCCTGCCTCCTCCCTCAGAAGTCAGCTCGTGCCACCATGCCCCACCTCATCCTGGAAAGGGTTATTAATTATTTATGAGGTTTGTGTTTTGTTTGTTTTTGTTTTTGTTTTTGTTTTTAAGACAGGGTTTCTCTGTGTTGCCCTGGCTCTTCTGGAACTTACTCTGTAGACCGGTCTGGCCTCAAACTCAGAGCGATCCCCCTGCCTCTGCCTCCGGAGTGTCACCACTGCCTGCCTCATTTATGAGTTTCTTTAGAAACTCGCCAATTGAGTGTTTCAACTGGGGACTGGCCACTGTGACTCGTGGGTCTTTTCTCTCCGGCTACTCCAGCTCTGAGAAGACCATGCATCCTCTTGGCCAAAGGGAAAGGCCGGCAGCAGTATGGGTGGGCTGCTCAGGCTGGGGAGCTCAAGGCTTGAGGGCAGCCCTTCCCCCACTGGCAACTGGGTCTGCTGTTTCCCATTTGGAAAGTCTCAGAGTTTCTAAATAGTTTTTGCAACCTCACTGGCTAACAGCAGGAAGTATTATGTGAGAGGGCGGGCTATTTCCAGCCACATCTGTGGGCCAGCAACAGCCATCAGCAGGGGCTTACACACTAAAGGGGTGTGAAACTCACAGCTAGCCCCTCGGCTCCAGTTCCTCCTTCTCCAGCTCCTCCTTCTACCTCCTCCTCCTCCTCTTCCTCCTCCAGCTCTTCCATCTCTTTCTCCTCCTCTAGCTCCTCCTGCCTCCACCTCTCCAGTACAGGGATTACAGGCACACACCATGTTCTGGCTACGTTTAATAACGGGACAGTGAAGACCTAAGCGGTTGAAAATGGTAGTCCAGGGCTGAGGGTGCGGCTCAGCTGGCAAGGTGCTCACCTAGCACATGCAAAGCCCTGGGTTCTACCTCTAGCACACACAGACCAGTACAGAGCGGCTCGTGCCAGTAACCCCCGGACTTGGGAGGCACAGGCAGTAGAATCAGGAAGGAGGGCAGGGTCAACCTCAGCTACAGAGGAAAATGAAGCCAGCCTGGGTTACATGAGACCCTGTTTTAAAAACTATATAGTGGTCCAGGCATGGTGGTACACATCTTCAACCCCAGCACTTGGGAAGCAGAGACAGGCTGATATCTGAGTTCAAAGCCAGCCTGGACTATAGAGCAAGCTCCTAGACAGACAAACAAAAATGTGTGTGAGTGTGTGAGTGTGGATGTGTGTGTGCATGTGTGTATGAATGTGTATGTGTGTGTGCATGTGTGTGTGTGCATGTGAATGTGTATGTGTGTATGAATGTGTATGTGTGTGTGCATGTGAATGTGTATGTGTGTATATGGGTGTGTGCATGCGTGTGTGGTGTTTTCCCACCTGATTTATTTCAGTCTTCTGAGTAACCAGGCTGTTTTCCTTCACAGTACTTTCTGGCCTGGCCTTCCTAGAACAGAATCACTGCCCCACCCAGCCCCGGTGATCACGTGGTACTGATCATGAACTGAGTCCACAGGCATCTACATGTGAGCATCCCTTCTGCCTGCCCCTCTTCTCTTCTCTTCTCTCGAGTTTTCCCAGACTCTGAGCACGGGTGCCTTGTGCTGGAGGTCCGCAATGTCACAGATTCTTAGCGTCTACAAACCACACACTTTCCCACGCCTCCTCCACCACCCAGCGAGGTGGGGGTGGGGACCAGCAGGACCCTGGCTGCTGCTCCCAGACTTGCATTGCTTCTTTCTTCTGTCCAGTTCTTACTGAATCGTATAGAGAGCTTCACTGCCCAGAGAAGCCCTGGGGGAACTCTGGCTCTGCACCACCTCCCCTAACCACTGAGCCACACCCACAATGTCATGCACTGCATCTCCCTACACCCCAAGCTTCCCTGCCCTTCCCTCTAGCATCACGAGTTTACCTCTGACAGACCTGGTCCTGGTTCCCATCAAACCTCAACTGCAATCTCCAGCCATGGAATCTGGGCTCCAGCAGGGCATGAGGCTCTTCTCAAGCAGAAATCCTGTCCTCCCAGAGCTGGGAGAACGGCCGAGTCGGTTCAGTGCTCGCCACGCAAGCACACGGACCTCAGTCCAGATCCCCAGAACCAAGTAAGTGCTGTGTGCCTGAAACCCCAGGCCAGCCAGCCTTGCCAATTGGTGAGCTCTAGGCCAGTCTGTCTCAGAGCAAGGACATGGCATTCCTGAGGACGACACCCAGCGTTATCCGTTATCCTCTGGCCTCCAATGCACCTGCATACACACATGGACAAGCACACAACTCCTTGCCCGCCCCTCCAGAAACTAGTCTTTCCCCCACAGGCCCCACCCCTCATGAGCACAGCAACTCAACATCTCCTGAATTAGCTGCTTCCAGTCTTCAATGCTAAGGGGTTTCTTTTGTTTGGTTCGTTTCTTTGAGACAGGGTTTTATGTAGCCCAGGCTAGCCTTCACCTCTTGGGTGCCAGGATCACAGGTACGCGGCACCTTTCCTGGCATTCTCTTTGCATACCGCAAACGTCTTTCATACACTTGGCCACTCAAGTGGCCCTGAACCAGGACGACCTGAGCTACCCAGGGCCCATGGTTCCCAGCATTCCACCCAATATGGTGGTTTGCCCTTACAGCAGGAAACTGAAGATGCAGACCCACGAATGCGACATGACAATAAACAGCGACCACCCGCGTGCAAGCAAGCTCAGCCCCAGATCCTAGCAAGGAAATTAACACATGAAGGTGCAGACAGGCCCTTTTGTGATTTTTGTTTTGTTTTGTTTTGTTTTAAGTCCGAGTCTTATCCTGTAGCCCAGGCTGGCCTGAACCTCACTATGCGGCCCAGGCTGCCCTCAAACTCACAGCAATCTTCTTGCCTAAGCTCACAAGAACTGGCACCACGCTCCACCTTAGGCAACTCGCGAAGTTGCAGTATCATACCCAGCACTTAGCAGTTTCCCAACAATCTTTTTTCTCTCCTTCACACCCGGAAACAGGGCCCTAACTCATGTTACCTAGGCTGGAGCCACACGGTGCTGTCCCAGCAATGGAAGGCTCACAGCCCCGTTCTCCCCCGAGGGTCACATTCCCATTCAACTCCAGGGCTCCCAGCGCAGCGTGGGATTATAAAATAAATAATTTAAGAAGGGTGCAAACATTACAGCTCTCTGTGCGACAGCCAGGCGGATGTGCGGAGCCCAAGGTCTGCCAGCGATGTCTTCGTGGCCAGAAGCCCAAAGAGAAGATAGGTCCTACTGTTAGCCACTAATGCGCGGCTTCCTGTGGTCCACCAGGCATGAGGCTGCTGCTGGGGGCACCCGCAGCAATGCACAGGGCAGGAGGATGCTCAGTAGACTGGGGTGAGATGTGGGGCCAGTGCTTGCTCGGTGCAAAACCTGGCTTCGGAGACAGCCTCCTGCAAGGTCTGGCCCGGACACTGCAGCACAACAGTCTCTAAACAATTGCTTTCTCGCCTGGACACCCAAACAGCCAGAGGCAAAATTGAGAAGGTGTCCCCCCCACCTCCGAGCCAGCCGCTACTACTGCAAAGGAGATCGGCCAAGTGGCCACACCTTCCTTCACGCATTCTGCAGGGCTGCACAAGAAGATGGCTCAGAGAAGGTGCGCACTTGCCTAAGGTCACACAGCAAGCTGGACAGAACTGGGATTCGAACCCGGGACCACGTGGGAGCTGCCTAAGCCAGGCAGAAGGAGGTACCAATCTGCATCGCCAAACCATGGACCATCGCCCCACCCTAGGACTCGGGACTCCCACTCACCCCTCGCTCCGCTCGAGCCTGCGCTCCTCACCTAGCGCCCGCCACAGTCACCGCCGCTGCTGCTGTTGCTGGTGATGCTGATTCTGCAGCCGAAATCGCCTCCTCCCGCTAGCAGCCCCGCCCGAGGCGCGGCCCCGCCCCCAGGCAGACCCCCCTCCATCCTCTCGCGAGAGCTAGCGAGCGGGACTACGCCCGTTCTTGATGCGCTTGCGCACTTCTCCCCATTCCTGCCCTCGCCAGCCAGTGCCATGTGGCACCTTATTTACGGCCAGAGATTGGTCCCACCCAACCATCCCTTAGAGTCCCGCCCCTTCCGCAGCAACCAATCCGGGGTGGGGGCGTGGCTGATCTAAAGGGGCGTTGCCTGTCTCCCAGTTTGAACTTGCAGCGTGGGCTGTGCAAGCTGACAATCTGTCAGAGTTTATGGGGCTTAACAGGGACCATGCAGGTAAAGCTCTTAGTGAGAGCCAGGCATGGTGCAGGCTGTCACCGCAGCTACTTGGCAGGGGGGAGGGAGGAACGGGAGGGGCTGAGGCAGTAGGATAGGAAGTTCCAGGTTAGCTGTACTTAATGAGATCCTGTCTCAAAAAAACAAACAAACAAGGTATAGGGAGAGGATTCAGTGGGTAAATGAGGTGCTCGCCTCACAATGAGAACCTGTGATCAGATCCGCAGAACCTGTGAACAGCCCATGCTGGTGAGTCAGACTCCGAGATGGAGCCTGGAGCTTGCTGGCTCCCTAGCCCTCTCTATATGGTGAAGTTTCAGACCAATGAGAAGCTCTGTCTCAAACAGAAGTTGGAAGGTGCCTGAGGTTGTCCTCTGAGTTCCACATATCACACATGAGGTGCACACATGCACCTGCAAAAGAAAGCTAGCATGGTGACGCACACTTAGCATCCCAGCACTGAGCTGCCTTCCCAAAGCAGGAGACTGGTTCCGTGCCAACGGGCTCTCCCAGTGCCTAGGGTTAGAAGCCTCTTTCTGTAGCAATATGACACAGGATGGCAGAGTGCAGAACCTAGGAAGATTTATTATATTCCGGTGGCACATGATCCCATCTTACTAACTAGGATTCAAAACTTACAGCTGAATCCCCTGGGTTGCCATGTGTGCGTGTGACCTGCTCAGGCTGCTCTAACTGTAAGACAGACCCAGCCTCGACTATGGACAGCTCTTTTCCTAGGGTTCTGCAGGCCAGATGCCAGGAGTTGAGGTAGCAAGCAGGCTGGTTCTTGCAGAGCCCTGCAGGAGCATCTTCCAGCCCTTCTCTTTATCTCCCTTCTGTGTACTTCAGCCTAGATTTCCATTTTCATAAGGGCACAGCCAGACAAGATCAGGACTATCCCATGACCTCATTTCATTACCATTCTCCTAGCTCTGTTTCCAAATAAGGTCACCTCTAAGGCACTAGGAGCTAGAGCACCAACATCTCTTTCCTTTCGGGGCTGGAAGATAGAACACAATTCGATCTATAACTGTAAGATCAAGGGCTCAGGTGTGGTTGGGGGGGGTAGAATGCTTGCTCTGCCCTGGACTCCATCTCTATCAATGTATAAACAAGGCATGATGCCACACATCTGCAACCCCAGCATTCAGGAATTGGAGGCAGGAGGATCAGAAGTTCAAAATCATCTGTGAGCCGGGTGTGGTGGCACACACCTTTAATCCCAACACTCGGGAGGCAGAAGCAGGCGGATTTCTGAGTTCGAGGCCAGCCTGGTCTACAAAATGAGCTCCAGGACAGCCAGGGCTATACAGAGAAACCCTGTCTCGAAAAACCAAAAAACAAAGAAACAAACAAAAAACAAAAATCATCTGTGGATGTACAGTGAGCTTGAAGGTAGCCTGGGCTACATGAGACAGTGTCTCCAACAAAACAAATGAACAAATAAAGCATAAATATTATATACTACATTTTTTAAGACAGGGTCTCTTTATATAGCTGGGGCTGTCCTGGAACCAGACTGGTCTAGAATTTACAGAGATCCACCTGCGTCTGCCTCCACCATGGCCTCTGCCTGCCTCTGCCTCCCAGGTGTTGGGGTTAAAGGCATGCACCACTATGTCTGGCCAATGAACTCTATTTCGTTCTGTTTAGGCAGGTGTGCTGCTCACCTGTAACACTGACACTTGGACAGTGGAGGCAGGATTGCAAGTCTGAGGGCATCCTGGGCTAACTAGATGTTATTCTCTGTTACATACCTGCTGGGATGGCTCAGGCCGATGTAATAATCACTGACAACGCCAAAGTCGACAAGCTTCCGAGCAACCGGGTGTTCTCCATGGCAGGTGGAACTGCAGCAGCATCGTACTGCCTCCTTAAGAAGCCACCTGACATGCCATATAAAGCAAGCCCTTTCCTGGGCTGGGCAGATGGCCCAGTGGGGAAGAATGCTTGCTGAGAAAGCATCAGGACCTGAGACTGAACCCTCCCTGCCCCCAGTGACCATGTAAAAGGCTGGACCCAGCCCCGTGCATGCCTATGTCATCACTGCTGAGGAGCCGGGAGGAGCAGACACGGGAGGCCTGATGCAGCTCTCTGGTCAACAGCCGGGTTCCAACTTCAGATGGAGAGCCCTTTCTCAAAGGACTTAGACAGAGTGTGACAGAGCAGAGTGTGACACTCGGGGCCCTTGCCTGTATTGGAGTGGCCACATGCACTTCTGCACAGCACACAGGTGCTGTGCTAGCTTGCTTTCTGTTGCTGGGATAAACAAGGACCAAAAGCGGTCTGGCGGCAGAGGAGGAGAGTGCTTCAGCGTGCGGGTTACAGTCAGCGTATGGGTACAGGGAGATCAAGGCAGCAGCTTGAAGGCAGGAACTGAAGCACTGAAGCTGAACAAGAGAGGAAGTAACTGACTGAGCCACATCAGGCTGGACCCTCACAAGCCTGTCAATCAAGACAATGCCCACTCCCCCACCCCCTATATTCTCACAGGCCAATCTCTCAGTTGAGGTTCCCTCTTCCCAAGTGTGTCTTGGGGTATGTCTCACACACACACACACACACACACACACACACACACCATCACACACCTTCCTGATGATCCTATGAACCTTCGCCTGCCTGAGGCGAGTCTGTAAATTAGCACCCTCATGCTTTTGTTCATCGGATACCCAAAGCCAGTCTTCATAGTCTAGTGACCACACTTGTCTAACACAAAGGCGACTCAAACAGAAAACAACCAGAATGATCTGTTCCTTTGAAAATGTGTGTGTGTGTGTGTGTGTTCTGCATATGGAGGACAGAGGACAATTTGCTGGAGCTGGCTTGTCCACAATGTGGGGTCTAGGCATGGAACTGAGGTCCTCAGGCTTGGCAGGGAGTGCCTTTAACTGCAAGCCATCTTTGTGGCTCCTGAAATACTTAATTCATGTTCTGTTCATTTCTCCTCTGTTTCCTATAGTAACAACATGCAGAAACATTCTTTCTCTGTGAAACAGCCACATAGTATCCAGCCATTTACAGATAAAGAAGCAGCAGTCAGAATGTGCCTAGCTAAAGGAAGGCACACAGTCCTGTAAGCGACAGAATTTTATCCCAATCCAAACTCTGGGCTCCAGAGCATGAGCTACACAGCTGTCCAGTGGTTTCTTGATACAGAAGGGGCTGGCTGTGCCCTGGATCATGAAATCATAATACAGGTTACCTTTTTCATATGTTTTGTGTGTTTGTGTTGGGTGGGAGGTATTTAGTGTCAGTGATATGGATGAATGGTTCTGGGTTAGGATATAGCTAGTAAGTGCTCCGCCACAGAGCCACGCCCCCAGCCCCTCACTGGGGGATTCTAGGCAGGGGCTCTACCACTGAGCCATGCCCCAGCTCCTCCCTGGGGGATTCTAGGCAGGGGCTCTACCACTGAGCCATGCCCCAGCCCCTCACTGGGGGATTCTAGGCAGGGGCTCTACCACTGAGCCACACCCCAGCCCCTCACTGGGGGGATTCTAGGCAGGGGCTCTACCACTGAGCCACACCTCCAGCCCCTCACTGGGGGGATTCTAGGCAGGGGCTCTACCACTGAGCCACGCCTCCAGCCCCTCACTGGGGGGATTCTAGGCAGGGGCTCTACCACTGAGCCACGCCTCCAGCCCCTCCCTGGGGGGATTCTAGGCAGGGTCTCTACCACTGAGCCACACCCCCAGCCCCTCCCTGGGGGGATTCTAGGCAGGGGCTCTACCACTAAGCCACAGCCCAGCCCCTCATTGGGGAATTCTAGGCAGGGGCTCTATCACCAGGTCATGACCCCAGCCCCATGTCATGGGGTTTTCCTAGACTTCAAGCTCCTTCTCATAGGTGGGCCTCCCAGCCTATTCTTCTGCTGGCCTCACTCAAGGGCTTTGAGCGCCCTAGGACCTAGAGTGTGTCTTAGACAGAGGACATGTGCCCTACTGGTTTCATAATGAGGGTTGCAACAGAAGATAAACATAAGTAACTGTGGGTCTTGCAAGAGTGAACCAGTCAATATCAGTTGGCAGCAAAGAGGGCACTGGGAGGTTCTGACACACCTTGGGTACTATGAAGATCCAGAGAACAAGAAATAAAACATCAGGCGGCTCAGTGGTGACATGAAGATCCAGAGAACGAGAAACAAACCATCAGGCAGCTCAGTGGTGGTACACATCTTTAATCCCAGCACTTGGAAGACAAAGGTAGGCAGACTGTTGTATGTTCAAGGGCAGCCTGGTCTACAGAATGACTTCCAGTCAAAGCTACAAAGAGAAACCCTATCTTAATAGAAAACAGGCAAATAAATAAGTATTAAAAAGAAAGAAAATGAACTATCAATAGATGGGATCATGTGAAATTAAAGTTTCTGCCCAGCTAAAGAACAGCAGGACGCACAAATAATGGGAGGTCTGCAGCTATGCCTCACACAGGGGACTAATAACTAAAAATTACACAGAACTGCAGAGATTAAGTACTAAGGAAATACAGTTGCCTATTAGGACATAGTCTGATGAAGAGGAAGTGTTCAGGAGAAAAACATAAATAATTAGTAACTATTTTTAAAATGGCTCTACATGCTTTCCCGGCCTGGAACTACTAATTAACACGACTCTGAGAAACTGACTCACTCTAGTCAGAATGGCTGTCATTAAGTAATCTGAACTGGGGCCAGGTATGGTAGCACAAACCTTTAATCCTAGCACCCGGGAGGCAGAGACAGGTGAATCTCTGTGAGTTCAAGGCCAGCCTGGTCTACAGAACAAGTTCCAGGACAGCCAGAGATACACAGAGCTCCCCCCCCCCCACCATCTGAAAACAGAGGAGGAAGAAGAAGAGAAATCTGATAACATGGTCCTAGAAAGATGGCTCAGGAGTTAAGAGCACTGGCTGTTCTTGCAGAAGACCCAGACTTGGTCCCAGGAACCCAAATAGCAGCATACACTCTCAGTTTCAGGAGATCTGAAACCTTTGTCTGGCCTCTGTGGGCACCACATGCTCACATGGTATATACATAGGCATACATGCAGGCAAAATGCTCATAAATGTGTTTTGGAAATTTTATTTTTTTTAATTTTATGTGTACAGGTGTTTTGCCTGCATGTATGTCTATGAATTAGGTATGCACAGAGCCTTTGGAGGCCAGAAGAGGACACTAGATCCCCAAGGACTGGAGGTACAGAAGGTTGTGAGCCACCACGTGGTTGCTAGGAACTGATCCCAGGTCCTCTGGAAGTGCAGTCAGTGTTCTTAACTGCCAAGCTCAATGCCCATGAATTAAATTAAATCAAATCTTAAAGAAAAGAACTGGCAACAAATGCTGAGGAGAACTGGGGGAAGGGGGACTGGTGAGGTTTGGTCTGTTGCTCTGTACAGTAATGCTAAATCCTGTACCTGAAGGTCTAAACCTATGAGTGAATTCTCACAGTTACACCCTTTTGTTATGCAAACCTTGTTTCTTGATTGAAAACTCTTGGCTAAGGCCTGGAGAGAAGGCTCAGAAGTTAAAAGTACTGACTGCTCTTCCAGAGGTCCTGAGTTCAAATCCCAGCAACCACATGGTGGCTCACAACCATCTGCAATGGGATCTGATGCCCTTTTCTGGTGTGTCTGAAGACAGCTACAATGGACTCATATACAGAAAAGTAATGTCTTTCTAAAGCATTGGTTGAATAAAATTGGTAACTGGAGGGATTAGAGGTCGGTGGGTTTTGAGTTACCTGGTTGGGGGTGGAGAAGACTGAGGAGTGAGGAGAGACCAGGAGGAAGAGGAGGGAGATGGGTCATGAGCACGTGGCCAGGAGAAACAGCAAGTATCTGGGGTATACCGCTGGGGAGGTAGCCTGGCCAGCAGTTAGAAGAGATCAGGGGTTACCCCCCAGTAATTGTCAAAGCCAAATAAAATAACCATAGTCTGACTCCACTTATCTGTAAGCTAGTCAGGGATAAGCGTAAAGTGGTTCCCTTGTTTATTGCTCTGGGAGGTGATGCGGTCGTGAGGGTGCAGCCCTTGTGAATGATATCAGTGCCCTCATAAACAGACTCTCAAACCCTCCTTCCACAACAAAAAGTCCTGAGCGTCTGCAACCCAGACACAAGTCTCACGGGAACACATCTGCATCTCAGCCCTGACCTTTTCTCCGCAGCCTCCCGGAACTGCCCACCGTCTTTATCGTTTTATTTATATTTATATTTATTTTATGTGCATTGGTGTCTTGCCTGCATGCATGTCTGTGTGAGGCCATCAGATAATGGAGTTACAGACAGCTGTGAGCTACCACGTATGAAGTGGAAACTTCTCGTTCCTTGGATAGTCGGTTATATCAAATGATGTTTTGCTGGGGCACACAGGTGAAAGGATGTCTTGCTAAAATAGACCCGTGAAAGGACGCTTGATGAAGGAGTATAGATATGACCCCACAGACAGTGAGACAGTGAGAGGCGAGCACTGAGCACGGGTTTGGTTTGCTCTGCCTCACTATTCTTTGCTAAGGACACACATGTATTGGTTCACCTTACATAGCCTTGTTGAGCTCAACTTGTGGTAATGCAGCCATTGAGAAAAGTTTGCCTAAGAACTGCTTGTGAGGTTCCTGTGGTGGCTTGCCACTTCTGTGGCCTCGCTCACCTCAGGAGAGTTGTTGAGCCTAAGAGTTCCTTCAGAATTGCAGCTGGTTCAAGCCTGGGGTCTGCCTGCCTCCAGGCCTGGTCTGCAGCTGCTGAGTCACATTTGGTGTTTGTTACAGGACTGAAGTGCTGACAATGATGGCGGAGCTTGCCCCCAAAGAACTACTGCTGAACAGGTACACTCCTCGCATATCCTGAGAACTTCTCTCCCACTACCTCTGCTGGGTGGTGGACTAGAGGAGAGGCTGAGCCCCCATTAAAAGTAGATTGCTGCCGGGCGTGGTGGCATACACCTTTAATCCCAGCACTCAGGAGGCAGAGGCAGGCAGATTTCTGAGTTCGAGGCCAGCCTGGTCTACAGAGTGAGTTCCAGGACAGCCAGGGCTACACAGAGAAACCATGTCTTGGGGGAAAAAAAGTAGATTGCTGAAAATTTTATGCCTACAATGTAGGTACTAGGGATGGAATCCCAGTCCTCTGGAAGAGCAGTCAGTGCTCTGAACCACCGAGGCATCTCTCCAGGCCCACTGTCATTGTTCTTATTTGGAGATGCTGCTCTACCAGCTGAGCCAACATTCCAATACCACCTTCTTCTTCTTCTTCTTCTTCTTCTTCTTCTTCTTCTTCTTCTTCTTCTTCTTCTTCTTCTTCTTCTTCTTCTTCTTCCTTCTTTCTTCTTCTTCTTCTTCTTCTTCTTCTTCTTCTTCTTCTTCTTCTTCTTCTACTACTACTACTACTATTATATTACTATTATTATTATTACTATCATTTTGGTATTTTGAGACAGCGTTTCTCTGTATAGCCCAGGCTGGCCTGGAACTCAAGGGTCCACCTGCCTCTGCCTCCTGAATACTAGGATCAAAGGTGTGCACCATCATGCTGGACCATTTATTGCTTTTATAGCTTCATGCGTGTATAGTGTAGATACACATGTGCCACAGCACATGTGGAGGTCAGAGGTCAACCTCCAGTGTCAGTCCTTGCCCTTTTACTTTGTTTGAAGCAGGGTTTCTGGTTCGCTTCTGTGTATGCCAGCCAATTGGCCTACAATTTCCAGAAATTCTGTCTCCACCTTGTAGCCTCGTAGTTGGAGCACTGAGATCATGGACATACGTTATCTCATGTTTCCAGCTTTTACATGTGCTCTGGGGATCTGAACTCAGGTCCTCACAATTGAACGGCAAGCACTTTACGCACTGAGCCGTATCTCCCCGCCGTGGTCCTTTGGAGTTCAGCCATGACTGATGAGCCCAAGCCTCCCATGGACTAAGGACATAGTTCCCTATTGCACATTAGGAAAGATCTTCACAAACAAAAAGTATGCTGGAGCCAAGCGGTGGTGGACGCACCTTTAATCCCAGCACTTGGGAGGCAGAGGCAGGTGGATCTCTGAGTTCAAGGCCAGCCTGGTCTACAGAGTTCTAGGACACTCAGGGCTACACAGAGAAACCCTGTCACAAACAAACAAACAAACAAACAAATAAACTAGTTTTCCCGTGACCATAACGTTCTAAAGTCATCTTACACCCTGTGTAAAGGGTTCTTAGTGTAGCACTTGGGACCCAAGGGCCCGAGGAGCTAGAGATTCCAGATGACTTCAAAGACCACACACCTCCAGCCACCTCACCACCATCGAGGTAAACATCAACAGAGCTCACAGAAGTCACAGCAAAGCCCTCAGGTATAGAAACTACCACTGAGGCACCTTGTGAAGTCCAATGGGCAATGGCTTCAAGGAAGCCCTGAGCTGGCCTCCCTGGCAGTATGTGTCACGGCACAGATCAGGGGAAGGGGTGACCCCAGCGTCTGATTATAGCTCCTGCCCAATATTTGAAGGCCGGGTGCACATGGGTCCAAAGCCTACTTCCTAGTCAGTGAAAGGACTGCCACCCATCTCCCTGTCTCAACCCTAAGGAGGCAAAGCCACAATCCACCCAGCTTGTCTCCCTGAAAGTTCCCAACACATAAAGGGAGATGCCCTACTCTGCTTTCCGGAGCTGGGATAAACACCATGGAAAAAGCAGCTTAGAGAGGAGACGGTTTATTTTAGCTTCTCGCTGTCAGTCCATCGCTGAAGGAAGCCAGGGTAGGAACTCAAGCAGGAGATGAGGCAGGAGCCATGGAGGAAAACTAGTCAGTGCCTTGCTCAGCTTGGTTGCCCCGCCCCTAGTCCTTACCCCTCATACCCCCATCTCAGAAATCAAACACAAACCAGACAAGGCAATGTCTTGTTGAACATGGAACTCAATTTTGTGTCCTCTTTCCCCACACCCCTCAGTGAAGAAGAAGAAGAAGAAGAAGAAGAAGAAGAAGAAGAAGAAGAAGAAGAAGAAGACAGAGCCCTGGTGGTAGTAGGGCATGCCTTTAATCCCAGCACTCAGGAGGCAGAGGCAAGCAGATTTCTGTAAGTTCGAGGCCAGCCTGATCTATACAGTGAGTTTCAGGACAGCCAGAGCTACACAGAGAGACCCTGTCTTGAGGAAACAGGAAAAGAACAGACAAAGGGCCTTGGGAATGTGGCAGGTGTCAGGATGCTGGCCTAGCATGCCCCAGGCCCTGACTTCCATCCCCAGCACCACATGACAGGTGTGGTGGTCCGTGCCTATAATCTCAGAAGTTAAGAGAGGAAGGTAGCAGGATCAAGAGTTTAAGGTCATCCTCAGCTCCATTGCAAGTTCAAGGCCAGCCTGAGCTACATGAGACCCTGTGTCAAATAAATAAATAAATAAATAAATAAATAAATAAATAAGCCCAAATTCCTAAGTCCCTGAGTCCTCCCCATGCAGGTCCCAGTGAAAGCTAAGCACACATTTCTCACTGGCCTGGCTGGTTCCTCCCGCCTCTCATCAGCATGGCTGGGGGCTTGGGAAGCTTGTAGGGGAAGACAGGTATCAGGGAAAAGAGCAATCATGCCTCCCCCAGTGCTGGCTTCCCCAGATGACCACTTGCAGACTGTTCAGAGATTAGTGGCAATGGGGACACGTTCTCCCACCCTTTCTGAGGCTGCTCAGACCTCAGGGACCTCTACAACTGGAGTGTGAGCCATGGACTGTCAATCATCGGAATCCAGAGATGTGGAGCCATCCCAGGAGCATCCTCAGCAACCGTAATGACCCAGGAAAGGCCCAACATGGAGTCTTGGACAGGTCCTCAGCCATGTGAGGTGTCTTCTCCAACTCTCATTGGGTGTTGGGGTTCACTGGACTCTCAGTCTTCCAGGTGGCTGTCTTCTGCTGCCATCTACTTAGGACGCCTTGGCCTCTTGGCACTGCCACCCTGGAGCTTGGAGGGATTGTTGGGGGGCAGTGGGCTTTGACGCCGGCCTCTGCTGTCTGTAGACCCTGGGGTGGATGGGAGGCTTTAGTTTGAGGCCAAGTCAACTCAAGAAGAGCCAGCACTCACCAGACATTGTGACTTTAGCTCCATCTGTGGCCACACAGCTCAACACTCACAGAACCTGAACTCCCCCTACACACACACACACACACACACACACACACATATATACACATACACACACATATAACATATATATAATGTATATATATATATACACACAAACACACACATATAGTATATATATATACACACACACATACACATGCACACACACACACACACACATATATATATATATATATATACATACACACACATATAACATATATATATATATGTATATATATACACACATATACACACAAACACACACATATAGTATATATATATATATATACACACACACACATACACATGCACACACACACACACATATATATATATATATATACACACACACTCACACAGGCACATACACACATACACACACACACACACACACATTTGGGACAGGCAGCTGACTTCACCAATACCAACATTCTCCTCCAGCTAGCATGTGTGATCAGGGATGCTTCATCCAATGGCTTTTCCTCCTCAACCTTCAGGCTGATTTGGTCTCTTATGCTCCCGGGTCTCTCAGAACCCTCTGTTTGATAACATGCCCAGCACCTCTGGCCAAATGCAACAAAGATGGGCACCTGTATGGCCCCTTGCCTATTCCTCATACTCAAAGATACAGTATTAAATAGGCTATCATTCAGCATGCTTAGCTGACCAATCAGCACCTGGAAGACCCCTTCCCCCCAGAGCCCTTTAATCTTTTCCCCCAGAACAGCAGCATGGGGGAAGGTAAGATGCAGCATCAGGAACTGAGGTCAGACAGCAGGAAGGACCTCCCACTTGCTCCCTACCCCTCAAAATCCTGATAGTTGGACAGCCCAGGGATGCTTGACTTCAATGACTTGGTGGTCAGGTGGTTCATTAGGTGACAAGATCGTCCTAAGGATGCCAGAGGGAGGTTGCTGTCCCCAGGAGGGGTTTGGGGGAGTTCTGGTTTCTCTGTGTGAGATGAAGATAGCACAAGCACGCTCACTAACATGGCCGGCCTCATAGCTGGGATTCAGTGATGCACAGGACACTACACTGGGTTTCTTTGATTGGATTTCAGGGTCTGTGTCAGGTGCAAAGCAAGCAGGTACTGAGCTAAGTACATGCCCAGCCCTGTGAGGACAGTTTTAAAAAAGAATTTGGGCGATCCATACGCAGAGGGTAGGGAATGGACTCACCTAGGTGCCCACCTGTCCACCAGACACCTAATCCCTGTCATTAGTCCCCTGGTGCCACCTCCCCAGGACAGAGCCCCAAGACCCCATTCTCCTCATCCTGACCCTGCCCCCTGCTCCCCTACCCACCCACACTGACTCCACTGAGCTGGGTACCGGTTCTATCAGAATCCCACCCCCAGCTACAGCTCCTATAACCTTGAAGCCTGCTGACCTTCCCCCTCCCAGCCTTACCCAGCCCTCACCTGCCCACCTTGACCCTTGACCCTCAGCTTCCAGCCAGCCACTCTGGACCAGACATCTCAGTCAAAGTTAAGGGACATTAAAATGTTTGAGAGGGAAGTGGAATGTTCCATCAGGAGTGTCAGGGAGCCTCTGCTGGGACAAGGACAGCTTGGAAAGTCAATGCTCCTCAATGTCTCCTCCCAACCAGAACAAGCTGGGTGAGAAAGAAAGGGGGCTCTCTGTCAAGTCCTGGCTGTCCACTCACTGCCCAGGTCATCCCGTACCCCGACTTCCGAGAGCATTGCCGTCCCCAAATGGGCTAAGTTCATAGTTCACAAGCGGCAGAGTCCTGGAGAGTGGGAGGCTGCTGGCCCTCTACTGAGTCTCCCACAGAGAGGACCAGGTGTCCAAGATGACAGTGGAGTGGGGACAGGAGGACACGAGGTCAGACACTGACCTCGGATGTCACGGGGCAGGAGGGGAGGCCGGCTTGGGGCTGCTGCATTGCTCTGCCACACGGCGCTGGGGAAGGTGAAGCTGACCTCTGGCACTTGGAGGATGTTTTCATCTGAAGGAGACAATGGGAGGTGTTATTTAGCTACCAGGCTGAGAGATCAAACCAAGGCTGGGGAAAGAGATGAGGCTCCTCCCTCCCTATGACTCCACAGGAGGCTGAGAAGGAGAGAGAGGAGGGGAGGGGAGGGGAGGGGAGGGGAGGGGAGGGGAGGGAGAGGAACAGGGAGTGATGAAGAGGCCAGAAAGGGGGGAGGAGGATGAGGTCTATTTAGAGAAAGTATTTTGCTAAGTAGTCTGGGTTGGCTTCAAATTCTCAATCTTCCTACCTCAGCCTTCTAAGAGTTGGCAGTACAGGCATACAGTGATTGCTTGCTGGGGAGACAGGGTCTCAGTATGTAACCCAGGCTAGCCTGCCACTCCCAATCCTAGCCTGTGAACCTCCTGAGTGCTGGGATCACAGGCTTAGAGTTTAATCCCTGAAGGACTACCCAGTGCTAATGTGCTTTGTCCTGTGCGCGCATGCGGGTTTGCATGGGTGCAGAGGTCAGAGGTTGATATTAGATGTCACTTTCAGGTCTCTCGGTCATGGCTTTGGCTAGAAGCTTTGTGTCTCTGCCCCATGACTGGAGCAGCAGATGCACACTATAGTGCTAGGCTGCGCTGCGGTGGCCCATGGTTATGTGAAACTTTACAGACTAATTGTGATTGAAGGAACCCATTTCTATAAACACAACCATGGTGCTTGTGATCCCAGACCTCAGAAAGCTGAGGCAGGAGGATGACAATTGGAAGAACAGTCTAGGCTACATACCAAAATGTTTATCAAAACAAATGAAGAAGAAGGAGAAGAAGGAGGAGGAGAAAGAGAAGGAGAAGGAAAAAAAGAAAAAGAAAAAAAGAAAAAGAAAAAGAGAAAAAGAAAAAGAAAAAGAAAAAGAAAAAGAAAAAGAAAAAGAAAAAGAAAAAGAAAAAGAAAAAGAAAAAGAAAAAGAAAAAGAAAAAGAAAAAGAAAAAGAAAAAGAAAAAGAAAAAGAAAAAGAAAAAAGAAAAAGAAAAAGAAAAAGAAAAAGAGTTTTGGGCTGGGCATGGTAGTGCATGCTTTATTCCCAGCACTCAGGAGGCAGAGGCTAGTGGGTCTCTGTGAGTTCAAGTCCAACCTGGTCTACAAAGCAAGTTACACAGTATCTCACAGCTAGGTTATACCTGTCTCCAAAAAAAAAGTTTCTGTTTTATTTAAGCCAGGGTCTCACATAACCCAGGCTAGCTTCAAATTCACCATATAGCTGAGGATAACCTTGAACCTCTGATCCATCTCTACTTCCCAAGTGCTGGGATCACAGGCACGCACCACCACACACCTCCGTGGTGCTGGGGATGGAACCCAGGGCTCCACACATGCTAGGCAGACATTCTGCCAGTTCAAATCCTTCCCAACTGGCTTCTATCTAGACAGATGTAAACTCGGCATCCAGGTATGAGGAGCTGGTCAGAGGGACCTTAACTTTCCTGCCCACTGGTCCATCCACCCAACAATCAATTAAGCAAACTAGGAAAAACAAAAGCCAAAACTCAAACCAAAGCCCACAGACAGCAGGTGGTTACTGTCGCCAGCCTCTGGTTTGCCTGGCCTGAAAGAAGGAAATATTATTCCTCTTTCTTTGACCCATTACCCGTGTGAGCACTGAGGCTGGGTTTCGTCTTGGAGGCCACAGAGACAGCAGGGAAGAGGCCCTTCCCTGCCGGCTTCGGTGGCTGGAGGAGTGCCGGGGACAGCTGGCTCTCGGAGGGATGGTCCACAGACGGCTGATGTTTCTCCAGTGTCTGCAACACAGAAAAACACCTACTGTGTGCCAGAGTAACAGAAGCACTGAACAGGCCTGAGAAAAAGAGCAAATGACTCAAGAGTCTGACCCCCCCCCCCTTTCCCTTATGGAGGGTGTAATGGCTTAAACAGGTGGGGCTCCCATAGACTCGGGTGTTTGAATGCTTGGCTCATGGGGAATGGCCTTGTTGGGGTAGGTGTGGCCTTATTGGAGAAAGTGTGTCACTGTGGTGGAGGGCTTTGAGGTCTCCTATGCTCCAGCTGGGCCTAGTGTGGCACACGGTCTCCTTCTGCTGGCTGCAGATCAAGATGTTGAGGTCGCAGTAGCTTCTGCAGTATCATATCTGCCTGCATGCTGCCATGTTTCCCACCATGGTGAAAATGGCCTGGCCCTCTGAACTGTAAGCCAGCCCAACTACATGCTTTCCTTCATAAAAGTTGTCCAGTTGTACAGTATCCCAATATGTAGTCCAGGATGGCCTTGAACTCACAATACTCCAGCCACAGCTTTCTAAATGCTGGTATTAGAGGCCTGGTATTACAATGTCCAGCCTTCATATTACTCTCAAGCCAGTAAATACCCTGCGTTCAGCAGAGGTTGGGGCTTTGGCCACCAGAGGCAGGAGAGAGGCTGGCCAGGCCCTCAGTTACTAGCTAATACCAAACACTGGAAGCACAGAAACAGATGGTAGTGGTAGACACAATGAATTCACTCTCTCATGCTACTTAGGGTGCTTGCTCTGGAGCCAACCAATGACCCTTTCCTTAAGTTAAAATGTAAGTACTGACTGGAGACGTGACTTAGTAGTAGAGCCCCTGCCTAGAATCCCCCAGTAAGAGGCTGGGGGCGTGGCTCAGTGGTAGAGCCCCTGCCTAGAATCCCCCAGGGAGGAGCTGGGGGCGTGGCTCAGTGGTAGAGCCCCTGCCTAGAATCCCCCAGTGAGGGGCTGGGGGCGTGGCTCAGTGGTAGAGCCCCTGCCTAGACTCTCCCAGTGAGGGGCTAGTGTGGCTCAGTGGTAGAGCCCCTGCTTAGAATCCCCCAGGGAGGGGCTAGTGTGGCTCAGTGGTAGAGCCCCTGCCTAGAATCCTCCAGTAAGGGGCTGGGGGCGTGGCTCAGTGGTAGAGCCCCTGCCTAGAATCCCCCAGTGAGGGGCTGGGGTGTGGCTCAGTGGTAGAGCCCCTGCCTAGAATCCCCGAGTGAGGGGCTGGGGGCGTGGCTCAGTGGTAGAGCCCCTGCCTGGAATCCCCCAGTGAGGGGCTGGGGGCGTGGCTCAGTGGTAGAGCCCCTGCCTAGAATCCCCCAGTGAGGGGCTGGGGGCATGGCTCAGTGGTAGAGCCCCTGCCCAGAATTCCTCAGTGAGGGGCTGGGGTGTGGCTCAGAGGCAGGGTTCTTGCCTAATTCATGTAAGGCCCTGGGTTCTATCATGAGTACCACAAAAGGAAGAAAGGAAAAAGGAAGGGAGATATGATTGGTCACAGAACTGCACAAAACACAAGTTGGCACTGTGGGTCTGGGTCATGTAACGGGCTCAGGCACCGTGAAGGATTGATTTGAGGTGAATATACTTTTCTTCTATCTCAACTGCAGGGATCCCAACCACATGTGGCATGTGGGTGGCCATCTGCCCTCCCTGCCTTCTGCTGCTGTCCCAGTCATACCCCAGCAGACAGACAGACAGCTACGTACTTGTTGCAGGCTCCAGGTGAACGAGGGTGATCGCTTCCTCCCTGCCTTCCTGTCTAGAGAGCGGTCCCTGCTGGGGCTGGCATGGGGCCACCTCCAGTCTGCAGGGCTGGGGTCCCTGGAGTCCAGACAGCCGCCCTCCCTGTCGTACACCTTGCAGCGCCGGCTGGCTGCTATGAGAGCGATGCTCTTGGTACCCAGGGCCATCTCCTTGAGGGCCTGGGCACTCAGCAGAGGGCTCATCTCTCCTGGTGGCTGTTGGGTCCTCAGCTCCAAGGCAGCCGTGGGCTGCAGCCTAGAGATCAGGCTCTTGGTGCCTGGGGCATTTGGCTTCTGTGAAAGAAGAGCAGAGGCCACCCTCAGCCATGATGGGACCCCAGAAGCAGTCCCTCCTCGTGCAGTCTAGCTGGGATGGGGCTTCCCGTGTCACTAGCACCCTGAATACCAACCTCAAGCATAGGGGGTGTCAGCAAGATGCGGAGGGCTGGTGGAGGGAGAAGAGAGTCTTGCTTTCCAAGCCTCCGCAAGGGAGTGCTTTTTGAGGACCTGTTCCCATCACTGTGGATAAAACGGGAGACATTCTAAAGCCTGGCTCCTTTGACATAGCTTGGCCAGCTAGGATCCAGTCTCAGCTGCTGTTTCAGCCCAGAGCACTGTGATCCACGCATTTCTGGGCAAGGTGTTATGTGGTTGGGGATGGGGCCAAGCTGGCTCACCCATGCTGGTCACCTGCTATGGGTAACCAGGGTCCCAGTGTGCTGGGCTCTGCCCTCTATTAAGATGGATATATATGCAGCTAAGTTGTTCAGTTGTGGAGGTCAAGATAATAGGATGCAGAATGACCATGTAAATGAATGTCTAGGCATATCTGTTATGGGTTATCTAGATTGGGTTAACTGAAATAGGGAGATCCCTCCTAAATCTGAGTGATACCATTCTACAGGGGGCCTGGACTAAATAAAAAGGAGGATATAAGCTGACTATCAGCTTCCAGCGTTCTCTGCCTCTTAATGGCAGAAGTCATGTTTTCTCCATCTTGAGGACAAGACGTCTTATACCCTCAAACTGGGCCTCGGCAGGAAGGCCTGCCTAGAATCCCCCAGTGAGGGACTGGGCCATGGCTCAGTGGCATGGCCTTTGTCAGGAGTCCTCCAGTGTAGCACTAGAGCCCCTAATTAGTGCAAGGGAAGAAAGGCAGGGGATGTAGCCCACTTAGTATAGTGCTAGCCCAGCATGCACGAAGCCCTGGGCTCCATCGGCATAAACCGGACATGAAGGTGCATGCCTATGATCTTAGCACTGGGGAGGTGGAGGCAGAAGGTTTCCAAGTTCAAGGTCATCCTCAGCCACACGTGAGCTGAAGGCCAGCCTAGGCTACATGAGAGCTGTCTCAAAAAAAAAAAAAAGTCAATAAACAAAAACAAATGTAAAAAAGATGTTGAAGAACAGGCAAGGTAGCACAAGCCTTTAATCCCAGCACTAAGGAGGCAGAGGCAGGTGGATCTCCATGAGTTTGAAGCCAGAATAGTCTACAGAGTGAGTTCTAGGACAGCCGGGGATACACAGAGAAACCCTGTCTCAGAGAGAAAGAAAGAAAGAAAGAAAGAAAGAAAGAAAGAAAGAAAGAAAGAAAGAAAGAAAGAAAGAAAGAAAGAAAGGAAGGAAGAAAGAAAGAGGAAGGGGAAGGGGAAGGGAAAGGGGAAGAGAAGAGAAGAGAAGAGAAGAGAAGAGAAGAGAAGAGAAGAGAAGAGAAGAGAAGAGAAGAGAAGAGAAGAGAAGAGAAAAAAAATAAAGATATTGATGATGACCCCCTAGTCCATCTGTCTCCCTTTCCTGCCCAGCACTTATGGACACAGCAAGAAGGCAGCTATCTCGTGGCCAGGCACACGAGCTCCCCCACACAGCTCCAGCAGGCTGACCTTGAACCTCCAGTCCACAACTGTGAGACAGTTCATGTTGTTCAGGCTGAGAAGATGGCGACCTGAGCGACAGGACACTCACGTAGATCAGTCAGATGGGAACTATTAAAAATCCACAGACAGAGCCTGGTGTCTGTTGGAAAGTGCTGCAGGAAAAGAACAGAACAGAAAGGGAGGGGAAAGAGGAGGCAGGAAGAGGAGGGAGAAGAAGAGGATGAGGGAGAGGCAGAAGAGGAGGGAGAGAAAGGAGAGGAAGGGGAGGGGGAAGACAGAGGATGGGAGGAGGAGGAGGAGGAGGAAGAAAAGGTGAGGAGAGACAGGAGGGGAGGAGGGAGAGAAGGGGGAGCAGGGGAGGAGGGAGAAGGGGAAGAGGGAGAGGAGGGAGAGAGGGGAAGGAGGAAGAGAGGGGGAAGAGGGAGAGGAGGGGAGGAGGGAGTAAAGTGGGAGGAGGGGGAGGAGGACAGGGGAAAATGGCACTGGACATGATCAGGAGAGAAAGTCCCAGGAAGTGAAAAGGCCAGCTCCAGCTTCAGGCTCTTCACACTCCTGAGCCTCACCTCTGTTCCATGCAGCAGGGACCTCCTGTGGTAGGTTTATTCATCTTTAATGATGTATATATGTGTGCACATGTCTGTGCACATGCATGGGGCGGAGGAACATGTGTGTGCTCTGGCATGTGAAGCTCAGGACAAGCTCCACTGTCCTCCATATACTGTGCACCCTGCCTTTTTGAAATGGAGCTCGGAACTTGCCAAGCAGGTGGGGCTGTCTGGGCCAGCAAGCTCCAAGACGTCTGCCCACCTCCACCTCCTCAGCAGCAGGACGATCATATGCACATGCTGCCCTGCCACTTATCTTATCCAGGTTCAAGGACTGAACTCAGGCCACTACACTCACAAGGCGAGCACTTTCCCCACTGAGCGAGCTATCTCCTCAGTAGCTCGTTCATTTGAGACAAGCTCAGGAGGAGACTGAGTCAGGGCCCTGGAGCAGAGATCTGGGCTCTGAGGCGAGCCCCCGGGTGGACAGACGTGTGTCAGCCCCGCCTGGGACCTGTCCCATGGCTCTAGCGTAGGAGCCATGCCCACCTGTCTCTCTCTAGGAGCATCTGAGGCAGCTCAAACGTGGCACCCCACGGGAGATCTTTTCTGTCACCCAGAGGCTCTCCGCTGCTCTCCTCAGTCGGTGGGGGTGACACGTTCATAATGGGGCCATCCTGGAAGGGAAAGAACAGAGTCAGGGTGTGGCAGCACTGGAGATTGTCACCAAGCAGAAGGTCTCTGAGGGACCATGGAAAAGCTGGTGCACTCTCTCTGCTGAGGCTCAGAAGAAGCCATGCGCCAGGGAGCCCCAGCTGGGGCTACTTAACCTGTTTCCATCAAAGGAGCAGGGGAAGCCCTCTTCTCATTCACCGGTGGTTTCTAGAACCCTCAGGCTGCACACCACTGTATGACAATGTCCTGGGGCTGGGGAGGGAAGAGGAACTGGTGTTCAGTAAGAGTAAGTTCTGATTTGGGAAGAAGAAAAGGTTCTAGAAGATGGAAAAGGCCTCCCAGTGCTGTGATGTTTGGTGGCATGGAAGTCCTAGTAACACACACCTTGACTCCCAGCCCTCAGGAGCCAGAGGCAGGCAGATCTCTGTAAGTTCAAGGCCAGCCTGGTTTACAGGGTGAGTTTCAGGAGAGCCAGGGCAACATAGTGACACCCTGGCTCAAAACAGACCAAAGTACATAAAATAAGAATAGTCAGAAGGGTAGTAGAATACTTGCCAAGAGTATTCAAGGCTCCGAGTTCACCCCTCAGTACTGCCCTGTCTCAAAAACAATGATAAAATTTATGCATGGTCCCGTCTCCTGCCCCCCCCCCCAAAAAAAGAAGATACAGAAGAGAGTTACTGTAGTGGTTGCTTTGAATTGTCACAATTCAATTTGTGACACAATTTAGAATCATCTGGGCAGAGAGTATCGATGAGGGACTGTCCAGATGAGGGGGTCCTGTGGGCATGTCTGTGGGGTTTTCGTGATTACAATTCATCGATGTGGGAAGACCCAGCCTCAAAGTAGGCAGCACTGTTTCTCGGGTTTGGGCCCTGGACTATGAAAAGGGGACATGTGAGCTGAGTGCCAGGAAGCGCTCCCTCTCTGCCTGTGACTATGTATATGGTAGACAGCACCTGAAGAATCATGCCCATAAGGCTGTCCTCTGGTATTCGCATTCCACAACCAAAAAGGAAAGAAGAACTCTGTAGGTGCAGCTGGCGGCTTAGCCTGTCTGTGAGCCTTGAGTAATTCATTAGATGTGACACTGACACCCCCAGACGCTGACAACACACCTGTCACCAGAAAGGTCAAAGTATGTGATGTCACCGGAGAGTGGAGGAAAGGCTCACTCTAAGGAGTGTAACAAACGGTCTCCTCTCAGGTCCACTTAGCCACACTGGGGAGAACTCCAGAGGCTGCTCCCGTGAGCTGAGCATCTGCTCGAAGAAGCTGACACTAGAGATGTCCAGGAGTGTGAGGGGACCCTGCTGAGAACCAGAGCCCCAGCTGGGGCTTGCTGAGCAAAGATTTTTCACAGAAGCCAAATGTTTGTGTGGTCTCCATGTGCCAAAGATGGTTCTTTCAAAAGAACAGTAGGGCTGAGGGCAGGGCTTAATGGTAGAGCCACCCACAAGGCTCTGAGTTTCATCCTTGGCATCCTGAGACACGCATGCATGTATGCACGCACGCGCATACACACACACACACACACACAAACTTAGAGAGAGAGAGCATCAAGCACCACGGTAAACCAAACGTCAAGGTTGGCTTGGTGTTCTCTCTGCCCATCATGTGTAACCCTGACAACTCATCATGGGGACATGCCAGGCTAGCCCCAAGTAAGGGCCATTCTGCAGAGTAGCCCAGTAGCACCCTCAAGGGTCAGGCCGGGAGATAGAGAAGTTACAGACCCTTCCAGATGGAAAAGATTGAGGAGATGTGATGACTAAAGAAACACAGATTTCATTCCAGACTGCAAACTGGAAAAAGACATGGGTACAAAAATCAGATATGTGAGCTGGGCGGTGGTGGCGCACGCCTTTAATCCCAGCACTTGGGAGGCAGAGACAGGTGGATTTCTGAGTTCGAGGCCAGCCTGGGCTATACAAAGAAACTCTATCTCAAAAAAACAAACAAAAAACCCCAGATATGTGGGCCAGGAGGGTTAAAGCTGGAGAGATGGCTGGTAGGTTGGTTGCTCTTACAGAGGACCAAGTCTGGTTCACAACAGCTATGTCTGGAAGGTCACAATCCCCTGTACCTTCGGTGCCAGGGGCATACATACATACATACATACATACATACATACAATCTAAACAACAACAATATCAACAACAAAAACTACTGGGCATTAGGTCCATGACAAAGTTCCTGCCTAGAATCCCCCAGTGAGGAGCTGGGGCCGTGGCTCAGTGGTAGAGCCCCTGCCTGGAATCCCCCAGTGAGGGGCTGGGGGCGTGGCTCAGTGGTAGAGCCCCTGCCTAGAATCCCCCAGGGAGGGGCTAGGGGCGTGGCTCAGTGGTAGAGCCCCTGCCTGGAATCCCCCAGTGAGGGGCTGGGGGCGTGGCTCAGTGGTAGAGCTCCTGCCTAGAATCCCCCAGGGAGGGGCTGGGGGCGTGGCTCAGTGGTAGTGCACCTGCCTAGAATCCCCCAGGGAGGGGCTGGGGGTGTGGCTCAGTGGTAGAGCCCCTGCCTAGAATCCCCCAGTGAGGGGCTGGGAACATGGCCCAGTCGTAGGGTGCTTATCTAGCATTCACAAGGCCCTGGGTTTTATTTCCAGCATCGCAAAGCAACAAAAACAACAAGGAAAACCAGCAGAGCACTGGGATGCTTCGGGCAGGTATGCTGCCTAGTGTGGTTCTACAACAGTGAATTCTTGTCTTCTCTGTTGATGCAAACCCACAGAATTAGGAATCAAGGTGAAGTGAAACTGTGTCCCAAGGGGACACAATGGGCTAATACAGGCTCACTGACTGCAGCAAACAGACCCTCTCTGGAGAGGGATGTTGGCAATGGAGGAGTCATAGACTGAGGTAGGGGTCATTGGAAACTCTGATATGGTATGAGTTCAAAACTACTGTAAAACATCAGACCCAGGCATCACGGCTCACAGCAGCCTGGGCTATGTAACAAGACCCTATTACAATGCCCTTTCCAAAAATATTTTACTTAAAAAAACAAAATGAAACTTGAAATCATTCCTCCCAACAGGACCCACAAAGACCCTAGAGGAGGGGACGGAAATTCAAGTATTTCTCTAAGTTCCTGGAGGATGCATCCCAGAGAGCTGCTGATGCTCAGGATTCCCTTCACCAGCTTTAACCCACCTCTGACTCTTCAGGAATATCCAAGGACCAGAGTCATGACAGGAGAGGGAGCAGTGGTGGCCTCACCTAAGGGAGCAGCACCCACACCCGCTCAGAACCCCAGTGGACCCTGCTCACTGGACAGGCTATGGTCTTTAGACTTGCCAGACTCCCCTAGTTAGAGTATTAGTGTGTGTGTGTGTGTGTGTGTGTGTGTGTGTGTACATGTGTGCACTATGAATTTTGTTCCGTATACATGCACATGTGGGAGAACAGCCTATGTAGAGATCAGAAGTAGACTTTGAGTGCTTTGTTTTGTGTTGAGACAGGGTCTCTCACTGAACCTGGAACTCATCGATTCAGCAAGGATGGCTGCTCACTAAGCCCTAGGGACTCACCTATTTCTGCCTTTCCAGCACTGGGATGACAGACAGACACATCCTGCCTGGAATGACAGACAGACACATCCTGCCTGGGATGACAGACAGATACATCCTGCCTCGCTCAGCTTTTGTCAGTGCGTCCAGGAACTGGGTCCTTACAGTGACACAGTGAGCGCTTTACCAGCTGAGCCATCTCCCCAGCTCATCCCTTGGTCCTGGACCCAGTCTGTCTGTGCAGCCTGAGGCTTATCACGCACTCCACGTGCAACTGACCAGTGTACCGGATTCGAGGATGTCTTGGTTTCCTTCTCCATTCCCTCGGTGCCCGGCACAGCTCAACACAGGCTGGCCTAGAGCAGAGCATGCTGGGATGTCGTTGACCATGGCATTAGCCAGAGGTGGGGGAAGTGAGACTCACTTGGAGCGAGCTGGACATCACTGAGAGCTGCAGCAGCAGTCGGTCCAACGTGCCCTCGCCCAGCTCCCGGGAGTAGAGTCGGTACTGCTGTTCCAGAGGCTCCGGGGCTGAGATGCCATTGTCTGCGGAAGCAAAGAGAGCAGCCATCAGAATTCGCTAGAACACACCACCGCAGGCACATGAAAACCACTACAATGTGCCAAAAGGGCAACTCCCGGTCTGAAATGTCTAAAGGGCAGAGACTTCCTAGGCAGACCTTTCTTTGTTTCTCTAGTAAACTGTCTTTTAAATTTCCACCCATTTAAACTTATATTTTAAGTCAGGGTCTCATGTTGTTCAGGCTAGTCTCGAACTTACTATGTAGCTGAGGATAACCTTGAACCTCTGACCTTCCTACGTATACCCGCCAAGTGCTGGGATTATGGATGTGAGCCACCGTACTTGGTTTATGCAGTGCTGGGAATGGATCCAGAGTCTGATGAACGCTAGTCAAACACTGTACCAACTGGGTTGCATCCCCAGCCCTACGGTATATATGTGTACATGTGAATTTATGTATATATGTATTTGTTTTTTTTTTTGAGACAGGGTTTCTCTGTGTAGCCCTGGCTGTCCTGGAACTCCCAAGCCCTATTTTAATTTACTGTAATATTTGTGTGTGTGTGATATTAAAGATGGGAGTTCAGGGTCTTTTAGGGAATGGGTGGGTAGAGTCTCTCTGAGAAGCCTCAGCTGGCTCAGAACTTACTATGTAGATCAGGGTGGCCTTGATCCATGGGCCTCTGCCTCCTGACTACTGGGATTAAAGGCATACACCATGACACTTAGTAAGTCAGAATGTCGAACATGATAAGCCAACACTCTACCGCTGAGCAAGCCACACCTCAGCTGAAGTTTAAAAATGTTTTTCTGCTGTGCTGACATGCCACTTTCAGTTCTAACAGAATAGTATTGGGCTGGCCATGGAGAGCGCTTGCCTGGCACTGGTGATGCCCTGGTTTCTGCCTCCAGCATCACCAAAACAGGAGAGGAAGGGAAGGGAGGGAGAGAAGGCAGAAAATGATTCTAAAGTATAAATACAATTTTAGCTAAAAGTAAAAGACCAACTTCTGGAATGTATGCCCAAAAGAACTGAAAAAAAAAAAAAACAGTGTAGTGCACAGAACTGAATATAGCCAAGTGGTGGTGGTGCATAGCTTTAGTCCCAGGACTCAGGAGGCAGAGGAAGACAGATCTCTGAGTTTGAGGCCAGCCTGGTCTACAGAGCAAGTTCCAGAATAGCTAGGACAACACAGAGAAACCAAAAGGAAGAAAGAAAGAAAGAAAGAAAGAAAGAAAGAAAGAAAGAAAGAAAGAAAGAAAGAAAGAAAGAAAGAGAAAGAGAGAGAGAGAGAGAGGGAGGGAGGAAGCGAGGGAGGGAGGGAGGGAGGGGAGGGGAGGGGAGGGGAGGGGAGGGGAGGGGAGGGGAGGGGAGGGGAGGGGAGGGGAGGGGAGGGGAGGGGAGGGGAGGGGAGGAAAAGAAAATTAAGCAGGAATGTTTTCCAAAGTGTTATTCATACCATTCCCAGGTGGCAACACCACCAGCAGATGAGCTTATAGACACAGGCTGCCCATGGGATGGAATATAACTCAGCTACAAAACAGATGACATTGACATTGTGGTGTCTGCTGTGTCATGAGTGAGTCTAAAACGTGTTATGCTAAGTGAAGGAAGTCACCAGCGAAGGTCATGTAGTGTATGTTGTGTTCCCAGGAGCCATCCCACACAGGTGAAACCACAGTCAGGAAGGTGACTGGGCTCCCCTGCTCTTGAGAGGGATCTGAGGCTGGAGGATGGTGTGTCAGGACAGACTAAGTTACATAATGAGATCCAGTCTCAGAGAGAAAGAAAAGGCTGGAAAGATGGTTGTGTGGGTAAAGTGCTTGCTGCCCAAGCCTGAGGACCTCAGTTGGGTCCCTAGGACCCACATAAAAGAGAAGAACATGGCAGCGGTGGCTTTAAATCCAGCAAGGGACAGACAGAGACAGGAGGGTCCCTGGAGCTTGCTGGCCAGCTGGCCTCACCTACTTAGTGAGCTCCAGGTTCAGTGTGAGATCCTGTCTCAAAAACAAGGCAGTCTGTGGTACAAGAAGGCACCTGAGTGTAGACCTCTCACCTCCACACCTGCACCATATACACATATGCACACATACAAACACATACACACACATATATGCACACGTGCAAAATAAATAAAATATGTTTAAGAACTGAAGACAGGGCTGTGCAAGATGGTGCAAACCTTTAATGCCAGCATTCAGGAGAAAAGACACAGGCAGTTCTCTGTGTCTTTAAAGCCAGCCTGGGCCTGGAGAGATGGCTCAGTGGCTAAGAGCACTGACTGCTCTTCCAGAGGTCCTGAGTTCAATTCCCAGAAACCACATGGTGGCTCACAACTGTCTGTAATGGGATCTGATGCCCTCTTCTGGTGTGTCTGAAGACAGTGACAGTAGACTCACACACATAAAAATAAATAAATATTTAAAACAAACAGACAAACAAAATGCCAGCCTGGTTTACATGAGTCCCAGGTCAGCCTGGTCTACATGGTGAGACTCTGTCTCAAAACAACCTAAAGAAACAAACAAAAAGTCCAGGACTGGACCCTAAGGAGACTAAAGTAGGAGAGTTTGAAGACAGCCTGAGCTAAACAATGCATCCTGGGAAGAAGGAAGGGAAGATTAAAGAAGAGATGGAGGGTTGGGGAGGTGGGGGGATGGGAGGGGAGGAAGGGATTGAATGGGTGCAGGGTGCCAGCCACAATAAGCTTGTTGATGGCAGGCTAGTGTTTGTGCTTGGGGACTTAGGGACTGTCCTGTTTTCAGACCAAGTTTTGGTCTCTCTATTGTGCTAGGAACTGAATTCTGGGCTTTATGTTCACTAAGTATGCTCTCTAACAGTGAGCTGTGGCCCCCAAGGCCTTCTGTCTCGTGTGTGTGTGTGTGTGTGTGTGTGTGTGTGTGTGTGTGTGTGCCCGCGGCACTCGTGCCTACATGTGCTTAGCAATCAGAGGACAGCCTCAGGCATCATTCCTCAGGCACCATCTACCTTTTGTTTAAAACAAGGGCTCCAGCTCCTGGGGCTGGAGAGATGGCCCAGCAGTTAAGAGCGCTGTCTGCTCTTCCGGAGGTCCTGAGTTCAATTCCTAGCAACCACATGATGGCTCACAGCCATCTGTAATGGGATCTGACACCCTCTTGTGGTGCGTCTGAAGACAGCAACAGTTACTTACATAGAACAATAGATAAGTCCTTCGGCCAGAGTGAGTAGGACCAGAGTGAGCAGAGGTCCTGAGTTCAATTCCCAGCAACCACATGATGGCTCACAACCATCTGTACAGCTACAATGTATTCATATACATAAAATAAATACATAAATCATAAAATAAGACAGGGGCTCCCATTAGCCTGAGATTTTTGCCGTGTAAGCTAAGCTAGATGGCCAAGTAGCTCCATGGATCCACCTGTCCCCACTTCCCACCTGGCCATCAATGGGACTACAAGCATGTGCCACCACATTCAGCTTTTTAATGAGTTCTGGGGCTAGAACTTGGGTCCCCACACTTGTATAATAAACACTTTGCTGTCTGAGCCGTCTCCCCAGCCCTCGCCCTGTGGTTTCTCTTCCTAGACTGCAGAATCACTTGACCCTACACTGATGCTGGCCTCACCCTGCATCAGCTGCCGCTGCCCCTGGATGACCTGTTCACACAGCAGCCGGTGCTGGTGATAGCGCTGGATCACGAAGTCCTTCTGGCACAGCAAGTTCTTGCGGCATAGGTTGTCAGCCTGAAGCTCCGTGTTCTCCACTTCCAGCTCGTGAGCCCTGCACAGCAGCTGCAGGACCTCCCGCTGCTCCTCACTGGTCACCTGTCTGGGTAGCAGCTTTTCCATCTGTGAGGCCTTCTGCTTAGCATGGGCCAGGCGCTGCTCTAGCCCAGCCTGGGGAAGACAAGGAGAGCTCAGGGCTGTCACTGATGCCAGTTAGGCATCCTCATGAGACGCGGGGCAATCAGCCCTAGCGATAAGCCTAATACTGATGAGGTCCGTTTGACAGGACCTAGAATTATCTAGAAGACACACGTGAGCAATAATGCAAACTAGGTACCCTCTGGCCATGCTCATGATTATATTGATTAGGTTATTGGAGGTGGGATAACCCACCTTACACATGGGCCACACCCCACCCCCACTGGGGTTCTGTACTGAATGAAAAAGAGAAAGTGAGCTGAGCCCCGGCATCCATCTCTCTCTGCTTCCTGACTGTGGATACAATGTAACCAGCCATCTCCCGCTCCTTCTGCCATGTGGATACAATGTAACCAGCCATCTCCCGCTCCTTCTGCCATGTGGATACAATGTAACCAGCCATCTCCCGCTCCTTCTGCCATGCCTTCCCCATCTTGATAGATTGCTGCACCCTCAGACTGTGAGCAAAAACAAACCCTTGAAGTTGCTTTGTCAGGCATTTTATCCCAGCCACAAGAACAGTAACTTAGCTCCACCCCCAGGACCACATCCTCTGTCTTCAAAATCCTGCTATTTTAACCTATCTATGTACACCGACCCTGGAGGTACCAAGCCAGCTTCTAGATACAGTAAGCAACTCACCCGAGAGCTTGTTTTTCAAAGTGCAAACTCATCTGTGCAGAGCCCACTCCTCAGGGGCAGAGCCCACAACTCACAGCTACCACTCAGTGCCCTAATCGCCCTGAGCTAGTGCCGGGCATCCAAGAACAGCGCTGGGGCACCAGAACTCACAGTGCCAAACAGAACAATGAATGTACACTGGATCCTAGCCTGTAGCCCCATCCTGCAACAAGCAGATGCCTAGCTGTTCTTTGTGCCAACCTACAGCAAGACAAGCTGTGGATGGCCAGTATTTCCCATAGACCAGCAGAATCCCTGGTAAGGGCAAGGGCAGAGTACATACAAGCATGGAACCTTCCTAGAGCTGGCGTGTCTGTGCAGTGTGCTGTCAGAACCTATGGTCACCTCTGCTGCTTTGGCTAAGAACTAAGTGTACAGGAATTCTGCTATAATCTCAGAGCCATATGATACAGGAGATCTGGGGCTGGAGAGGTAGGTCAGCAGCTAAGAGCACATACTGCCCTTACAGAGTCCTCCTTACCCATACCCACTGACTCACCCGTAACTCTAGCTCTAGGGGATCTGATGCCCTCTGCTGGTCTCCTCAGAAACTGGCACTCACATGCCCATGCACCCTCCCACACACATATATATAGACATATAAATAAAAATAAAGAATTAAGTATTTTTTAAAGAAAATAAACTAGGAGCTTGGTAGACAGGGTGCTGGTAACTTTATAGAAAATATGGTCCTCTGAGTAGCACATCCCAGCCTGAACAACCCCGAATAAACTCTTACTGCTCAAGCTGAACTTAGATGAGTCTTTCTCCTCCCCTCCCCTTCTTTTTACCCAGAGACTCACATAGCCTAGGCTAGGCTTAAACTCACTATATAGCTGAGGATAGCCTTGAACCTCCAATTCTCCTGCCTCCAGAGTACTGGGATTACAGGTGTGCACCACCAAAATTGTAGTTGATACACTGCTGGAGATGGAACCTAGGGCCTTGTGCCAACTAGACCAGAGCTCTACCAAGTGAGCCACATCTGCAGCCCCTGAATGAGTCATGAGCTGTCAGGGCTGCTCCAGTTTGGGGACAACTGTTAAGTTCATATCTCCTCAGAAATACAAGCTAGCCGGGCGTGGTGGCGCACGCCTTTAATCCCAGCACTCGGGAGGCAGAGACAGGCGGATTTCTGAGTTCGAGGCCAGCCTGGTCTACAAAGTGAGTTCCAGGACAGCCAGGGCTATGCAGAGAAACCCTGTCTCGAAAAAGCAAACAAAACAAAACAAAACAAACCCAACAACAAAACAAAACAAAAAAAAACAAAAAAGATGTTTTCTGCCACCGTTCCTATGATCTGGGATGGATTCTACTCCCTTCCTCCCAACCCCTCTCCAGGCATCCTTCCTAAAGTCCTCTCCATCTCCCCTTCCTCAGGCCTCCCTCAGGTCCTCCCTGCTCCACTGACATCTAGCAACCACTGAAGTCCTTCCTAACTCCCCTTTATCCTGCCTCCCCTCAGCCCTCCCCAACTGTCTGGACTCCCCTGAGGCACTCTTCCATTCCCCTCCCTACTGCCTCCTCTGCCCACTTACATCTGTTCCAGTGACTGTAGCTCCCCTGCCCCAACTGCTGTGGGCAGATGTGACACCATGAAGGGCCGCTTGCTTAGGTTACATAGACTTTAAGAGACCTCAACACCTGCTTTTAACAACCTGACATTTCGGGACACTTCTCCTGCTTCCTGAAGACACACCTACCAGCACTTAGCTAAGGAGCTGCCCAGTTCCTCCATCACTGCCCTTTCCCCAAAGCCTCCTCAACCAAGAGTTTTGTAAGTTTCCTAAAATGAGTTTACTCACTACCCAGCTATTGTATAAACAGCTCATATAAAGATCCAGCTCCCCCCTCCCGCCCCAAAAACAGTGCCGCATGCATCCAGGCTGACCAAGAATGACCTTGAACTTCTAACCCTCCTGCCTCTACTTCCCAAGTGTCTGGCACCACACCTGTGGCTGGGGATGGAACCCTGCACCTCGTGTTTGCTAAGCAAACCTCTATCGACTGAGCTTCGTCTCAGCCCTGGACAATGTCTCTGAGTCCAGGTCCTCTCAAGGGTTGGCTCAGATCATAAGTGCCATTCCCGTGACTGTGCGCTGAGCACCCTCCTTTCCCTCACCTTGAGGGCTGCTGTTTTCTGCTGTTCAGCCAAGAGCAAGTTCACCTCCTCTCTGGCCAGAGCCACCTCCGGGGGCTCGGAAGCCCCGACTTCCTCTCCATCAGCATCCACTGGCTCCTTGTCCCTCTCACCGCTGTCCACGTCCACACGCTGGTGGGTCTTCCCCCGCTCCCAGCTGCAGCCAGGACACAGGTTTCAGAGCTCAATTGTACGTGAACTGAGAGTTCTACACGTCGCACCTAGAGCACTACAGGCCTACAAGCCTCCCCACAGGCACAAAATAATGAAAGAGGGGAGTCGGGTCTCCTTCATGCTCTTCCCACATATATTTCCCTGCCAGAGTCAGGAAGGGAGAGAAAGAAGATGAGAGTGCTGATGATAAAGTGCAGTGATGAACTCTTGTCATCCCAGCACTCAGGAGGCTGAAGCAGGAAGATCACAGTGCGAAGCTGGCTAGCCTGAGTTATATAGCAAGACTGTTCCAAGCAAAGAGAGGGAAGGGGGAAGGGGGAAGGGAGAAGGGAGAAGGGAGAAGGGGAGGACACAAGAAGAGGAGGGGATGGGAGGAGGGGAGGGAGGAGGAGAGGGGACGGGAGGAGGGGAAGAGGGGAATTGTGGGAGAAGCAAGGGAAAGGGTGAGGGAAAGCCAGGGTCTAAGTGACAGTGCTGTCTGAAGTCACCCCTAAGTGAATGGCCTGTGTCCAGGTTTTTCCAGGACTTCAGAGGACACCTGCTGCCCTAGTATAATAATTGCCAGTGCCCCTTTCACCTCTAGGTGCACCCCAGCTATTCCCTGCATGGGGTCACTCTGCCTTCAGAGCAGGGGCACATCTGGGTAAGTCCACAGTGGGAGAGAGATTGTGTTCATATTTACTGAGCCCATGAGCTGGCTCTGGACTCTGTCCATAAGCAGTCCAAAGGATCTAGAAGTGTCTCACACTTGGCCCAGCTTACCAATAGGGTCATGGCAGGGGAGGCCATGCCTTCTTGGGGACCTGCCTTCTTGGGGATGGGAAGATGGTAGCAACCAGTGGCCACTCTGTTTCTTGGCTTCCCTTCCGGGCTGTGCGGTGCCCTGCAGCATGACACTCACTCTGCAATGGTCAGTAGGTGGCGAGACATGTCTATGTGCAGCTCAATGTTGGTATTCTCCAGCTCCACCAGGCTGCGCCGCATCTCCATCTGCTCCTTGAAAGCCCCGATAAGCTGTGCCCGGATCCTGTTCATCTGTAGGCGACTGTCCTCCTCTGCATCATGGGGGATTGTGACTGCAGGTGGGAAGAGGAATGGCTTGACTAGGAGCATTACCAGTCATGCAAGCATGAACTCCATGCTCACCCAGCAAAATGAGCCATGGGGCCATGGCATGTGTGAAGGATGGATGGAGGATGGGAAGGGTGGGTGTCTGGATGAGAGGATGAATAGATGGGTGGATGGATAGATATGTAAGTGTTGGTGTATAGATTGATAAATGGATGAACTTTTGTGAGGAGAAGTGGAGATGTAGATGGATGGATGGATGGATGGATGGATGGATGGATGCATGGATGCATGGATGCATGGATGCATGGATGAATGGATGCATATATGGGTGGATGATTGCATGGACAGATGGATGGATGGATGGATGGATGGATGGATGGATGGATGGATAGATAAGTGGGCAGAGGGATGAATGAATGAGGAGATGGGTGGGTGGATGAATGTGTATTTGGGCAGATGGATGGATGGGGGCTAGGTGGGTGAATAAATGGATTGTGAGTGGATAAGTAGATGACGGATGTATATGAGAGTGAATAGATGGATGGATAGGTATGGGTAGGTGGATGGAGAGAAGGCATGTGGGTGAGTAGTTGGATGGGTGAACTATATAGATGAGTACGTGGAATGCAGAGATGGGTACGTAATGGTCTCACTTCTCCTTGAAAAGGCTTCATTTTTTTTTTTTTTGTCCAACTGATATGTTACCCACTTAATACAGATCTCAAACCCCTCAGCATTATCCTTTTAGTTAGTCCAAGAAGGGAAAGCAATTTCAGCTGACATCCATGTTTCCTAAAGTCTTAGAGATTTCTCATCTCTTTAGCATCACTAAGAATTCTGTACAACTGCCGGGCGTGGTGGCGCACGCCTTTAATCCCAGCACTCGGGAGGCAGAGGCAGGCGGATTTCTGAGTTCGAGGCCAGCCTGGTCTACAAAGTGAGTTCCAGGACAGCCAGAGCTATACAGAGAAACCCTGTCTTGAAAAAAAAAAAAAAGAATTCTGTACAACTGACAGGATGGCTCAGTGGGTAAAGGTGCCTGCAGCTAAGTCTCACATCCTGAGTTCCCTCCCCAGAACCCATGACGGAAGGAGTGAACTAATTCCTACAACTTGTCCTATGACTTACACACACACACACACACACCAATAACAAAATAAGATGAACATACAATCAATTCTTCTGTAAACTGTCTATTAAGCATCTTACCCACTCTTCATCATTGGGCTGCTTGCTTATTTTTATTGATTTTAGAAGTCCTTTGTAAATTATGGCAAAACTTATCTCCATAAACCAAGAGTGTGTGTGTGTGTGGTATGTGTGTGTGTGCCTAACGGACTTGACTTTGGGACTTAGGTCCCTTGGGGGTGGAAGGTTATGGGTGTATGGTCTGTGTACATGTTGCTGTGGGTCTGTGTGTGCATGCATGCAGCCACATGTGCCCACCTTTGTGGAGGCCAGAGGTCAATGTTAGGTGTCTTTCCTAGTCTCCCCCACCTTGATTTGAGACAGTGTCTCTTACTGATCCTGCAGCTCATCAACTGGAGACTAGATGGCTGTCACACCCCAGGAATCCTCCAGACTCTTCCTCTACCCAGAGCTGGGGTTAGAGACACCCAGTGTTTTGTTTTGTTTTATAAGACAAGATTTCTCTGTGTAGCCCTGGCTTTCCTGGAACTCACTCTGTAGACCAGGCTGGCCTCAAACACACAGAGATCTGCCTGCCTCTGCCTCCCAAGTGCTGGGATTAAAGTTATGAGCCACCATGACTGGCCTGCTGTGCCTGGCTTTTATGTGAGCATTGAGGATCCTAAGAGGCCCTCATGTCTTCACAGTGGACATCATGTCTTCACTGGGTCACCTCCCAGCTTCACACAGATATCCCTAGCGTCTATTTTTGCAAATTTTATCTTTCTTTTTCTTTATTTCTTTTTGAGAGAGAGGGAGGGAGGGAGGGAGGGAGGGAAGGAGGGAGGGAGAGAGGGAGAGAGAGAGAGAAAGAAAGAGAGAGAGAGTTATTCCTCCTTGTCTGGTCTCAAGCTCTCTATAACCTGAATTTAGTCCCTAGAACCCACATAAAAGCCAAGTATGATAGTGCTCAATCTATAATCCTAGCACTGGAACATGGGAGAGGCAAGGATAGGCGATTCCCTAGGGCACACTGGCCAGCCAGCATAGCCCTGTCCAAGTCTAGAATGAGACCCCATCTCAAAAAAGCAGTCTGGGGACAGGAGAGAGGTCTCAATGTTTAAGATCTCTGGCTCTTCTTCAGAGGGAATCAGATTTGACTTCCAGCACTCCAGGTGGTTCATAACAATCGATCACTCCGGTCCTAGGTATCTGTCACCCTCTTGTGGCCACCTCAGATATTGCACACATGTGGGGCACAGACATACATGCAGATACAATACCATATACATAAAATAAATTTTAAAAAATTAAGGTCAATTGAAAAATAAAAGACAATCCGGGCAGTGGTATCGCATGACTTTAATCCCAGCACTTGGGAGACAGAGGCAGGTGGATTTCTGAGTTCAAGGCCAGCCTGGTCTACAGAGTGAATTCTAGGACAGCCAGGGCTACACAGAGAAACCCTGTCTTGAAAAACCAGAGAGAGAGAGAGAGAGAGAGAGAGAGAGAGAGAGAGATATGGGGGGCACACACCTTTAATTTCAGCACTCAGGAAGCAGAAGCAGGAGGATTTCTGTGAGTTCAAAGCCAGCCTGATCTACACAGTGAATTCTGGACCACCCAAGATCACACAGTGAATCCCTGTCTCAAAAACAACAACAACAACAACAACTAGTGTAGTTTCCAAATCTTGTAGCCAAGTAACTGGAGTCAGCTTGAGGCCCCTAGGGAAACAAGAACAAAGTCCTTGGCAGGGCCACGCATTCACTGTGAATGTAGATAATCAGAGTGGCCAAGGCCAGGCCCTTGGGCCAGGAGAAGCAATGGGCCCATGGAACCTGGATGTCAGGCATGGAGTTCTAGGGAGGAGAGGGTACTGAGACATTGCTCGAGTTACAGGCCTGGGCCTGCACTTAGCTACCTTGGATATCCAGGACACCGGGGTCACTTTTCTTCTCCTTATCCTGCTTCTCAATCTTTGACTTGAGGTGCCCAATTTCCCTGCGCAGGTCAGAAATGACATCAGTGTACTGCGCGATGCGGTAGGAGACGTTCAGCAAGTTGCGCTTGACCTGATGGTGAGGACATGGGCCCAAGGTCAGGCGTGGCAAGAAGTGTCCTGAAGGACAGACTTGAGGGACGATATGGTACTTCAAGACTATCAGGGGTCATTAGCTTTGTCAACTGGACACACCTTATAATCACCCTGGGAAGACAGTCTCAAAGAGGGATTGTGTACATTGGGCTGGGCTATGGGTATGTCTGTGGGGGATTGTCTTAATTAAGTTAACTGATGGTACCCAGAGTGGGTGGCACCATTCCCTAGGTTGGGGAGGGGGACTGAACTGTATAAGATTGGGAAACTGAGCTGAGCATAGCAAGCCAGCAAGTGAGGATGCATGCATCTATTTCTCTCTTTGCCTTGCTCTTCCCGCAATGATGGATGCTGACTTGGAACTGTGAGTGAAGATGAGCCCCCTTTCCCTCTAAACTGCTTGTGTCAGGGTATTTCATCACAGCAACAGAAATGAAATGAGAACACAGGGGTGGGGCACCCGGTGTCATTGCTGTCTCCGGAATGTGTTGGGCCACATCCTGGGATGTGTGTGTGGCCCATGGTGGGGGAGGGGGCAGGTTAGACACATGCCAGCGCTATCCATCCTCAAGAAGGGAAGGGTATTCTGACACCTGCCACAGCACAGGGGAGCTTTGAGAACACGAGGCTCAGTTCATCCAATGTGACACAAAAGAAATATCCTGTGTCATTGGTCTCTATGCGACCTCCAGGGGAGTCAGAATCTTAGAAGTAAAAAACCAGAGTGGTAGAGGCAGGGCCTGGCGAGAGGCAGGGAGTCGGTATTTAATGGAGACAGAGTTTGGGCTTGGTGAGGCATGTAAGTTCTGCCGGTGAGCAGTGGTTCTGATAGCCACACACTATGGCTATACCAAGGCTACTATGCTGCGGACTCTCGGTGATTAAAATGGAATTTGGGTGGCCAAAGGGATGGCTCTGTGGGTAAAGGTGATTGCTACCAAACCTGTTGACCCAGAACTGCTGGTGGAAGAAGAGCTGACTCCCACATGTTGTTCTCTGACAGCCATGTGTTTGCTGTGACATGCATCTATGCACACATGTGCATGCAGTACATGAAGATGGAATAAAGGAATTACTAAATGAAAAGTTTGGTTCCATGTATAGCTTTTTATTTTTTTTTATTTTTTTATTTTTTTTGGTTTTTCGAGACAGGGTTTCTCTGTGTAGCCCTGGCTGTGCTGGAACTCACTTTGTAGACCAGGCTGGCCTCGAACTCAGAAATCCGCCTGCCTCTGCCTCCCAAGTGCTGGGATTAAAGGAGTGCGCCACCACGCCCGGCTTTTTTTTTTTTTTTTTTTGTATAGCTTTTTAAAGGTGTATAGATATGAGCGCTCTGTTTGCATGTTTGATGACTCCGTGACAGAAGAAAGCATCAGACAGAAGAGGGCATCAGATCCCATTACAGATGGTAGTCAGTCACCATGTGGGTGCTGGGAATCGAACTCAAGACCTCTGGAAGAGCAGCCAGTGCTCTTAACCACTGAGCCATCTCTCCAGCCCCATCCCATGTATATCTTACCATAATAAAAGATTTCAAAATAATTTATCAGATTTTTTTAAAATAAATCTTCCCACCAGTAACTATCACTCCCATTGATTGTGTGTGAGGGAGAGAGCCATGTTCATATGGTTGTACTTGTATGTTCTCGTGCATCTAGAGATCAGAAATCAGCTTCCGGTGCCCTTCTTCAGGCTCCATCTACCTTGTTTTTACATTTCAGTTAATTAATTAGTTAATTAATTAGTTAATTTTGAGGCAGGGTCTCGCCATGTATCCCTGGCTGGCCTGAATCTCCCCAGTGTAGATCAGTCCAGCCTTGAGCTCACAGAGATCCACTTGCCTCTGCCTACACCATGAGGCCCAGCTCAGCCTGTCCTTCTGAGGTGGGGTCTCTCAATGGCTCAGGTGGCTGACCAGCCTGCCTCAGGGATCTGTCTGTGTCCTTCTATCCAGCGCAAGTGTCCCAGATGCACATTGCCACACCTGGCTTTTTTAACGGATGTGGGTCTGGGGACCACTCAGACCACCTCCTGCTCACTTACTCTTGTCTTGATGTTCTTTGCCCTGTAGGCGTACAGCAGTGTGGTTCTAGACTCCTCAAAGCTGGTGCTGGCCGGGCTGATGTGGGCGATCATCACTGTGCGGCTGTTACCTCCCAGGGCATCCTGCTCAGTGAGAGCCATGGAATTGTGTTGATGGGAACCACGTGGCCCCAGCCCCTCCCCCCAGCACCACCAGAGGTCCGGGAAGGGTAGCTGATAGTAGGAACCAGAGTGGGGTTGGTCCCTGAGAAGGGGACACTCAGGGTACAGTGCAATCTACTCCAGCCTCCCCCTAACTGTTGCTTTGATGAGATCAGATGGAGGGACATTTGCTTACTGCTTGGTTATTTGTTATTTCAGCAGCATTCAGTTCAGCATAAAGAAGAGTTCTCACAGGTCACAGCTACCCACGTCAGGATTGGCAGCCTTGAGAAGTAGCTAGGGACTACTTCTACTACTGTTACTAGGGGCATGAGGGTGAGGATGGACTGTACCCAGAAGGGTGACAGGGAGTCAGGCAGTGGCCACATACAGCTGCTACAGACTAATGCCTTCAGGGCCCTGAGGCTCTGTGCTGACAGTTAATTCCTAGATGGTATTGTCAGCTATGGTAGCCCTTCTCAGTTCCAGCTGGGGTCCTACCTTCAGCAGGCGCGTGAGCTTGCTGTCCCGGAAGTTCACATATTGAGCGCGGCTTCCACCCTTCTCGCTGAGTGCATTGATGCAGTTGCCCAGGGCCAGCAGTGAGCGGTTGATGTGTGCACCCTCCTTCATCCTCTTGCCCCGGTTCTGGGTCTGAGCAGGGAGAGGCCAGGCTGAGCAGAGCTGGAGCCCCTTCCCACCGATACCCTCCCTTCCCCACTGCCAGGGAGGAGACTGAAGCCCAGAGTGGCGGGGAATGGCCCTGCCCGCCCCGATACCGAGGTCCTAAGTCCTAAGAACTGAAGGAAGCCTCCCCCCACCTACAGAACATCACTAGTAGTATATTAAGCGACCATCCTTGGGGGATATAGAGCTGAATGACATGGGAACAAGTAACTGAAATAAACAGATCACACTGTTTATAACAAAATGTAAGGGAGCGAGCGGGTTTTGCCTAGGAAGTACCCCGCCGCTACCCTGAGACTTACCATATATCTTACAGGTGCCCCTGATGGCTCTCTCAGAGTCAACAGTCACTGCACCTGTTCTCCCCAATGCCACCCCAAGTATTTCCTCTAACTCACAGACTCTCAGGCAGTCACCTGCCTCCACACGTGACCAGGCTTGTTTGGTTGCTGCCCCATGGGATGGATGCAAGCTCTGGAAAGTCACACCTGTCACTGTAGACCATACGTCTAGACACCTGCAGGCAGCTGGCCACAGCGAGTGCTCAATGACAGGAGCTAAACAGGCTAGTGAAAATGTGTGCAGAAGCCAGCAAACACATCTGAGCCCAGCATCCATGTGGTGGCTCACAACCATCTGAAATTCTACTTCCAGAGCATCAGACATCCTCTTCTGGCCTCCACAGCACCAGGCATGCAACTGGTGCAAGAACATAGATGCAGGTAAAACACCTATATATGGGCTGGAGAGATGGCTTAGCAGTTAAGGGCATTGACTGCTCTGCCGAAGGTCCTGAGTTCAAATCCCAGCAACCACATGGTGGCTCACAACCATCTGTAATAGGATCTGATGCCCTCTTCTGGTGTGTCTGAAGACAACATGTAATAAATAAATAAATCTTAAAAACAAAAAACCTTATATACATAAAACAAAATAGAATGATCTGACTGAACAGGCTCTGCTGGCTTTAGCAGTTTGTGCTCCAAGGGCTCCAGGCCCAGAGGGATAAGCAAATGAATAAGAGCAAATAACTGTGAGCACTAGCCAAACCAGAAGACAGGCCACAAGGCAGGGAGAACAGAGTTTAGAGCCAGACCTCCTGGGTTTAAAGTTCAGATTGGATCTAAGGTTGCTGGCTCACGATGTGTAGCTGAGGATGGCTTCGAACTTCTGATTCTCCTACCTCCACCTCCAGAGTGGAGTACCATTCTTCTTCTATACAGTGATGAAGACAGAACCCAAGGCTTCATGTGTGCTGGGTAAATGCTTTACCAACTAAGCTATATCCCTAGCTCCTCCTTTTGTTTCCAAATGGAGTCTTGCCAGCCTGAACCTCATGGCCCTCCTGCCTTTCAAATGCTGGGATGACAGGTGCTCACCACTACACCAGGCTCCAAGTCTGTATTGTAAAGCAGACACAGTACCAAGCTTGAACTGGCCATGGAGGGCTATGGGGTATGGAGACTACCCATTTCACTGCCTGGTGTGTATGCTAGCAGGGCAGGGCAACGTCCCTTGCTGGTAACACTGGGTCTGACAAGGTCTAAATCAACTCCTTCCATAGTCCAACCCTGAGCCGGGTCCCGGGTCTGAAGGGCTACGTGGGCCACAGGGGAAGCATCCCAGGATCACAGCAGCAAAAGCAAGGAAGTCACAAGTGGGACAGGGCCCTAGCAATGCAGCCTTTCTGCTATGGTCCCCAGGCACCCACCTACCTGCGCACAGTAAGACTCCTGCCACAGCCTCTGTAGACTCTGAAGGCACCAGCCTCCCTGGGCACTGCTAATTACATATGCCATCTTAACATGTAGAACTATCCAAGGCCCAGGATGAGGCCAGGCAGCAAGCAGACACCTTCAGTAGGTACAGAATGATCCTCCTGCCACAAGGGGATGCCTCTGAAAGCGTTGGCTCCCTGCCCTCCTATAAATGCTTGCAAGATTACCTCAGTCACCTTTTCTGGTTTTTGAAGCACAACTAAATAAGGCCAGAGGAGGCCCCAGTCAGACTCAGGATGACAGACTCCAAGTGAAAGGTAGTAGTGACATCTGAAGTGGGTGCACTTCAGGGAGGCCACTACCTGGGCTGCGCGCTCCGAGCCTGCCAGGTCCACCATGAAGAGCCTTCCGAGGCGCACCTCCTCTGCCAGGTCTCCTCCTCGGCTTCTCTGGTGCACAGTGACCTGCAGCACTGCGTGGGAGCGGGATGAGGTCTTGTTGGTAGCTGTGGGCTCCTGCGTGCGCTGCCGGTTGCCTTTGGTGAGCAGCTGCATGATCTGAGGACAGAGTAAGAGGAAGGCAAGTCACAGACCAGAGTGGCCACATATCCATTCTGGAAAGATCCAAGGAAAAGGAGAGGGGAGGCTCTGGGACACAGACTCAGAGCAGCAACTTCCAATTTCTGGTTTGGGACAGAAAGTAATTAGTTAATCAACTAGTGGACCTGAAGATTCTTTTTTTTTTTTTTTTTTAAAGATTTATTTATTTATTATATGTAAGTACACTGTAGCTGTCTTCAGACACTCCAGAAGAGGGCGCCAGATCTCGTTACGGATGGTTGTGAGCCACCATGTGGTTGCTGGGATTTGAACTCTGGACCTTCGGAAGAGCAGTCGGGTGCTCTTACCCACTGAGCCATCTCACCAGCCCCGGACCTGAAGATTCTTGATGTGTACCCCATCTGCCCTTCCCTACCTGTGACAGACATTACTAACAAATTACCTATCTCTCTTATCCTTTCCTTTCCTTTTTCTTCTTTCTTTCTTTCTTTCTTTCTTTCTTTCTTTCTTTCTTTCTTTCTTTCTTTCTTTCTTTTTTGAGATAAGGTTTGCTTGTGTAGTCCTGCCTGTCCTAGAACTTGTTTGTAGACCAGGCTGCCCTTGAACTCACAAAGACTGGCCTGCCTCTGCCTCTTGAGTGCTAGGATTAAAGGCATGTGCCATATCTGCCCCTATCTCTTTTGAAAGACAAAATCTTACATCATCCAGGCTAACGCAAACTCACTATGTAACCAAGGATAACCTTGGATTTCTGATCCTCCTGCCTACAACTCCCAAATGCTGGGATTTTAAATGTGTGCCACCATGCCCAGTTTATGCAGTACTGGGGTACTGGGGACTGGAACCTATGGACTCATGCATGCTAGGCAAGCACTCTACCAACTGAGCTACATTCGCCACCAGGCCAGCTCACCCCTTTCCCACAGTGCCTAGAGAAGCCCCTGATGCTTTCCAGGTCACAGCTCCAGGCAGCTGTAGGTGTGTTGGGGTTAGCAGTGGGCATGAACTCCGCTGCCATGGGAACAGCCACAGATCTGCAGCAGCAAGGCTCTGCGGAGTACCTGCTGTGTAGAGACCCAGGCTAGGATACACAGTGTGTATGAGGCAGGAGACTGATGCTCACTGCCATTCAGGCCATGACAATGCTTATCTGTCATCCTGACATTTGAGAGGCTGAGGCAGAAGGACTGCTCTGAGTGTAAGCCCAGCCTGGACTACATAGTGAATGACAGGCTGATGTAAGCTACAGTGTGAGATCGTGTCACAAAAACAAAATCCAGGGCTAGAGAAACAGCTCAGCCAGTAAAGGGCTTACTGCACAGCCTGAGTACAGATGCCCAGAATCCAAGCCGGATGTAGAGGCACGCGTTTGTAGTCCCAGTGCCTGGAACCGAGACAGCTCACAGTTATCTACAACTCGAGGTGCGGGAGAGCTGATGCTCTCCTCCAGGCTCTGTAGGTCGTGCACATGGTACACAGACATCCATGCAGGTAAAACACCCATACACACAAAATAAAAACAAATCTTTTTAGCTGGGCGTGGTGGCGCACGCCTTTAATCCCAGCACTCGGGAGGCAGAGGCAGGCGGATTTCTGAGTTCGAGGCCAGCCTGGTCTACAAAGTGAGTTCCAGGACAGCCAGGGCTATACAGAGAAACCCTGTCTCAAAAAAAAAAATCTTTTTAAAGAAATTGTCCTCTGACACACACACTATAAATAAATAATTTTTTTTTTAAAAAGAAAGCTAGGCATAGTGATACACACCTTAAATCCCAGCATTCGAGAGGTACAGACAGGCATAGCTCTGTAACTTTAAAATCAGCTTGGTCTATATATTGATTTCTAGGCCAGCTAGGGCTACAAATGAGACCCTGTCTTTAAAGGAGAGAAAGTGTCAGGTGGTGGTGGCACACACCTTTAATCCTAGCACTCAGGAGACAGAGGCAGGTGGATCTCTGAATTCTGCAGCCAGCCTGGTCTACAGAGTGAGCTTCTGGACAGAGAAACCCTGTCTTAAAACAAAACCATGTGATGGTGAACTCCATTAATCACACACACACACACACACACACACACACACACACACCCGCCGGGCGGCAGAGGTCGTGAGTTCAAGGCCAACCTGTTCTAATAGCAAGTTCCAAGCCAGCTAGGACTACATAAAGAGAAGCTGTCTCAAAAAAAGAAAGATAAGGACAGGGGGTGGGAAGGGGAGGGGAGGGGAGAGAGAAAGGGAGAGGAGAGGAGACAGGGCAGGGAAGTGTGCTGCCTACCCTTGAGAGGAGCAATCATCAGGTTGGTCAGCGGATGTGAAGCCTAGGCAGCTCGGGGTAGGGGTGGGGGGCTATGCTCACCGAGTGGACTGTGCTGAGAAGGGCCTGAGTTTGCCCCTGGAGGCTAAGGGCAGCATGTGGGATCAATAGGTGATGTCTGCCTGGATCACTGGCAAGGAGGCAGAGCTGACTGCCAAGACCCGAGATCCCAGATCAAGTCCAGATGCTGGCAAACAGCTCAGCTTGGACCTACCTGCGGCTCTCTGCTCCACAAACTTGAACAAGAATAGTTTTGTGGGCTTCGCTGGGCCTCTCACCTCTTGAGCATTTGAAGTGGATACTTCCGTGATGCCTGCGATCTGGATGCTGCCTCTAGAATCTTCTCTCAGCTCCAGAAACCCAGAGGATGGATTTAGGAGGTCACGGATCACTTCGTTATAGATCTGAGCAAAACAGAAAGGTTGGGACAAAGTAACAAAGAATCACAAAGAAAGGACCACAGAGATGGCTCAGAGGTTAAGAGCACTGGCTACTCTTGCAAAAGACCCCACAGAGTGGATTATAACAATCTGTAACTCTATTCCAGAGGCTCCAACACCCTCTTCTGGCCTCTGTGGCTACCTACCAGTCATGCATACGGTTCACAGGCACAAGTGCAGGGCAAAACATAATGAAAGAAAATTAAATTCAAGGTCCATGACTCATGCGGCTTGCTATTTAGGAGGGCTTTTGGGGCCAAGGGCAAAGAACAAAGGCTGTTGCTGTTAAGTCGTTCCAGGAACTGGCTGGCCATTAAGATAGAGGCATACAGAGACATCTGGACTATCTCAGCAGGGTCATCCAGACTATCTCAGCCAAGTTAAGCACCTGCCCCTCAGAATGGCTGTTATTTCACTCTGCACATACAATTTGCTGATGTTTAAACTGTCCAGTTGTGTGTAGCCACGCCAATTCTTCCCCTGCCCTCAACTTTTTTATATATTAACCCCTAGCTTCTGAGCCTCGTGGTCGACTCCTCTGTCTCCTGCGTGAGATACTTGTCAGCCTGGAGCTCTGTCATTAAACTACCTCATGTGTTTACATCAAGACAGTCTCTCGTGATTCCTTGGGTGTGCGCACCATCTCAAGACTTTTGAGTGGGGGTGGGGGTCTCCCCACTGAGGTCTTTCAATACCTATATACATAAAATAAAATTTTTTCTTTCTTTCTTTTTCTTTTTTTCTTTCTTTCTTTTTTTTTTTTTTTTTTTGAGACATGGTTTCTCTGTGTAGCCCTATCTGTCTTGGAACTCACCCAGTAGACCAGGTTGGACTCAAACTCAGAGATCCTCCTGCCTCTGCCTCCTGAGTGCTGCAAAAGCCTCTATGTAAAATCACTATGCCTGGCTTAAATAATTTTTAAATGATTTTATTAGTATCGGTCCTTTGCCTGCATCTGTGTGTGTGTGTGTGTGTGTGTGTGTGTGTGCATCACTTGCATGTAGTGCCTTCATAGGCCAGAAGAGGGCGTCAAATCCCCTAGAACTGGAGTTACAGTTGTGTGCTGCCATGTGGGTGCTGGGAATTGAACCTAGGTCCTCTGGAAAAGCAGCCAAAGCTCCTAACTGCTGAGCCATCTCTCCATTCCTCTCAAATATAGTTGAAAGAACCAATTAGAAGCCTCAGCTGCTGGAGAACTCACACCCTGAGAATAAGTTCTGCACAGGCGATCGGTGCTGTACCCATTCTGCAGTTGATGCAACTGAGACAGGAAAGCTGGCTCACCTCCAGGTAAGACATAGACACACTATACTCCATGTTGTCCTGGGTCTCCTCGATGGCCTGGAAGAGGTCGGTGAGGGTCTGCAGGTAGATGCCAGGCTCCGCATCCACGCCCAGCATGGTGTGAGTCTTCCCAGCACCTGTGGAGGGTGGGGCGCAAGTGTGCAGTGCAAGAAGAGGCATGACACACTGCAGGGTTTGGGGGTACTCTATAAGGGCATTTCATGGGTCCCATCCCCATTTGCCCCCAAGAAGGATAACGGGGGCTCATCCTTTCCCTTAAGCCCATCACATCACTGACGGGTGACTGAATGAAGCAGCCCTGTCCCCGCACACAGACAGGGCTCCAGTCCCCACACAAGGAGAAGAGAACTGGCTTCACTCTGTAGACCCAGGACGAGGCAAGCAATTATTTCTCAGCTAGATTCCTGCCCCCCACTTTCCTTTTCTATTCTTATTTATTTTGAGACAAAGTCTTGTTATATAGCCAAGGCTGGCCTGGAACTTGTAAGTTTCCTGCCTTAGTTTCTCAAAGAACTGGGGTGACAGACAAGGCTGCGCCACGCCACCTGTTTGCCACCACTGACTGAGTTTTATTCAGAGCCTCTGAGAAGGAATCTGTGCCCCTCACCCCCCGAGCAGAAAACACAGGGGTTGAATCTCCCCTGATGGCTTTGTGGTCTGGGGCAGTTGTCTCATTCCCAAGACTCTTTTCTGTGGCTGGGGATTACTCTCACATTTCAGGGCTCTGTGGATGACAAAGCCCAGTGAATAGGCCCCTGGTGTCTCTAAGGAAGCTGGGGATGTAGCTCAGTGCTAGAGTGCATGAGGCCCTGGGTTTGATCCCTGATGCTACCAAAAATATATAAATATAGGGCTAGAGAGATGGCTCAGCAGTTAAGAGAACCAGCTGCTCTTCCAGAGGTCCTGAGTTCAACACCCAGCACCCACATGGTGGCTCACAACCATCAATAATGGGATCTGATGCCCTCTTCTGGTGTGTCTGAAGAAAGCAATGATGTACTAATATAAGTAAGATAAATAAATCTTTAGTGTGTGTGTGTGTGTGTGTGTGTGTGTGTGTGGTGTGTGTGTGGTGTGTGGTGTGGTGTGTGTGTGTGTGTGTGTGGTGTGGTGTGTGTGTGTGTGTGGTGTGTGTGTGTGTGTGTGTATGTGTATGTGTGTGTGTGTATATGTGTGTGTGTGGTGTGTGTGTGTGTGGGGGTGTGGTGTGTGTGTGTGTGTATGTGTATGTGTGTGTGTGTGGTGTGTGTGTGTGTGGTGTGTGTGTGTGTGTGTGTGTGTGTGTGGTGTGTGTGTGTGTGTGTGTGTGTGTGTGGTGTGTGGTGTGTGGTGTGGTGTGTGTGTGTATGTGTGTGGTGTGTGGTGTGGTGTGTGTGCGTGTGTGTATGTGTGGTGTGTGTGTGGTGTGGTGTGTGTGTGTGTGTGTGGTGTGGTGTGTGTGTGGTGTGTGGTGTGGTGTGTGTGTGTGTGTGTGTGTGGTGTGTGTGTGTGTGTGGTGTGGTGTGTGTGTGTGTGTGTGTGGTGTGGTGTGTGTGTGGTGTGTGGTGTGGTGTGTGTGTGTGTGTGGTGTGTGGTGTGTGTGTGTGTGTGTATGTGTATGTGTGTGTGTGGTGTGTGTGTGTGTGTGTGGTGTGTGTGTGTGTGTGTGCGGTGTGTGTGTGTGTGTGTGGTGTGTGGTGTGGTGTGTGTGTGTGTATGTGTGTGTGTGGTGTGTGTGTGTGTGTGTGTGTGTGTGTGTGTGGTGTGTGGTGTGGTGTGTGTGTGTGTGTGTGTGGTGTGTGTGTGTGTGTGTGTGTGTGGTGTGGTGTGTGTGTGTGTGTGTGGGGTGTGTGTGTGTGTGTGTGTGTGTGGTGTGTGTGTGTGTGTGTGTGTGGTGTGTGTGTGTGTGTGTGTGTGTATGTGTGTGTGTGGTGTGTGTGTGTGTGTGTGTGTGTGTGTGTGTGGTGTGTGTGTGTGTGTGTGTGTGTGTATGTGTGTGTGTGGTGTGTGTGTGTGTGTGTGTGTGTGTGTGTGTGTGGTGGGGGGTTGCAAATGAGTTGGTAGTGCGCTCACCTAGCATACACAGATGCCTGGGTTCCATCTCTAGCTCAGCATAAACCAGGTGTAGCGGCACACACTTATAACAACCCTGACACTTGGGAGGTGGAAGCAGAAGGGCCAGGGGTTCAAGGTCATCCTTGACTACATAGTGAGTTTAAGGCCAGCCTGAGACCTTATCTCTAAAAAGGGGGCATGGGGCCTCTGCTGGCACCTTGCACATACCCTCTTGGGGACAATGCCCAACCCAGTACCTGAGGGTCCATAGGCAAAAATGGTCGTGTTGTATCCAGAGATGACGCCTTCCACTAAATGCTGGATGGTGGCACAGTATACAGTTTCCTGCAGACAGACAGGACGACAGACAGTTAGGGGATAGTACAGCCCTAATTAGAGGACCTATTGTTTAGAAATGGCAGCACCCAGGAGACAGAGGCAGTTGGAGCTCTGTGAGTCCAAGGCCAGCTTGGTTTATATAGTGAGTTCCTGGTCAGCCAGAGCTACATTAGAGGAACACTTTCTTGAAAAAAAACAAAAAGAACCAGCAAGAACAGAGAAGACAGGGAACAGCCCTTGGGAGGCAGAGGCAGGTGGATCTCTGTGAGTTTGTGGCCAGCCTGGTCTACACAGCGAGTTCCAGGACAGCAAGGGCTATAAAGTGAGAGTATATATCATAATTAAGCAAACAAGCATTTGGGAGTTTCCCGATGGAGGCCTGACACGTGCTAGGACCTAGCCATTCCTGAGGCATCTGCAGGAACTGAGAGATTGAGGATGGGCTTAGAATCCCACAACATCATCAGGACCCCTTTTCATGGTATGAAGCTGGGCAAGGAGCGGAGCCTTGTGAAAGAACGGCAGCAATGTCCAGCAAGGGATGTGCACATGAAAGCCCAAGGAGAGACACCTGGCACTAGTGAGCGAGGCACAGGCTTATCTACCTGGACCACCAGCACCCCGAGTGTCCACTCTGGTGCAGCCCGGACCACTCATGGCTTCCTCAAGCTGGGCTGAAAGCCACCAAACCCAACCTGTCTTTTCACTGTGGCTACAGACAGGCACAGGATAGTCTGGATTTGGGCTCTTCTGTATGAGGTGTGACCTCAGACAAATGCCTCACATGTAGAACAAGGAAGTGTGTGTTTGCGTTTGTGTGTGTGTGTAAATAGGGTTCCATGTAGTCCAGGCTAGCCAAACTTGCAATGTAGCTAAGAATGACTTTATTATTATTATTTTTTTTTTTTTTGGTTTTGGTTTTTCGAGACAGGGTTTTTCTGTGTAGCCCTGGCTGTCCTGGCACTCACTTTGTAGACCAGGCTGGCCTCGAACTCAGAAATCCGCCTGCCTCTGCCTCCCCAGTGCTGGAAGAATGACTTTAAACTCCTTATCTTCTTGCCTCTACCTCTTGATGGCTGGCTGTCACAGGTACATGTCTTCACACCCAGCTAGGGGGCGGAAATATTTCTGAGCATTCTATAAGGATGTCGTGAGGCTTGGGAGGGACACTGGAGCTCTGAGTGTAGCATGAAGTAGCTCGCTGATGGCTGTCAGTAACCAGGCCCCTCTGTGGAATGCCGTCACGGCCTCTGCTCAAGGTAGCTGGGAAGCCACTCTGCTTTACAGTGATGGCTTAGTCCTGAACTGAGGGCGATTGCGGCACTGCCAAACGTAGCCAGATGGGCCTGGTAGCATAGGTCTTTAATCCCAGCACTTGGGAGACAGGCAGATCTCTGTGAGTTCAAAGCCAGCTGGGTCTACATATAAAGTTCCAGGGCAGCTAAGAATACATAGTCAGACCCTGTCTACAAAAATATAAATAAATAAATAAATAAATAAATAAATAGCCAGCATCCATCCCGGCAGGCCATTCTGGGTTAAGCAGCCTCATTGAGGTGCTGTCCCCATCCCTTTGTCTCCTGTGGCAGACATAGGACGCAGCCTAGCATAAGTACACCCTCCGGAGGATGACCCTGGACACTGAGCTACTTAACTAAGGCGCTGGATCCACTCCCTACCCCAACACGAATCAGCCTCGGTGTCGTGTTTAAACAGCCAGGACAGAAGCATGGGGCTGTGCCTGCTGTTTGCCAGGTATTGTAAGCCCAAGGGCTCCCACCGACCCTGCTGAAGCTCTGAGGAGTGCATGCTGAATGAAGCCAGTGTCCTAGGGAGAAGGCCCAGCTGGAGGCTCCAGCAGAGCCTCAAGCCACTGTCAGAATCCAATGAGGACCAGGCAGGGACAAGGCGGCACAACCAGGGACATGCAGCTCAACAGAATCTCCGAGAACCACAGCCCATTGAGTGTCTTAATCTTAATATGTGTGCCCCTCACAGAGCCATGGGCAGTGGCAGTGTAGCCACTTGGTACAGGAGTGGCGTCCTGCAGCAGCTGGAAGCTAGGAGATAGTTCACATGTCTGGGGACAAGCCTCTTAGAAGCAAAAGGGCTTCTAGGCAGAGTGGTGCACATCTGCAGTGGCACACCTGTAATCAGGCTGTGGGATGTTAAAGCCAAGAGAGGGGAGTTTAAGGCCATTCTAAACTACAACGTGAGTTTGTGCCAACCTGGTCTACAGAGTGAATTCAAAGCTAGCCTGGGCTATATAATGAGACTCTGTTGGGGAGAGAGAGAGAGAGAGAGAGAGAGAGAGAGAGAGAGAGAGAGAGAGAGAAGGAAAGAAAGGAAGGAAGGAAGGAAGGAAAGAAGGAAGGAAGGAGGAAGAAGGAAGGAAGGAAGGAAGGACGGAAGAAAGGAAGAAAGAAAGAGAGAGAGAGAGAGAGAGAGAAGGAAGTGAGGAGCAGGGTGGGTGGCTCAATGGTGAAGAACACTGGTTGCTCTTACAGAGGATCTGAGTTCAGTACTCAGCACCTATCTGGTGACTCACAACTGTCTGTAACTCCAGTTCCAGAGAAGCTGATATCCTCTTTTAGCCTCTGTAAGTACCAGGGCATATACACAGTACATATGTATACATGCAAGCAAACATTTATGCACATAAGAAATTTTTTTTTTTTTTTTTTGGTTTTTCGAGACAGGGTTTCTCTGTATAGCCCTGGCTGTCCTGGAACTCACTTTGTAGACCAGGCTGGCCTCGAACTCAGAAATCCGCCTGCCTCTGCCTCCCGAGTGCTGGGATTAAAGGCGTGCGCCACCACACCCGGCTCAAGAAATTTTTTTGATTAAAAAAAAAAATTAAAAAAAAAAAAGGCAGGTGCATCTCTGAGTTCGAGGCCAGTCTGGTCTACAGAGTGAGTTCTTAGCTACACAGAGAAACCCTGTCTCAAAAATAAATAAATAAATAAATAAATAAATAAAGCACTTGGAAAAATATTGTGGCATGTTGGCGCATGTCTTTAATGCAAACACTTGGGATGCAGAGACAGGTGGATCTCTGAGTTTGAGACCAGCTTGGTCTACCAAGCAAGTTCCTGGACAGCCAGGGCTACACAGAGAAATCTTGTCTTGAAAAACCTAAACAAACAAACAAACAAACAAACAAACAAACGAATGAATGATCTCCCCCAGATGCTGCTAGCCTGTGGCTGTGACATTCAATTTCTGGGTCCTTTCTTCAAATTCTGCCTTCATTGCTACCCCTGATGAGCCCTGGCTCCCCTCTGTGAGGTTAGGTTGCCTGTGGTAACCTCTGTCCTTACAGATGGTGGCAGTGATATACACGATGCATGAGAAAGAAGAGATCAAAGCCTTTCTGGGTGAGCTCCTTGTCACTCCCTGTCTGTGAGATGCTCATGCTACGAACTCCTCTCACTAGACCCCTGCCCATCTTCATGACAGGTCCCAGCCTCTATGTACTGCCTCTATGTCCCTTCTTGGAGAGGGCCCTGCTGGCCACCCGTGTTGCAATGAGCAGTACACCCGTGCTCAGCTTTCCCCTGACCAACATTAGTGTGTCCCTACAGCATGTGCAGGGAAGGAACAGATGAACAAACTTAGGAGAAGCCCCCAGAGCAGGCAGCAGGACCCCTGTGTCCACAGGTGGACCACATTTGCTTGGTCCCTGGGATGGGTTTTTTCCCCACGACCTCCTTTGTTTTCAGGGAAGCTTGAGGAAGACAGAGATGAGACATCCCAGCGCCTGGGCCCAGGGCGCTCCTGGGATTAGAGGCAGGGGGCGTGGTATGCACCTGAGATGCATGCTGGGATTAGAGGCAGGGGGCGTGGTATGCACCTGAGATGCATGCTGGGATTAGAGGCAGGGGGCGTGGTATGCACCTGAGATGCATGCTGGGATTAGAGGCAGGGGGCGTGGTATGCACCTGAGATGCATGCTGGTCAAACACGGTGTCAAATATAAAGGTCCGCTCCCGAGACCGATGTGCTCGCAGAGTGTCCTCCGGGTCTTCGCCTGGGTCCATGAGCACAACCACCTGGACACAGTAAAACAGAAGGGTCAGGGAAGGGCCAGTCAGACCCTGGTAAGCATCCCAGACCTGTAGCTTCATCCAGAAGCAAGGCCAGAAATGGCTGTAAGTCTATACAGTCTTTTTTCTCCCTCTCTTCCCTTCTCTCCCTCTCTTTATGTGTATTCATATACAGAGGCTAAGGTTAGAATGTCTTTTTTTTTTTTTTTTTTTTTTTTCAGACAGGGTCTAACTCTGTAGCTCTGGCTAACCTGGAGCTCACTGTGTAGACCAGGCTGACCTCAGACTCAGAGATCTGCCTGCCTCTGCCTCCCGAGTGCCTGGTTTAAGGTGTGCACTGCCTCTGCAGGCCTCCGGTTGTCTTTCTCATTTGCGCCTCCATTTTTTTGAGGCAGGGCTTCATTGAGCCTGCAGTTTGCCATTTCAGCTCGACTGGCTGGCCTGCCAGCTCCTGGGGTCTTCCTGTCTCTGTTATCTAGTTCTAGAGTTACAGGCTCACACAGCTGCATCTGGCTTTTGTGTGGGTTCTGGGGATCCGACCTCAGGTCCTTGTGCCTCCTTAGTGAGTACCTTACCCTGTCTCACTCACTCACTGGGGGACGGTGTCACCTGACGTCACTCACCCAAGGCATGACCATACAACCCCGCCTCAGCCAGTGGGCTCCATAGTCACATAAATGGCCAGACAACCCCAAGGCAAGGGAAAGCAGCCTGTCATGCTTCGACAACCCTACCCAACACACCACACCTCCACCCACCCACTCTGGCCCCATACTGATGGGCCGTCTTATAAACTAATGCCTTAGAGAAGGCAGGAGGCTGTGGAAACTGTAGAGTGCTGGACAGGCCACTTTACTACTGCGTTCACCTCACAGGACAGGGAAGGCAAAGCGCCTGTCCCAAAGCCTCCACCCACATGCTCCATTCTCTGAGAGCCTGGCAGTCCCCAGAGCCCCTCAGTCCCTATAAACATTATTATCAGGCAAGCCAGTTAAGATCCTTGGGGGCAAAGGGATTAAAGGAGTCTGCCCCAGGGACAACAGGGGGCAGGGAAATGGGTAGAGGCCAACTGTAACCTGGCTGATAGCAACATGAGGCTCAGCATCAGAGAGGAACTGAGAAGTGGGGAGCGAGCTGGGTGGTTCTGGGGTCCTGTCACATGACCACTATTTGCCCCTCCTGTGTTCTTAGCTTTGGAAACTGCAGTTCTGGGAGGCCAGGCTCTGCCAGGGCTTCTCCTGGCTTCTGGCCAGCACTTGCTCGGTGACATAAGCTGAATCTCTTTGCTTTCTTTCCTCCTGGGGGATGCCTGTGTCACAGCGGCCAGGACAGGGCTGCAGGAGGACTTAGATGGGTCTCCAGCTGGGACCCTCTGAACAACAGGGCCTGAGAGGGGACTTTAGAGTTGTGAGTCAGTGATGTTCAAGGGTAGGGGTGTGCATGCCATGGTGGGGACAACTTTTGGGAGTTGGGGCCCTCCTGCACTCCCATGGGAGCTTGGGATCTCAAGTTAGATCATCAGGCTTACCCAAAAACACCTCTCCTTACAGCCTCTCTGAGGCTGTCTTGTTGGCCTCAGCAAAATATTTTGTTGTTATAATGAGCATTAGTGAACATTACACACAGAGAAAATATTTATATATGTATAAATACACATATATACAATATATGTAATATAAATATATACTGCATATTATATTACATATGTATAATATAAATATATAGTGCATATTATATATTATACATGCATAATATAAATGTATATTGCATATTATATACATATGTATAATATAAATATATACTGCATATTATATATTACATATGTATAGTAGCTGAGGTCAATGGGTCAGTGGAATGGCTCAGCAGGTGAAGGAGCTTACCATGCAAGTTTGCTGGCCTGAGTGTCATTCCCAGGACCCATGGGTGGTTGTGTGAGTGAAATGTCCTGCATAGGCTCAGATATTTGAATACATGGTCCCGGGTTGGTGCTGCTGTTTGGGAAGGATTAGGAGGTGTGGCCTTGCTGGAGGAAGTACGTCCTGGAGGGCTGGCTTGGAGGTTTCAAAGCCATGCACCAGCACCAATGTATTCTCTCCGCTTCCTGTTTGCAGTTTAAGATATGAGCTCTCAGCTTCCAGCTCCATTGTCATGACTCCACTCTGTCACATGGACTCTGTCCTGGCTAGTTTTATGTCAATTTGACTCAAGCTAAAGTCATCTGAGAGGAGGGAACCTCAATTGGAAAAAAAAAAAATGTCTCCATAAGATCAGGCTGTAAGCAAGCTAAGTAGGACGTTTTCTTAACTAGTGATCAAGTAAGGAGGGCCCAGCCTGTTGTGGGCAGTGCCAGCCCCTGGGTTAGTGATCCTGGGTGATGTAAGAAAGCAGGCTGAGCAAAACAGTAAGCAGCACCCTCCATAGCCTCTGCATCAGCTCCTGCCTCCAATTTGAGTTCCTGTACCGACTTCCTTTAATGACGAACAATGCTGTGGAAGTGTAAGCAAAATAAGCCCTTTCCTCCCCAACTCGCTTTTGACCATGTTTTATCACAGCAATAGTAATCCTGACCCAGACAGACTCTTATCTCTTTAGAATCATAAGCCCAAGTAGACTTTTCAAGTTGCCTTGGTCATGGTAGCAGCAGACAAGTAACTGATATTACTTGTAAAGATATAAGGAGAGAACTGAGTCCACAGACTTGTCCACTTCTATGCTGTGGCATGCAAACCTATATATCTCACACACACACAAAACCACCCTCCAATAATAATAATAATAATAATAATAATAATAATAATAATAATAATAATGTCTTTCTGCCATCTTGGCACCTGTGGAGGCCTTCTAGGAATAGAACTTCTAAAAGCAGCAAGTATGTTTAGAAGGCTGTGGTGCAAGATGAGTTTTGCTGGCTACAAGCAAGGTTCCCAGAACAAAAGAGAGCATACAGGTCTTAAGATTGTAGGTATTTGGGGCTGGAGAGATGGCTCAGCGGTTAAGAGTACTGACTGCTCTTCCAGAGGTCCTGAGTTCAATTCCCAGCAACCACATGGAGGCTCACAGCCATCTGTAATGGAATACAATGCCTCTTCTGGTGTGTCTGAAGACAGCTACAGCGTACTCATATACATACAATAAATAAATAAATAAATGTCTTTTAAAAAAAATTGAAGATGAGCCGGGTGTGGTGGCACACACATTTAATCCCAGCACTCGGGAGGCAGAGGCAGGCAGATTTCTGAGTTCGAGGCCAGCCTGGTCTACAGAGTGAGTTCCAGGACAGCCAGGGCTACACAGAGAAACCCTGTCTCGAAAAACAAAACAAAAAAAAACCCAAAAAACAAAAAAAAAAAAATTGAAGATGTTTATGCCCAAGATGAAACTGTGATCTAGTTAGGTAAGAGATGTGCTTATGTGTATGTATCAAAAAACAATACGGTCATTCCTGGAGGCAAACCAAACAAAACCAGAGGGATCTGGGGTAAAGTAACTTGGGCCCATGGAAACAGCATCATGGTTCATGCCAAATTCTGAAGCAACCTGGATTTAAACTAATGGAAAGTAAATTTTAAAAAGTGGATTTGTAGCCGGATGTGGTGGTGCATGCCTTTAATCCCAGCAGTCGGGAGGCAAGGCAGGTGGATTTCTGAGTTCGAGGCTAGGTTGGTCTACAAAGTGAGTTCCAGGACAGCCAGGGCTACACAGAGAAACCCTGTCTTGAGAAACAAACGAAGAAGAAAGAAGAAAGAAGAAAGAAGAAAGAAGAAAGAAGAAAGAAGAAGGAGAAGGAGAAGGAGAAGGAGGAGAAGGAGAAGGAGAAGAAGGAAGAAGAAGAAGAAGAAGAAGAAGAAGAAGAAGAAGAAGAAGAAGAAGAAGAAGAAGAAGAAGAAGAAGAAGAAGAAGAAAGTGGATTTGTATTCTTATAAAAAATAAAATAACAATAATAAATAAGTACCCTTTTTTAAAAACTTTATTTATTGTATGAGTGCCCTGCTGTATATACATCCACATGTCAGTAGAGGGCATCGGATGGATCCCTTTATAGATGGTTGTGAACCACCATATGGTTGCTGGCAATTGAACACAGGACCTCCGGAAGAACAACCAGGGCTCATAACGGCTGAGCCATCTCTCCAGCCTAATAAGTAGCCTTTTCATTTACCAGTGTTTTTCAACCTGTGGGTCGCAACCGTCTCGGTTGAACGAACCTTTCATAGGGAATTTCGGTTGCCTAAGGCCATCAGAAGTATCATATATTTATGTTACTATTAATAGCAGTAGCAAAATTATAGTTATGAGGAAGCAACAAAAATAATTTTACAGCTGGAGGTCACCACATGAGGAACTGTATTAAAGGGTTGCAGCAATAGGAAGGCTGAGGACCACTCTTATATACCAATGACAAACACCTAAGGAAGAAATTACACGTGCTCCCGTTCACAACTGCTTCAGGGGGGAAAAAAAAACAACTTTCAATAGACCTAACCAAGGAGTGAATTGTCTCTATAACAAGAACTTTAAAACCCTTGAGAGAAACTGAAGACTCTAGAAGATCGACCAATCTCCTATACTCTCAGACCACACCCATGAAGACTGAAAATGGCCCTCCTACAGAAAGCAGTCTACAGATCCAATGCAATCCCCATCAAAATGCTAACACTTCTTCACAGAAGAAACAATCTGAAAATTCATTTAGGAAAAAAAAAAAAAAGACCTTGGATAGTCAAAGCCAACCTGATTACAGAGAATACCACTGGGGGATGGCCATGTACCACAGAGACATCATAAACCCAATGGCTCTGCACTGGCACAAAGTTAGACACATAGGTCATTCATTCAATTTTTGAGACAATGTTTCTCTGAGTAACCCTGCCTGTCCTGGAATTTTGTAGGCCAGACTGGCCTTAAACTCAGAGATCTGCCTGCCTCTGCCTCCCAATAATTGCTCTTGCAAAGGACCTGAATTTGGTCCCCATCACCCATGTTGGGTAGTTCAAAACCACTTGTGACTCCAGTTCCAGGGGATTCGATGCCATCTTCTGGCTTCTATGGGCAGCTGGCATGAATGTGGTGCACAGACATACATGCAGGCAAAACACTCATACCTGTTTTTTAAAAAAGTGTTCACCATCCTTAGCCATGGTAGAAATGCAAATTAAATCTACTTCAAGATGCCACCTCACCCCTGTCAAATGGCTACCATGAACCAACAGTAATGTTTATGTTGGTGGGAACGCACACCGGAAGGGGCGTTCTGGTAACCAGTGTGGAGGTTTCTCAAGAAGCTAAAACCAGGACTGGAGAGATGGCACAGCAGTTAAGAGCACTGGCTGCTCTTCCAGATGCCACAATGTGTCGGGAGCAAGCAAAGTCCTGAGTGAATGTGTCTTGTTGACTTGGGCACTGCCAGCCAGGTCAAGGACCCCAGCAAGTCCTTGGGAGTGGCAAAGGCTTCTCTGGGTGAGGCTCAGAGCGATTATAAAGCCTTCCTCTGGTCCAAATATAAATGCTGGCAGTGTGTGCAGCCAATGCCTAGCCTTCAAAGGCTGGCAGACAAACCTATCATAGGTTTCCCTGCCTGGACACTCATGGCCTGAAGACTTCTCCTACAGAGGCTGTTCCTCTGGCTTCCTTCTTTATTGGTAAGCAATAACTCCACCTCCCTGTTCTGCAGCATAAAATGAGCACTCTGAGCTTCTGCATCCAAGAGCTGTTCTGTGGTTTTTTTCATCCCCCCAATGTCCTAGTTGTTTGTTTTGTTTTGTTTTGTTTTGTTTCCAGAGACAGGGTTTCTCTGTGTAGCCCTAGCTGTCTTAGAACTCTGTAGACCAGGCTGGCCTGGAACTCACAGACCCGCCTGCCTCTGCTTCCTAGGTGGGATTAAAGACGTCCACCACCATTACCTGCCTTTTTTTTTTTTTTTAATGTACAGTGGTGTGTGGTGTAAGCCCATAGATAAGGACCTCAGGTGCCCTGCTTTGTCTGCCCTATTCCCTTGAGACAGGGTCTCTCCCTGTCTAACCCTGGGTTTACCAGCAGTCCCAGCAAACCTGTCCCTACCTACAGCACTTGGGTTACAGATGTGCCAGTACGGCCATGCCCACCTTTCTACATGGGTGCTGGGGGTTCCAACCAAGACCCTCTGACAGTCTCCCTAGCCCTCGTTTTTTTTTTTTTTTTTTTTTTTTTTTGAGAAAGGGTCTAGCTATGTAGCCCAGGCTGGCTTGCCTTGCCTTAGCCAGCCAGTGACAGAATTACAGACATGAGCCACCACACCCGGAAGGGAAGGTCTCTTGTTTTAAAGAGGCATATGATGGAAGGTTTGGGTGGGGAGGGGTGTTGTGTCCCAATTGACTCCAAGTGCTCCAGAGAAAAGGAGTCAGTGCTCAGGGGAGAGGGCAGAGTGAGGCACATATGTGAGTGGGGGGAACCCTGGCTTCCTGGCACCCCTACCACCTCTCGGTTGGTTTGAAATTATTTCAGAATTAAAAGAACAGTAACTGGGCTTGGTGGTGCACACCTTGAATCCCAGCGCTTGGGAACAAGTGGAAGTCTCTGAGTTTGAGGCCAGCCTGATCTGTATATAGTCAGCCTGAAGCAGAAGGGGAGGAAGATGGGAGGAAGGAAGAAGAGAATTGAACTTATCACAGCACAGATGAACCTGAAAAACACTGAGCCACACATAGACAGTCACACATGAAATGCCCAGAAACCAGACTCAAAAGCGGGGTAGTAGCTGACAGGAGTGGGGGTGCCTTCCATGGGGAGAAAAAAACCTCTGGATATATATGCTGATTGTATAGCTGTGAAAGGACTAAACGCCCTTCAATTGCTTGCTTGAAAAGGAGGAGTTAGGGCTGGTGAGATGGCTCAGTGGGTAAGAACACCCGACTGCTCTTCCGAAGGACCGAAGTTCAAATCCCAGCAACCACATGGTGGCTCACAACCATCCGTAATGAGATCTGACTCCCTCTTCTGGAGTATCTGAAGACAGCTACAGTGTACTTATATATATATAATAAAAATAAATAAATCTTTAAAAAAAAAAAAGAAAAGAAAAGGAGGAGTTAGGGGGACATGACAGGAGTTTGAGAGAAGAAATGGGAAGGGGGAAGTGATGTAATTATATTTTAATTAAGGAAAAAAACAAACAGGTGAGTCTCAGGTTGGGCCAGTTATTGGTTGGCCGTTCCCTCAGTCTCTGCTCCATGTACCCTGTCCCTGCATTTCTTATAGACAAGGAATAATTTTAGGTCAGAAGTTTTGTGGGTGGGTTGGTGTCCCTATCACTCTATTGGGGATCCTGCCTGGCTATAAAAGCTGGCCTCTTCAGGTTCCATATCCCGATACTGTGTACAGTTAAGGACATCCCCACTGATTCTTAAGTGCCTCCCTTATACCTGGTCTCTATCTCTTCCTGGAGATGCCCCCACCTCCCCACCTCCCCACCCCCCCACCCCCATCAGTTTCAGATTTCCTTTAACTCTCATGGCTATCCCATGGGCAAGTACCAATCCCTGATACATTAATGATCTGTTATGCTTGCACACAGGAGACTAGCATGGCTGTTCTCTGAGAGGCTCCATCCAGCTGCTGACTCAGACAGATGCAGATACGCACAGCCAAACAGGGATGGAGCTTGGGGACTCTAATGGAAGAACAGGCGGAAGGATTGTGGCCCCTAAGGGGACAGGAACTCCACAGGAAGACCAACAGAATCAACTACCCTGGACCCTTGGGGCTCTGAGTCAGAACCACCAACCAAACAACATACAAGTGCTGGACCTAGGCTTCTCTGCTCATATATAGCAGATGTGCAGCTTGGTTTTCCTGTGGGTCCCAAGCAACTGTAGTGGGGGCTGTCCCTAAAGCTTTTGCCTGTCCATGGGATATGTTCTTGTAGCTGGGCTGCCTTGTCTGGACTTAATGGCAGAGGATGAGCCTAGCTTCACAGAGACTTGATGTGCCAGGGTGGGGGATATCCAAGGACGCCCCTACCTGCTCAGAAGAGAAGGGGGTAGGGGAAAGGATTGTGGGAGGGCAGTGAGTGGGACGTAAAGTGAGTAAGTAAATAATAATAATAAACCCATGCACAGAAAAAGATGAAATTTGAACCAGGTATTGGTATACCTCTGCCATTGAAGCACTTAGGAGCTGAGGCCGGAGGAGTTCAAGACTAGCCTTGGTTACATGGGGAGTCACTGTCTCAAGAAGGAGAAGAAAAAAAAATTTCTGTGGTGTGTTAATTTCACCTTAATATTTTGTGTGTGCATAGTTGTGTATGCACTCATGTGTGTGTGCACACATGCATAGAAAGACCAGAGGTTGGCATCTTCTCAGCTGTTCTCCATCTGTTTTTGTTGTTTGGTTTTTTGAGACAGGGCTTCCCTGGATAGCCCTGGCTGTCCTGGAACTCCCTCTGTAGATCCAGGCTGGCCTAGAAATCTGCCTGTCTCTGCCTCCTGTGCCCCGAGATTACTAGAGATCTCACCCAAGCACACCCAGTCCCTCCACCTTATTTTTTAAAAACATGCGTTCTCACTGATTCTTGGGCTCCTGAGAATTTGGCTAGATTAGCTAACCATGGAACCTCAAGGATGCTCCTGTCCCCACTACTGGAGTGCTAGGATTGCCACCACACCCAGCTTTCCCCATGAGCTGGGTTTATAGTTCAGGTCTTCATTGCATGCACATCAAACATTAGCCAGGCTGCCCCTGGAGCCCTTTGCCTTGGCGTTGTCGTAACACGGGCTGTCCTGGAAGACTTTATGTATGAGTATCTTGCCGCTTCTCTGCAAGAGCAGCCGGGGCTCGTACTCCTGAGCTGTCTCTCTGGCTCCACACACTGTCTTCTCTACTGTGCTCAGTCACACATCCACACTTAGGAAGCACTGCCTTCCCCACGCAGCCCTCGTTCCCACCTGACTTGTGTCCTTATTGTTGGGCCTGAACCCTGGGCCCAGGTGTGCGCTGTTTAGCGGTCCATGACCTCAGTGCTGACTCACCCCATGGTAGGCAGCGCTGCCAATGTGCCCCTCCCCTGGGTGCCCCGAGCCCCACCGGGCAGCCTTTGGCAGGGATCTTTATCTATCCACCATTTGGGTTGTCGGTTCAAGTACAAACACTCTGCCTGAGCATTGTCTCACGAAGCACTGCAGTAACCTCCCTGGTGACCAACAGGGACGCACTGTGTGTCTCACAGAGCCTGGCTTGAGATTCTAAGTGACAGAATCTCACAAAACGACAAAAGCTTCTGAGGTGTGGGCAGCTGAGTATTGAGTCTTTCTTTGAAAGAGAGTCCTTGGCAGTGGCAGCCAGCAATCACCTCGTTCCTGAAATCAGACCTGGCATGCTAACCCTGCCCGCCAAGCCTCCTGCCCCTGCCCCATGCCCTCACTTTGGCGTCCCAGCAGAGACCTTTTTTTGGAGCTGACAGCCCCCAAAGAACTCCCTCTAATGCATTTTCTGTTAACAAAGAGAATTTGGGAGGCTGAAGCAGGAGGATTGCTGTAACTGCAAGACTAGTTAGCCTGGGATACATAGTAAAGTACTAGGTGAACCTGGGGGAGATACACACAAACACACACACACACATCTATCTATCTATCTATCTATCTATCTATCTATATCTATCTATCTATCTAGATAAATTCAAAAGAAAAACAGGAAAAAAAAAGAGAAAAAGAAAAAGAGAGGCAGAGTTAGTAAAGTGCTTGCCATTCAAGCTTGAGGACGTGGGTTCAAACCCACCCAAAGGACTGGGCATGGCGGCACACACTTGTAGTCCCACTGCTTGGGAAGCAGAAGCAAGAAAAACCCTAACTGCCTATCCAGCCCAACCTCACCAGTGCGTCCCAGGTCCCAGGGAAAATCTATCAAATACCGAACAGGACTGGAGAGATGGCTCAGCAGTGGGTAAAATTACCTGCTGTCAAATCCAAGGAACACACAGACAAACACTCACATACTCACACACACACTCACATACTCTTTCTCTCTCACACACACACACACACACACACTCACATACACATACTTTTTCACACACACACTCACTCTCTCTCTCTCTCTTTCTCTCTCTCTCACACACACACACACACTGAAATGCTGTGTATGAAATGCACTTGTCAGCTCAGCTCTGCCCCAGCCACCAGGTGCCTCTGTTAAGAGAGAACGAATGCCTCTAGTGTCCTCTAGCCTTACCTGGTCCCCCACTTTGTGGGCGATGACAGTGGCTCCTTCCTCCAGTTCTGTACTGTTGAGTGGACGGATCCGAAGCGCCACCTGTGGACAGGGCAGCACCAAGACCCTCAGCTAGACGCCCACTTCCCATCTGCCTGTGCTCAGTGAGGCAGTGAGCCCCTCCCCTCCATTCACCCCTAGACTCTACTTGCATGGAGCTGTTCATGCTTCCTAGAGAGGCTCTGAGGACCCAGTGGTGACATCACTCCCGTGGAATACAGAGACGAGGAACAACTTGCCCAAGGTCACTTAAGTGCCACTGTTAGCTATGATCAGAAACACAAGCTGCCCTCTCTGAGCATTCAGGAGAGGGAGCCTGAATGTTGCATGTCCCTCAGCTCTGCCAGCCTATGTGTATCCTCTTTGATGGTACCACGGAAGGCCAGCTCGCTCTTTACCAGTCACAGGTAGCCAGCAGGCTCTATGTGAAGTTCACCCCAAGGCCAAATGAGCTGAGGGTTCAGGTAGCCTGAATGAAACCTACCCCACGGCTGGGGTTGTAGTTCAGACCCTGGGCTAACGACAGAGGTTCAGAAAGGGGGGTACAGGTGTCTAGAGACCCACAGTGAGAAAGTATAATAGTATCACTGGGTCCCAGGAGAGGAAAATGGAGACCAGAACCACAACACTGTTCCTTAAAGGCTAAGAAGACCTGATCTATGAGTATAGGGTCTGGGGTTTCTACCCAGGCATAGAGGATGGAGTTAGCAGAGGCCATTAGAGAAGGGACTCACCATGAGCTGCTGGTCCTTGGGTTCCATCTCCCTCAGGGTTGGGCTGCCCCGGGCGGGAGAGGGGTCTGTGGTCTGTTGGGAGGGCATCCTCCAAGTCAGAACTAGAGGGGCTCCAGCTAACCAAGCTGAATCCGGGAGGCAAGGAGATCCTCCCAGCTCAGCCCCGCCTTGTTCCCCAGGCTCACTCTGATGACATCAGCTGGGTCCCCAGAGGTGGGGCTGGGCCAGCATTCAGCTCCTCTACTAACCTGGTGTCACCCCTACCAGTCTCTGGCCAGGACAGCCCTTGTGGTTTGAGTAGTCCGAAAGCAGCCAAGCAGATCTCAGAGATGCCATCATGATTGGGAGCCAACAAGAACTGTTCAGCCTGTCTCTAAGCTAAGCTCCCCTTGTGTCACAGGAGGCTCTGGTCTAGAGCTGAACCCACCCTACAGAACCCTGCAGTGTGGAGTCCAAGAGCAATGGTCACCCACCCAGGGGCCACCTCAGAACAGCAGGTCAGCGTGCTTGTGGCTTCTCACTTGAGGGAACTAAACAGCAACAGCTGAAGCCAAAGGAGACAATTTCAGCCATCAGTGACCTTGCCAGGTTCTTTCATAGACAACCAAGTGTCTGGTGGCCTTTCCAGCCTTCGGTGTCCATTTGTACACCCGGAGTGGGATTTAGGGTGGATCTGGTAGACTTACTTCCTCCACAGGGTCCCTGGGGGACAGTCCTGCTCTGTGACCGTGCCAGCCCAGCCAAGAAGACTGCACAGGCAGTGCCATTCAAGTACTTGGGGTGACAGGAGCTACTAAGAGCCAGGCTTAGGGGCCAGAGAGATGATTCAGCAGGTAAAAAAGGACTGACTACTCTTCCAGCACCCACAGAGCAGGTAACAAATGGCTGTTAACTCCAATTCCTGGGAATTCTGGCCTAGGGGGCACTGTACACAGGGTACATAGACACACAAGACAGACACACCCATTAGGGGGAAAAAAGCTTACTGGGTAGTAGTGACCACACCTTGTTTTTCTAAAACAGTTTCTGTGTAGTCCTGCCTGACCTGGAACTTGCTCTGTAGAGCAGGCTGACCTCCAACTCAGAAACCCACTTGCTTCTGCCTCCTGAGTACTGGGATAAAGGCCTGGCCTACAAAGCTGGTCCAGGACAGTGAGGACAACCAACGAAACCTTGTCTTGAAAATCAAAAGAAGCTAGGAGATGGTGTCACAACCCAGTACTTGGGAGGCAGAGGCAGGCAAATCTGAGTTCTGGGCCATCCTGGTCTACAGAGTAAGTTCCAGGCTACATATGGGAAACTCAAGTCTTGAAAAAACAAAAGCAAGCTACAGATTGATGCTATGAAACCCAAGCTTGGACTAAGGCCTGTGCCTAGAGCTGGAGCTAGTGACCCTTGGGTTGTGGGAAGCTTCCAGGCTCCCCAGAAGCAAGCCCCACCCTCTCTCTCAGAAATCAAACTAATTCAGCTGTGTGAGGCCAGAGAGACCACTCCTTAGATAACATTCCTCCCAGACAAACGTGGAGGCCAGGAAATGCCTGAGGACACAGGGCAAGAAAACACTGGCTGGGATTAGGGCCCAGGGGAACACCCTCCACCACACCCCCTCCTGGAGCCAAGGTGTGGAGATGAAGCCTGTGGCACCACCATAAACGCACCCAAACAGCTCTGAACACAGCTGTCCTGAGGCAGGAGGACTCCCTAAATTCCAGCTGCATCACACAAATGCTTTTACTTACAAATCACAGAAACCGAAATCACAATCAAGTTTCAAAGTGAAGAGCTTAGAGCTATGCAAATGTGCTGAAAGCTGTGCCTTTCTCTCACTGCTGTGAAACTATAAAAAACGTGTTTAAAGAACATGAGAGTAGCCAGTACTGTGGGGTAAAACTGCTGAAGAGGCCTGCAACCATGATCTAACTTCAGAGAGGTCAAAGGAATAAGGAACCGAAGGCACAGGAGGACTGGTGAGCCACCGCCCAGTGAAGCATGAAGGCCCAGATCTCTTCTGCTCCACATGCTAACCAGTCAGTCCTCTGCTAGAGGTACAGATGTAGCATGGCTGCAGGCCATGCTGGGGGGCTACCTGGTCACGAGATGCTGAGGCAGCGAGATGCAGGGTGAGCAGCAACCCTTGGCCAGCCGCGTCCTTGGGTGAAGCTCATCTATCTATGGCTGTTTGCTGTCTTTTCTACTGGATACTAGGTAACTACAGAGGTGCAGGTCAAGTAGCTTGGCTAACCCCGTGTATCCGCTTTCCAACCTGTCCAGACAGGTAGGCTCTTAGCAATAACCCAGGGGCAGTGTGCAAATACCCTTACCCTAGGGAGAGGGACTGGGCAGGCCTCAAGGCCACGCTGAGCTACAAAGAGATCAGGACAGCATTGTCACACAGGGTTGCTTTTATTTCCACATCCCACCTGCACAGAGGCTGCCACAACCTCAACAGGTGGGAGGGGCGGGTGCCTCCAGAGTTTCTGGCACAAGTAAGTGGTGGGTGTGCAGACTCCCTGATGGTCTCCAGGCCACATGACACTGGCCGACAGGAACAGCAAGTCCGTGAATGGAAACCCCACTGAGCTGCAGGTGAAGGCTCTGGAAACTCCATGGACAGCAGCAGGAGTTAAGAGGAGCCACCAGGAACACTGCAGTGAGGCTCCAATGCAGACACGGCTGATAAAAACCCAAACAGGGCAAGATGAGAGCAGAGGCTCGAGTGTCCCCGCTGTGGACCCGGGGCTGAAGGCACAGAGCTGTGTCGGGATGGAAGAACCCTGGGTGCACTCGCAGTCCAGAGCAAGAAAGCACAGGTGAGAGCCCAGCACGAGGCTCGCCGTGAAGGGTGGCCTCGGATCCTGGGCACGGCACAGTAACACTGCAACAGATGAACCACCATTTAGTCAGACACAAAGCAAGGGAGCACAGCCAGATTCTTCACTGAGCACACTCCATGCCGTTCTTAGCGCTCTCTCTCTCTCTCTCTCTCTCTCTCTCTCTCTCTCTCTCTCTCTCTCTCGGTTCCTGAAGGAGGCCAGCACCAAGTAGTACCACAAGCAGGTAGGCAGGCAGGCACTCTGTCCTATACCAACAATATCAACATGGTGACAGTGCTGTCCCTGACCTTCCTCCTTGCAGCATGGCCCTCTGGAGATGGCCATGCCCGCCTCTGCTTCTTCCCAAGCTCCCTATCACCCACCAGCAGCAGCAGCACTGCCATCTTCCCGGGCTGTCTTCTATGTGGTGGTCTAACAAGCAGCCAGAGCTTGTCAGCAGACCCTCATTCCTATCTTCCTGTTCACAGATCTTACCACAGTGCTGAGATCACTCCTGACTTCCCAGAGGAATGACCTCCTCGGTGACAAAAAACTCGATGGTCTCTTCCTCCCAGTCATCCACGTTGCTGTCCAACTCGTCGGTGTCCACCCCTGAGAGAACAGACAATAGACTGACCCCTGGGACACGGCTGCAAAGCCAGCTGCAGGCCTCTCGGGGAACCACTGCACTTGCAGACAAGCCCAGAAGCTTGGTTACCTCCTCGTAGCTCTAGACGCTCGTTCTTCTGCTTCATGTAGAGTTCCTGGGCCATTTTCCGGTATTGCCGGAAGTCCTCCATCATAGTCCGCCTTCTTTCCACCAGTTCCTGTCAGGTAGGGAAGGTTGTAGGACATTCTTGCTCGATGACAATGACCCCACCATATCTAGCAACCACTGGTGAAGTCTGGAAGATGTCAGTGCTTGTGCACTGGGCAAGCCTTCCACAGAACCTCCCTTAAGTGGGACCCTCGTTCCTCTTCCTAATCATACTCCCCCCGCTTCTTGCAAGAAAAAGCTAGCCTTCACTCAGTGTTGTGGGTGCTGGTTCCAAGGCCAGTGCTGGCCTTCTGCCCCCATTGCTAGTTTGTTCACCTTCACATCTGGAGAACAAGCCAGATCAGGCTCCTGTGAGCATCCCTCAGGCTCACCTTTGAAGCTTTGGACTGGCTCAAGCGATCCTTCTGCTCAAAGATCTTGGAGTATTTCTTCAGATCCTTTTTAATTTGCTGAAACCAAGACAAGTCTCTCAGGATTGAGCCTTCAAAGCAAGATTCCTAACTGCTGCCTTTAAAGATGCCAGTGTGCAGTGACAGCCTCCAGGACTAAGAGGATTCGGCCCCAGGGCACCAGCACGGTCAGCTGGCGAGTCTCACCTCATGGAGATGATTCCCAGGGTGAGTCACTCCCAGCTCTGACCTAATACCACAAGCCTATCCCATTACATAACCCCTTCTTAGCTCTTAAAATCCCACTGGAACTTGCTTATTGCCTGTCTGGCTTAAACAGACTATCATGGGTATTCTGAAGTCGGGGGGTTGGGGGTGCAAGGGGGAGGGGAGCGGAGGACACAGGTAGGATCATCCTGTTGCTATATGTCAGAGTCTGGAAAGAACTCACCATCCTCCTGCCTCAGCCTACTGGGATTATAAGCATTGCCTAACCTAACATGGCTTTGGGTCAGGTCTCATTGGCCCTGCATCTCTTCAGAGCCCTCTCCAGGTCCTACCTCCACTCTCCATCGACTGCCTCTGTCCAGGCACAGGACAAATGCCTGGTTTCCTTCAGTGCCACAACAGTTCCCTTACCCTAACCAGGCAGGGACCACAGACCTTTATCTGATCCTGGCTGAGGAGTGTTGGGGGCCTTGGTCTCCAGAGCAGCTGGCAGAAGCGGTCCTTGTTGTTCTTCTGCAGAAGGCGACCTTGGAAGGTCCACAGCCAGTAAGCATTGTCCACCTAGAGGGCAGTGGTACCATCATGCAAAATGTGCAAGGCCACCCTGGACCATTACTCTTAGCAGCCACAGCACCAACCTGAGCTCTGGACAAAAACACCCGCATCCGGCTGTGTTCCCCCTCCAGCAGAAAAGATGGCTAGCAAACAATGGTGCAAGGATCCTGGGCCTGCTCATTACCCACTGGTCTATGACAAGAAACTCTCACAGCAGTGCCAATGAGAACAACAGCAACCTCAGCTTAGCTTTCCCCCGCAAGACTCTAGAGACAGGTTCTCTCTGTGTAGCCCTGCCTGTCCTGGAACCCACTCTGTAGACCAGGCTGGCCTCCAACTCAGAAATCCGCCTGCCTCTGTCTCCCAGGAGCTCAGCCTCAACTCAAATGCTGGGCTCCTTGCTGCCAACCATGTCTTCAGGGGCTTTGTGAACTGAACGGAACAGCCCCACATAGGCTTAAAAGACTCACTTCCTTCCCCTCCGCCCTTTTGGGGGTGGGAGATGCTTGGATGGAACCCAGGCAGGTGCTATGCTATGCACTGATATTGCCAGTCCTACAATGTGCTACCTAAGTGTTGGGATGGGTCCTAGACAGCACATCCTGTCCTGAACATAGAGTACTATTCCAGACACTACCCAAGGACATCTGGGAAGCAAGGGGTCACATCTCATCAGCAGGAGCCCTCTGAGCTCACAGGTTTTGTTTTCATGGACTGGCTCAACTGTCTACTCAACAGTAAACACAGAAAGCAGTCTGCCCTCAGGAGGCACAGTGTTCCAGCAGGCCTGACCAATGCTCTGGTAGCTGACCTCTCAGCTGTGAGGTTTGTGAATAATGCCCTCAGCCTGGGGTCCCTGGATATAACAATCCCACAGGAACAGTTTCTGTCACCAGCCTTGAGAGGTTTTGTTCCCTGAGAGCCCAGCACCTGCCATCTTCTACCTTGTGGCTCCACCACGACACAGAGGTAACCACGTAGCGGCCAGTTGGGTCCCATTCAACATCGGAGGCCATGTAGTGCTCTGCAATGTTCATGACGGTGCAGTCTGAAGTGTCGACAAACGCCAAGGCACCGTTCATGCTGTGGGGTGACAGGGCAGCTGATCCCACAATCCCCTGTACCCCCACCGGGAGTCCAATGCCCCTCACCACAACTGAGTCACAGGGTGAGAAAGGATGGAGGACTCTGCTGGGCTGTAGTTAGTTCCCTGAGCCTTGGCCCTATTGCCCTCACAGTGACAAATTTCCTTAAGGACATCCTGAGTCTGGGACCAGGACATGGATGGTATACACAGTGCTCTGTGGCATCTGGAGAAGATGTTGCCCATGGAAGCTTCCACAGTGGAGCAAGCCACAGCCATCCTTCCCACCAGAGGACAGGGCTGGACTTGCTCACCACTCCTGTGTGCTCAGCTGGGATGCAGGGCAAGAGATAGGCACCCCAACCACAGAGGGGAGGACAGCCGCCAGCTAAGCGCCGCGGGACTCACAGGAGGGGTACAAGGCTACGATCACAGAGGACACATCATCTGCAAGTCGCGACTTCCATCAGTTCAGCCTGTTGTGGCCGCAGGCTCAGCTGTGACAACTCTCTAGTGAGATGACAACGCTCCCCCTCAGCACAAACCTCAGGAGTAGGGCGCTGTCACAGTGGGCAGGGCCCTGACCTACCTCCTCAGCCCGGCCAGCACCACGAACTGCCCCTGAGGACTCCAGAAGATGGTGTTGGCTTGCTGCTTGTCAAACATCTCTGCAAGGACAACAGGTACTTCTGAGGGACTGAGGAGAGCTGGCACAGACAAAGTCCACATATGACTCCAACCCAACCCACAGGCCACTCTGGGAGAACCTTCAAAACCATGCCCCGTTCAGTTACACCTAAAGTCAGGATGCTTCTGGGTGGTGGCTGCTGGCTAGGATGGAAACCTAGCGGATACTATTTTCAACTTCACATGTAAAGTACGCACTGACAGCAAATACAGTGACCGTCTCACAAGCCCTTGGTGTCCACCATAACATCAGGGGCCGCGTTACCACAGAACATCCATCAAACCATCTTCCCAGTCACCCTGACCCTGGCGGCCCTGACAAAGCAAACGGTTCAAGAGAACCAACTACACGACGGACTTTACAACACAGCCAGCTGATCCTGTCACAAATGGTTAGACTCGGTGACAGGAAAGCACACTGTTCACAGAAGGTCCCGAGCCCAAGAAAACCACAATGTGACCTCTATGGCAGAACTTATGAAACACAGCCTAGGGCGACCCTGCAGATCTATCCCAGCTCAGCTTGTCCTGAGCTCTAAACCCGCTGTGGGGCTGTCATGGCACAAAGACAAGAGTAAGCAGCAGCCCTCTGGGAGTCTAAGCAGGGCCACACGCTGCCCCCACGATAAAGGGGGCACTGTCTTTTAGGGGAGCACTGCTGCACAAACGGAAATGAGAACACCCCCTTCCTGCTGGAGCCTCAGAGGACTTGAGGGCTAAGCCAGGCTGAAAGGCAGGGGCAGTAAAGGCTGACTTAGAAAGGGCTCATGGACATAAAGCATGCGTTCCCTCTGTCCCAAGTCACCCCAACTCAGCATCCAGCCGTCATCCGACGCACAGCTGGATCCGGCCCCCCCGAGGGCAGACTACTTACTGATGAGTTCAATCTTCCCGTTGCTCTTCACGTGGTAGAAGGAGACAGAGATCCGAGGGGCCTCGCCATGAAGCACAGCAAACTTACTGCCATTGGGTTCCCAGGCAAAGGCTATGATGGTTTCTACAATCAACAGGAAGGAGAAGTCAGCTGCTCCATGCCCCAGCTCCACTTCCAAAGACCTTCACCCAGCTGGAGAATAGCACTCCTAATGCACTAGCAGAGCACAGATCAGCAGACAGCAAAGCAAAGCCAAGTCAGCAGCGTTCAGATGCAGCTGCTTTAATCTGCTTGGGATGCTGTGCTAATAACAAGCCCAGGCCAGACTAGAACTTGGGACTCTTCGAGCCCTGCCTCCTGCAAGCTAAGATCACAGGCAGGTGCCACTCCGCTGTCTTTCCTTAACTGACTTAAGGCCTTAACAACTTAGCTGTCATCATCTTTTATAGTGAAAGCAACGACAGGCACAGGCACTTTACTAGACAAAGGCTGGAGCTAACACGACTCTGCCAGTAAAGGAGCCAAGTTAGCTCTGTAGAGTACATCAACCTTTCTCTATGTTGCTGGGCAGTGGTGGCGCACGCCTTTAATCCCAGCCCTTGGGAGGCAGAGGCAGGTGGATCTCTATGAATTCCAGGCACAGAGGATACATAGTGAGACCCTGTCTTAAAACATCCCACTTCAAAAAAATCTTTTTTCAGAGAGAAAAAGGAAAGGAAGTGAAGAAAAGGCAGGCCAAGCCTAGTGGCACAGGCCTACAACTTCAATACTCGAGAAGCCAAGACAGAAAGATTTCAAGAGCAGATGGTCTATAGAATGAATCTCTACTTCACAGAAACAAACAAACCAAAAAAAGCAGTCAAAAATGCAAGCAGTTAGAAGCTCATCAAGGTAATTCCAGGCATCGTAGTGTGCCCCTGTAGCCCCACATAGAGTGGGCAGGAGGAAGGCAGACGGGAAGGTCCCTGTGGCTGCTCTTGCTGAGACCTCACTTCAGCACACACTGCTGAGCAGCCGTCTCACACAGAAGCTGGACAAGACAAGGAAAGCCACCGAAAGCCCTTCCTGCTTACCTTTCATCTCAACAACATCAACAGGTACCTGCTTCTCCCTCATTCGGAAGATTTCAAAATTTGTGACAACTCCCTGTTGACAAAAGTAAAAAAGGAAAGGTGAAGGCATGGAAAGATGGGGATGGGTACAAGTGACAATAGAAAACAGCACTCACCCACCAGCACGTCCACAACCCTGTTGTGGTGCTCAGGCTGGCATGACAGCACAGCCCAAGCACACTCTCAGCACATCTACCAGAGTTCTCAGGGGCCCTGCAGTCCAGAGGGATGACTGACTTCCAACAGCAGACTCAGTAACCACTCACCCATTAACATGTGGATGCGTGTATGTTGGAATACTAGCCAACCATGAAAAAGAATAAAATGAAATGCTGAAACATAATACAATATAGATGGGGTTGTAAAGAGAAAAAAGAGGAAGAAGTAGTGAGGTCAGAGAGGTTGGACACCAAGAGCCACAGGCTTGCAGGAAAATGTTCCTACCAGAGACATGCATAGAGAAAGCAGACTGGAGGCTGTCAGGAGTGAGGAGAGGGCTGGGACATAGTTCAATAGAACATCTGACCAGCATTCAGACGGTTGCCTGAGTATGACCCTGGCACAAGGACAAAACAATAAAAGGGCAGACCAAGGAGTGGTGTGAAAAGAGGGAAACGGGGAGTGTTAACTGGTACACAGCTTAGCATGTGCAGTGGCATGCCTGAGTGGCCTATAGAACATACCAAAAGTCAGACATAGCTCACTTTGTTAGAAAGTGAAAAGTTAGTTGGGACAGGCTTGGTGGTTCATGCCTGTAATACAGCACTGAAGAGAATCACTGAGTTCAAGGATACCCAGAACCAAAGACTGAGATTCTATCTCAAAAAAATGAAGAGATGGCTCAGAGGTTAAGAGCACTGACTGCTCTTCCAGAGGTCCTGAGTACAAATCCCAGCAACCACATGGTGGCTCACAACCATCTGTAATGGGATCCAATGCCCTCTTCTGGTGTGTCTGAAGACAGCTACAGTGTACTTGTAAAGTAAATAAATCCAAGAAAGAAAGAAAGAAAGAAAGAAAGCAAGCAAGCAAGCAAGCAAGCAAAGCTTGGGTCTCACTGCGCAGTCCTGGATAGTCTGGAATTTGCTATGTAAACCAGGTTGGTCTCAAATTCGGAGATCTGATTGCCTCTGCCCCCTGAGTACTAGGGTTTAAAGGCATGCACACATGATGCCATGCCAAGACACAGTGTTTTTTTGGATGCGGAAAACATTAAATTATATAAACAGACACATCTGTGGGCAGAGCTGTGTGAAGTCCATCTTCAGAAAAACAATATTTCCCTTTTAAGCTTCTAGTAAGAGTGGCTGAGCATCAGTAGGTGATACTACTGTATTTTTCTGTGAGCTCAAAACTACATGAGGTGAGCAACCCTAACAGGGGTAAGAAGAGAAGATTAAAACACAGCTTTTCAAACACTGTGAATCAGAACTCCACAGGAGTGCCACACAGCAGCCTTGTGTTGAGCAGTGCTCACCCACATTGAGGCATTGTCAACGTCCCAGCGGCTGTCTGTGGTCTAGAGTGCCACTGTGCTGAAGCGGCCTCAAACTCAGACTCACACTGTTATAAGTTACAAATGTGTTGTCTCTACTGTACTTAAAATATATTTCAAACAAAAACTTAACAGTTAAACTATAGAAAACAAAGGACTGTCGTTTCCATCATTCTTCAGCATGTAGTAAATTAGCAGGATCTCTGAGTTATACTGCATTAGAATATTGTTTTGAAAAATAATCCTGTTTGAGTTGCTGACTTAGGGTTCATTTTTTAAAAATGTTCAATGAATTTTACAAATTTCTAACAAGTTTGGAGCCTGCCCTAAACACACTACACTATGTCTGCCCTTTTGTATACTGGTTTATGCAAAACAGTCTCAGCACTGACAATTAAACAATCAAAAATCCATCAACTCTGAAAAACATCGCACAGTACCAAAAATCCGGCCAAGGTTTATCTCTTTCTGTGAAAGCAAACAAGCACCGGGGCTGGACAGGTGGAGCACCCGCTGCTCGGGAAGAAGACCCGGGCTCAATTCCCAGCACTCACGGCAAGCCACCACTGTCACTCCAGCCCCAGGGCATCTAATGCCGTTTTTATGGCCCCCAAGAGCACTGCACACAGACATACCTGCATTTATGATGATCAGTTTATGCTGGGTTTGTAAACTTATTCTGTGCTTATAAATCTGGGGACAAAAGTTTATTGGGTAAAAGCGATTAATAAAGTCACACTTCAAGAAGCCTTCAACCCTGGGGGCTGGAGAGATGGCTCAGTGGTTAAGAGCACAGACTGCTCTTTCGAAGGTCCTGAGTTCAAATCTCAGCAACCACACATGGTGGCTCACAACCATTTGTAATGAGATCTTATGCCCTCTTCTGGGGTGTCTGATGACAGCTACAGTGTAATACATATAATAAGTAAATAGTCTTTAAAAAAAAAAAAGAAAAGAAGAAGCCTTCAACCCAGCCTGGTGGTAATCCTTGCACTCAGGAGGCAGAGGCAGGCAGATCTCTAGTGTTAGGCCAGACTGGTCCACAGGAGGCAGAGGCAGGCAGATCTCTAGTGTTAGGCCAGACTGGTCCACAGCGTAAGTTCCAAGATAGGCAGGGCTACCCAGAGAAACTCTGTCTTGAAAAAAACAATACATAACAAACAAACAAACAGCTTTCAGCCAGAATATCTTAAGACTCCTTCACCATGACCAGCCAGCCAACAGTTTTAGCATCAGGCAACGGTACCTACCCCACAGTCTACACAATAAGCAACCCATTAGCACCTCCTGACAAACAGCTGCATGGGTTGGAGAGGCTGCAGGAGATCTGAATTAGAACATTAGCACTCCACCAAGCAGCTGACAACCAACTGTGACTGCAACTCTAGGACCTCCGAAGCTCTGCACACATGTGGCCCTTGTGCACACACACAAACAATGAGAACCAAATCTTCAGAAGCAGGAGCCCACTCGCAAGGCCCTCATGCAAGCACTAACCTGTGTGCCTTTCGGAGTCCTGTCCACTTTTACACACAGGTAATCTCCATTTTTCTGCCAGTGCAGCTTGCAATCAACCACATTGAACAAATTCCTCACTCGGATCTCCTGTCTGGTGGGGAGCTGCATCAGGGTCACCCTGGCTGGAATATCTTTGTCTTCAGGCACCCAAAAGGCAATGATGTTACCACCCGGAGACCAAGAAAAGTCTCTGCGAACAAAGGGATAAAAGATGCAAAAATGTGATTATAGAACAGAGCAGCAGAGAGATGACCAAATTTACTCTTAAAAGCTCTATGCTGGCGTCCTGCTGGCTGCCTGCTATGCTCTGAGCCTGGCTATGTGCTAGACAGACACATAGTCAGCAGACCTCACAACCCTGGGGCGTGATCACACTGCTGTGACAGCAAGGGGACAGACAAAGGGATGCTGCTCATTGCACCCCACCCCACCCCCCACACAGCCAGCCTTGCTCTTTACAAATGTACTTCAGGCTGAGGGCTCCAGCTGCAGGCTGTCTAAAGGTCAACCAAGGTGACGTCAGAAGGTGGAAGACAGGACAAGTGAACAATCCGTTCTCTAGTAACTAGTAACTGCGCTGCAGGCGGACAGTGCGGCAGTCGATTGTGGGAGCCATGTGGAAAGCCTCCAGACACAGCACAGCCTTGCCTTCTATCGTTGCTGTTGAGATGGCCTGTTGCCTAGACTGGTCTCAAACTTGGGGACTCAACCAACTCCTCTCCTTACCATCCTGACCAGCTGACGTGCAGAAGCCCCCACCACATCTGAATTTCGTATTAAAATCGCTGCAGATCAGTGTATACTCTGTTTTTAGTTTTTGTTAAAAGTCCAAATGATATCCAGGAATGAAAAAAACAAAAGGAAGCCACGCCAAGGTCCTCTGTGCCGATAAGCATTTGCTACCCCAGGACTGACCAGCTCCAAATGCCTTCAGATAAACAAGCATGTGTAAGAATGAGCGGCAGTTCCTCACCACATATCTAAGCCTCGTCCCATAGAATACCTTCTACCAAGGAGCTTCCTGAAGAGGTCAAGCCACCGTGCTCAAGTCTCTACACAGTCCCTACTCTGGCTGGGCAAGACTCTCTGACCTTAGTCTTTATTTCTGTGCTCTGTGAACAGGAGCCACTGCAGCACCCCAATGTTTGCAGAAACAAGAAGCAAATGCTATTGATAACTGCTTAAGAACTGAGTGCTATGAGCTGGAGAAATGGCTGGGCAGTTAAGAGCACTGACTGCTCTTCCAGAAGTCCTGAGTTCAATTCCTAGCAACCACATGGTGGCTCACAACCATCTGTAATGGGATCTGATGCCCTCTTCTGGTGTGTCTAAAAATAGCTACAGTGTACTCATACACATAAAATAAATAATTCTTAAAAACAAAAACAAGCAAACAAAAACAAAAAGCTGAGTGTTAGCTAGATGTGGTAGTTAGTATATGGCTGTAATAGCAGCCTGTGGGAGAATAGGGAGCTCACAGCTGTACTCTGCTACTGAAAAATACCAAGCCAGTTTGAGCTACATTTGAGACTCTATACATTTGAGTCCAGCTTGGTCTACAGAGTGAGTTCCAGGACAGCCAAAGCTATACAGAGAAGCCCTGTCTCTAAAATACCCTGCTGCAATGCCCTGAAGGGTCTGTTCATGTGCTCCTCGTATGCACTGTGAGGTGGTGCCATAGATGAGGCCTTTGTGAGGTGTATCGGTATTAAGGAAGGGAAGATGGGGACCCAGTAAATGACCTTTTTTTTTGAGACAGGGTTTCTCTGTGTAGCCTTGGCTGTCCTGGAACTTGCTCTGTAAACCAGGCTGGCCTTAGACTCACAGAGACTGTCTGTCTCTGCCTCCCAGTGCCACCATGCCCTGCAAACAAATGCCTTTTAAGGTCCTTAGAGAGCTGTTCCTTCTAACTAGCAAGAGAGACACCATCCAGACAGAATCCACCAGCTCAGCTTGGACTTCTAGCTTTAAGAAGGAAAGACAGAGCTGGGCGTGGTGGCGCACGCCTTTAATCCCAGCACTCGGGAGGCAGAGGCAGGAGGATTTCTGAGTTCGAGGCCAGCCTGGTCTACAAAGTGAGTTCCAGGACAGCCAGGGCTACACACAGAGAAACCCTGTCTCGAAAAACCAAAAAAAAAAAAGAAGGAAAGACAGACATTTCTGCTGTTTGAAGGTAACCATCCTATGTTGCTATAGCAACCAGAGCACATTGACAGTGACGTCATAGAAACATTCACTTACTTAATTCCAGAGATCTTCAAACTCTTCTTGTCCAAAAGGCCCATGGACTGCCCACGAGGGAAGGAAAACAAGAAAAAATAAATAAAAATAAAAACAAAAGTCACAGCTCAGAAAGGTCAGTGCAGCATCAACTCTAGGTACCTCTTTTTACATTTATCCTGGAGCGGGAAGGACATGTCACAGCACTTATATACAAGTCAGAAGACAGCATGCATGAGCGAGTTCTTGCTTTCATGGTGCAGTTAAGGGACTGAATTCTGGTTGTCAAGTGCCTTCACCCACCAAGTCATCTTGCCAGCTCCCCTTCCCCTTTTTAACAGTGCAAGATTCTGCTCTATCAGATGGCAACAGCAACATACAAACTTCCAATATGACTTCAGCCAGAGCCTGCACAGGGAGGGAGTCCTGACCTCCACCCAGCACAGCAGGGTTGGCCTTTATCACTAGTCTATAAAGCCCCACTTCCCTTCTACAGCACAGATTAAGAGGAGCACCGACTACACTCACATGGTATCTCTACACCACATAGCCACCATGCATGCACCCCACAGTTTGATTAGCCTTCTGGAACACTAAACTAAGCATGGAGCTAGGCCACAGCTCAGTGATAGAGCAGTTGCCTTAGCATGCAGGATTCGAGTTCAATGCCCAGACTTCCAGAAAGACGGAAAAAAAACCAGAACTCACAGGTGTTTCATAGATGCTAAGAGTATCCAGGGTCATTCTTGCAAAGAATTTGCCATCATGGCTCCACCTGAAGAGAAAAGAGGTGTCAGGCTGTGCCGAGGAACAGGAAAAGGCCACAGGCAGACCAGGGCGTTGGTCTACTCACTTGAAGATGGGCCAGTGGGCTGAGCTTTCGCAGTGAAAACCTCTCTTCTTATGGCCCGTGAGGATGTCCCAGATGATGATGGCCTGAGGGTCATCTTGAGTGTCCATCAGAGGGCTGAACGTTACCAGGTATCTGCAAGAGAGGGTCACTTAGCACAGCACTTCCTTGGTATGAGAATCACATTTCCAGCACACATTGCTATGGGTCACAGAAGGCCATCAAGATGTGCAGAACAGACTTTTCACACCTGCCATGACCCAAGCACTGTGTCTTCTCTCTCCCAGGTTGGGGTAGGATGAGCATGACCAGGTACAAAGTATGCCACAGAATACAAGAGTCACCTAGACGGTGCTCCCACCAAAGCAAATCAAAGAGCCCAATAAGTCTGCCAATTGTGGGGTGCTCTGGAGGGAAGAGCACCTGAGATTCGCTCTGGCTACACTGGTGTAAGATGAGTAAGATAGAGAACAAATGGTAACATACAGTTCTATAGGGAGTGTGCTTCAGGGACACGGGAAATTAGCTATCTGACTAAGGTCATCTCTCAGTGAAGAAGAAATCTGGGTTTGTTCCCACAAAGCAGATGTGTCCTAAGGATATGGCTCTCACAGCAAGGGGCAGTGGAGATGCCCAGCAAGCCAGAGGACACCAGCAAAAAGCCCTCCTGCTGCAGTATCAGGGCTGGCAAGATGAAATCCTGACAGCAACATTATACCAAACTGCTAAAGCCTGAAATGAGTGAGTCCCAACACCGCGATCTACAGAACCAAAGCATAGAGCACCTAACAGACAACAGGATAGCCTCATTTGTTCAAGAGGACAGACTCGTGAACAGACAGATCATACCAGGTGTGGTGGTGCACAGCCCGAATCCTAGCACTTGGGGAGTGAAGGCAGGAGGAGGATCAAGAGTTCAATGCCAGCCTCAGATATAGCAATTTGGGGCCAAGCCATGTATCAAAACAGAGAAAGCCACACCCTAGCCACATACCAACTGTACTCCCAGAACGCAAGTGAACTGACTATTGTGGGAACTGCACAGGCTTCCCAAGAGATGGACACCGAGCCACACAGGCACGGGCAAAAGGCAGCTATCTCACATACCTGCTTTTTCTTTAAAAGATTTATTTTACATGTATGTTTTGATTGCATGCATAGCTGGTGCCCTCAGAGGTTAGAAGAGGGAGTTGGGGATGGTTGTGAGCCACTGTGTGGGTGCTGGGAATAAAGCTGCGTCCTCTGCAAGGACAAGAGCTCTTACCACCGAGCCATCTCGCAACCCTTCCCGTTCACTTTGGCACTCTGAGAGCAGCACACAGGGAGGGAAGGGTGTCCCAGGAAAAGGGACGAGGGCTAAGGACACTAGGCCCGGGGCCAAGCACACACCCTTGGGGTAACAACCTTTGTCTACAGGTAACCAGTAGATATTTTTGTTGTTTTTTGAAAGCAGGGTCTCATGTACACCACCCTGGCCTTTAACTCCTGATCCCAAATGCTGGGGATCCCCACAAAGTGTGGTGTGTAGCTTCCTCCAGCTCCACTTCTAATAAGTCTCTGCTCCATGATTAACTCAGACATGGGAAAGAAACCTTTCTAAGAAAAACTGTCGGGGCTGGTGAGATGGCTCAGTGGGTAAGAGCACCCGACTGCTCTTCCAAAGGTCCAGATTTCAAATCCCAGCGACCACATGGTGGTTCACAACCATCTGTAACGAGATCTGGCGCCCTCTTCTGGAGTGTCTGAAGACAGCTACAGTGTACTTTAAAAAAAAAAAAGAAAAAGAAAAACTGTCTAGTGCCTGAACTAGAACCAGAAGTGATCTGTGTGACATTATGGTATAGTGCTGGCACAGAGTGGTATCTGGAATCAAAGTATCACACAAAGCACATGGTGGTTGCTAGGCGATGCCCCCTCAGAGGTGAGCACACACGCAGGCCCACTTTATCAAGGGATACATTCCAGAAGCTCACAGTACCCAGCCCAGTGCATGTTGTTCCTACAGGTACACATACACATACGCCCATGAGAAGTATACAGAGACAACAGAACACAACCATATGAGCACACACTGTAGTGAGCTCTGTCCGTGTGGTCTCTCTCCTGGAAGAGCCAAGGGACAAACAATCTTCCTGCTGTGGGACTCTGTGTCACTGCAGCCCAGGAAGGTGAAACCACAGTAAGGCAGTTAGTGCTCCAATCGCTCAGGTTTGGGGGTGGGGAGGATGCAGTTCAATGGCAGAGACCCTGGGTCACTGCACAAAGAAATCATCGGTCGGGCAGTGGTGGTGCACACCTTTAATCCCAGCTCTTGGGAGGCAGAGACAAGCAGATTTCTGAGTTCGAGGCCAGCCTGGTCTACTAAGTGAGTTCCAGGACAGCCAGGGTTACACAGAGAAACCCTGTCTACAAAGACAAAAGAACAAAACAAAAATAATAATAATAACAAAAGAAAAGAAATCATCAGAGAAAAACTTGAATGCTCGCCAGCGCACCCTACTGCACAGCTCTGGCACTTTACACACAGGGCCAAATGCGGACAGGAGAATCTCGGTAAACCACCTCTCTTTTTTTTTCCTCTCTCTGTCTGTTTTGAGGCTTTTTTGAGACCAGGTCTCATGTAGCTTAACCTGGCCTCAACCTCACTATGAGGGCCAGGCTGGCTCCTAGGATTTTTCTATCAAATCTAAAAGTAGCACAAATCGCCCAAGGTGGCGAGATGGGGTTGCTCACCTTTCACATGGAGAGAAGTCGATGAGCTGCACGCCTTGGTGGCTGAACCTCTGGATCTGCTTGAACTTGTCCCCTCCCCAGAGGGCGATACCCCGCTGATGGAAAGTGGCCAGGTAGGTGCCCTTAGGGGACCAGCGCACGTACGTCTCTGTCCATCTCTGTAAGAAGGCAGGAGCAGTATGAAAATGACAGACTCGCCAAGCACAGCAGCCCTTCCTTCTACACTGCATCTTCTCATCTCCCAGAACCGTTCCCAAGCAGGTAAGGGAGTGATAGTTGTTCTCAGAGAATGCCTCAGAGAACAAGAGCCTTCACCTGCTCCTGGGGCAGAAACCAGCCCTGCTGCAAGGAGATGGGGGGGTCATGGCCAGGGACAGCTGCTGGTACACACCGCTCTTTCTTCAATTGAGACTGGGTCCTTGACGTCATTCCAGAAGATGGACGTCCGGTCTCCGCTCTCAAAAATCACACTGTACTGATCTCTACACTCTGCCTCTTCCAGCCAGTAACGCAAATTGCCCTAAAACCAATCAAAATCGAGGGACTTAGTACATCGCATTAATTTTAATCAAAGAAAGGTTATTGATAACTATCGTAGTTAATGACAAATGACTAGTTCAATAGATATGGATACCTTTTTTACCTCAGTTACAAAATGTCTTTTGACTACAAAGGCAGATGTTTGGTAAAACATACCAGGTCTTTGAAAGGCTGCTTCTCTGGAATGTCCCACTCATCGCTGATCGTCATGTACCTGGAACAGAATGGGCACTGCTGAGTTCCACAGCTGTGTGGGAAGAGAGGATGCACAGCCAGGCAGCTCCATACGCTCTCCACCCACCCCAAACTCAAAGCAAAACCATAACATGTTCTCTCTCGCCTGGCCAACAGAAGCCAATCACCTGAAAGACCACCAGCACCCACTGAGGGACTCCCCAGGACCCACAGGCACCAGCCACAGATCTCAGGCTTCAACTCACTTATCAAAGTCGGTGAAGAGGTTGACCCGGAACGTGTGCTGCTTGTCCAACTTGTAGCCATCGGCGTTTTTCACAGCATCCACAGCATGGGCGGGAGAAGCGTACTCCAGAAAGATGTACCTGAGGGAGAAAGTGAGCGGCTTGCACACATGCATCCTTCAGACTTACTGTCTATACACTGAGGCCCTTCTCTCTGCATGAACAGACGGGGCGGCTAACTGTCCTGCCATGTCTCCAAGGCAGCCAGGCTGAGGACAGTAATGCAGAACAGTAACACAGGCCAAGCCGCTCCTGAAGGAATCTTAAGCTTTTCTATACTCTACTGTTCAGACTTCTCAAGCTACCTTCCATTTTATTTTCTCTAACTACTTACCCTGACGGCTGTATCCTTCATCTCTAACTTTCATCTTATTTGTAATAAATGACAGTCATTAGCAGCATTAAAAAGGGGGGGGGGAATCTTAATAGATCAAGACTGACTTCATGATTATAAATGACAGAAAAGTTTAACAGAAATGGTCATTTCCTTGTGACAGCCCAGTGATGCACATGTGTCAAAGGGGGTCTGTGAACAGTGGCAAGAGGCAAACCCTCAAATTCCGCAGAAGCCACTGTGGATCATTCTGCCCTGTCCAGTTCTCCGAGGGCAGCCAGTCCATTGTTCATGAACCTCGGTCCTGGGAGACAGAGAAGCCCCAGGCCTTCACAGAGGGCCTAAGCCTACAGTCATACTCAGCACCAGAAACACAATGGCCGCCTAGACTCAAGCATGGGAGACCTAATTTTGAAGAGAAAAAGCGAACTGCAGGTCACACTTTAGGCTGCACCCAGGATTTAGGTGCTAACTAAGCAGTGCTATTAAGGTTTCACCTCTGCTTCAGAGAAGTTAAAATGTTTTCAAAAGCACTTCCAGAGACATCCCACAGGCAGGCCTGCCCCGCCTCTGCCCACTCTCAGGCCAGTGGGATCCTGATCTAGGACCTATGCTTGGATAGCCTGCTGCTTCTGTGGGGCTCAGCTCTGGAACCTGAGACCAACCAACACTTCACTAGAGCGCTTCCCCCTGGGGTGGCCTGAACACACAAACCCCGAAGTCCTCAACTGCTGCTTCAGCAACCAGCGCACGCTCACCCTTTCGTCTTTCCGTCCTCTTCAGGGTAATAGTCATTTATGATTTTTCCAAACTTGGAGAAGATCTTGTGGATGACATTTTTGAGTTTCTCAAGTCGGTCTGGTCCCACCTGAGGAACGTTGTCTACAACAATCACCGAGTCAATCCCGTCCGCTTCCTGAGGCCGATCTTTGAGTACATCACCAAGTAGCTCTGAAGGAGTAAAAGAAATGTCAAGTAGTTTCTATTTAAGCCACGAAGCACTCATTCATTAGTCAGCAGGCTGCTCGTTTCTAAGAGGCATCTACTCCAAGTGCTTTCACATGGACAAAGAAATCAGGACTTGGCTTCTACAAGGAGGGCTGATCCTTACACTCCTTTTGATGGGAAGTATTCTCTACATGTATCCAACTGTTGCAAGCATGTGAGCCCATCACTTTGAAGGTGGAGAAAGATGCTTGTGGATCTGAGTTCAAAGTCAGCTTGACCCTGCCTTAACCAGGTGGGAAGAACCCATTCCTGAAAGTTACCCTCTGACCTCCATAGCCTTGTCCATACTTCACACAAAAACAATAACCTTAAAAATGATAAAATACAAAGGGCCACAGATATAACATAACGGCAGCACCCAACCTAAACACAGAAGTGGCCCTGGCTTCAATCTCCGATACTGCTCTAAGACAAACTTAAAAGAATGGCTCATTGCACAAATTTCTAGCCATTATTACTGTCCATTTTTATTCAATCTTTTCAGGAGTGGTTACACACGCCTGCAACCCCAGCACTTGGGAGGGGAATGCAAGAGGAGCTAGAGTTCAAGGTCACCCTCAAGGCAAGGCCAGCCTCCTACCAGACTACAGAAGATCTTAGCTAGGAAACGGAAAAGCAGGAGAGACGGCTCAGCATTAAGAACAGGTACCACAGTTGATGGCAGTGCCTTTAATCCCAGCACTTGGGAGGCAGAGGCATGAATATGAGTTCAAGGCCATAACCTGGTCTCTACAGAGAAACCATGTTCAGAAAAACCAACTGTCTCTCCTCCAGAGAACCTGAGTTCTGTCTGTTCCCAGTGCCCACATCTGGCAGCTCACTGTAACTCCAGTCTTTAACTCCAGTTCAAGGGGACTGAAAGGGAAAGAAACTTCAGCATACAGATGTTGACACATGTCCTTTGTTGCATTCTCAGAAGTGAAAGGTGGGCTGGACAGAGGCTGAGTGGGGAAAGTGCTTGCTGCCCACAAGCCATGGCCCATGCTTCCAATCCCAGGACAGAACCAAGAGGACCTCAGGAGCTTGCTGCTCAACCCGTCTAGCTGAAATGGTGAGCTCCAGGTTCAATTAGAAACCCTATCTTAGGAGCTAGAGAGACGGCTCAGTGGTTAAGTTCATCCACTGCTCTTCTAGAGGACCTGGGTTCAATTCCCAGCATCCACATGGTGGCTCACAAGGTGTAATTCCAAGTTCTGACAACCTCACACAAATATACTTACAAATAAAACCCTAATACACATTCAAAACATTTTTTAAAGGGAGAAGGTGGAGGGAGTAGGGAGGTCATGGCGCACACCTTTGATCCCTGCACTGGAGGCAGAGGCAGGCAGATCTCCAAGTTGGAGGCCAGCCTGGTCTACAGAGTTCTCCAGAGTGAGTTCCAAAAGGGGTGAAGCTCAGCAGCAGCACACACCTGACACAAACCTCAGGTCCCCATGTGTACATGCACACAAAGAGAAATGTGAGCTGAATGTAAGAACACCCCCATGCTCCTAGAACCTAAGAAACCAGGACAGAAAGACAGCCATGGCTCAGGCCATCCAGGTCTACACAAGATGATCCTGCTTAAAACAAACAAGTCTGTCACGACTAATGCCTGCAATCCCAGCTCAGAAGGTAGAGGTGAGCAGAGAAGTTCAAGGTCAGCCTAGTGAGTTTCTGAACAGCCAGAGAATCACGGCGAGACCTTGTCTCAAAAAGAAAACATGGGCCGGGCGGTGGTGGCGCACGCCTTTAATCCCAGCACTTGGGAGGCAGAGGCAGGCGGATTTCTGAGTTCGAGGCCAGCCTGGTCTACAAAGTGAGTTCCAGGACAGCCAGGGCTATACAGAGAAACCCTGTCTTGAAAAACCAAAAAAAAAAAAAAAAAAAAAAAAAAAAAAAGAAAAGATGGAAGGGAGGAGAGGATGGGGAGTGGGGAGAAGGTTCAGCAGCTAAGATCACTTGTTATTCTTCCAGGACCAGAGTTCAGTTCCTAGCACCCACATGGTGGTTCACAACCAGTTCCACAGACGCCAATCCCCTCTTCTACCTGTGGTACACAGACATCCATGTAGGCAAAACACCCATACATATAAAAAAAAAAAAAAAACAGAGCTGGGCAGACGGCTCAACCATCGTAGAGTACTTGCTGCTCTTGCAGAGGACTGAGGCTCAATTGCTGGCTCACAGCTCTGGTAACTCTAGTTTCAAGGAATCTGATGCCCTCTGTTGGCCTCCACAAATACCAGTCACACACGTAGTTCATGAATGCAGGCAAATACATACAAAGTAAAATGTAAAAAAAAAAAGGGGGTGCAAATAAATAAATAATGTATGTTTAAATATAAAAGGCAATTCTGGGCCAGCAGCAAGGCTCAATGTGTAGAAGCACTTGTCACACAAGCCTGACGACCTGAGTTCAATCCCTGGAACCCACTGCAGAAGGAGAAAAACCAACTCCTGAACACTGACTGTCCTGACTGCGACACAAATGCTCAGCACCAACTCACCAAATGACTTTTTTCAGGTCACTGCTGGTGGGCTGGGAGTACGGCTTGGTAGAGCCCTTGCATGGCATGCGCCAGCTACTCGGTTCTACCACACTAGTCCTTTGCATTTCGTGCTGGCTAATTTTATGTCAACTTGACGCACGAGAGTTATCTGGGAGAAGATGCCCCCAGCAGACTGTGGGCGAGGTTGTGGGTTAACTTCTTGCTGATGATTGGAATGAGAGAACACAATTCACTGTGGCAGTGCCATCCCAGGCTAGTGTCCCTGGATGTTATAAGAAAGCAGCCTGAGCGAGCCTTAGGAGCAAGCCAGTAGCAGCACTCCTCCATGGCCTCTGCATCAGCTCCTGCCCTGACTTCCTTGGATGATGGACTGACATAAGTGGCTTTTGTCACAGCAAAAGAAACTGAATTAAGACACATTTCAAAGATGCCAGAATCAAGAGCAGGCAAGGAGTGAGGAGGTAAGAGGCAGATTTTCAACACAGCAATGCCACACACCTTCACTACAGAAACTCTGGGTTCCTTTAAAAGCCTGCTTACCATACAATTAAACAGCCTGCTAAGCTGGATCTGAACTTAACAAGATGTAATAAAAAAAAAAAAAAAAGCCCAGCTTCCATACAAACTAGACTCCTTCCCAGGAGCTCAAAGCGCCTCCCTAGCCTGTAACTACCCACCCGCTTCTCCTGAGAAGGGCAGAGCAAAGTAGCCTCCTAATGCAACGCACTGCTTCTTTCCATTTGCTTGGGCTTCTTACCCTTTATTGTGACGTGTATAAATGTCTTTTGTGTATGTATGTGTACCACATGATCACTCCTGAATAGGAGTTACAGACACCATCTTACATGTAAGCCATCATGCGGGAGCTGGGAATCAAACCCAGGTGCTCTGGAAGAACAGCAAGTGCTGAGCCATCTCTTCAGCCCCCTTCTATTTGTCTTTTGATATAGGGTCCCAAGTACCTCGGGGGCTGGCTCTGCACTCCCTATGTAGCAGGGGCTAACCTCAAACCTCTACCTTCCAAGTACTGAACTGACTGGCATGCACAGCACACTAGAGGAAACAACTTGTTCATTATCAGTAACAGAATAGGAGGCGTATACTGATGTGAGGACAAGGAGGCAAGAGGATTCCACACTGCTCCTCCTGGTAGAAACCAAAAGGCTGTTTCTCTTCCCACCCTGATGACACTGTGACACCCTGATGCCCAAAGCCAGATGGCCTTAAGAGTTCCAACCGCTAAGGGCCAGATCCTCATTACTCCCCTTTCCCTGCATACACTGGACGGGACCCACCGGGCTCCTAGCAGACTTGATGAAGGCAGGCTGGCCTTGCAGTCACACCAGCCAGCATCCCCTGACTCCTATAATCCCCAATTCTGGAAATAATATACATACTGGAATCTGTGAATTAAATGGGTTCAAATATTCTTTAAATACTCATCTTGCAGTAGACTGACCCATTTTCTTCCCAGTACTTACAACCAATTCTAACTCAAACTCCAGTTCTAAGAGAGCCATCCAATGGCCTCCATGGGCACTAGACACAAGGGCAAAATGATCCTGTGCAAAATTTCAATTAAAAACAAATAAAACAAAACAGACCTTTGAAAAAGGGAAAAGATGCTGGTAGTTCCTATGAGCAAATGGTTTAGTTCAAAAGACGCTTGTTGGGCGAGCAGCAGGAATTGAGGTAAAATCACTCCTGTAGGTTAGCACCCAACTCAAAAGAGCTGGAGGGGCACGGAGCCGAATTCCCAGTGCTAGAAAAGTGCAAGGACCTACATGGCCTGCTGGCCCAGCCAAATGGTGAGGTCCTATCTGAAACCATGAAGTGACAGGGACAGCCCAGACCCAAAATAGCCAAAGGAACCAAGGATTCACAAGGAGCTTCAAAGTCAAAGCTTAGGCTCTAACATGGGGAAAACAGGTACATTAGAGAGCACTGGAGCCAGGCGAGAGTGGGAACCCAGAAACCTGTTCTACCCAGATGAACGTCCTCAAGGCTGAAGCCTAAAGATTCTTCACAGAAGTTTATCTGCTTCTCACGCTTAGCCATCTTTTAAGAAATAAGCCAGGCATGGAAAGAGAGGCCCATTGGACTTGCAAACTTTATATGCCCCAATATAGGGGAATGCCAGGGCCAAAAGAATGGGAATGGGTGGGTAGGGAAGTGGGGGGCGCTATGGGGGACTTTTGGGATAGCATTGGAAATGTAATTGAGGAAAATATGTAATAAAAATATTAAAAATTAAAAAAAAAAAAGAAATTAAAAAAAAAAAAAGAAATAAGCCAGGCATGGTGACTCACATCTCAAATCCTGGAAATCTGAAAGTGGAGGCAGGAGGATGGGGGTCAAAGACAGCTTCAACTTCATAAAGAGCTGGCCAGCCTGGGCCATGCCAGACCCTGTCTCACAACAAAACAAAACAACCCCCACAACATACAAAAGGATTAAGTCAAACAAGGGTGACATCAAATGACAACCTCTTGAAATATTGTAAGTTCTAGGTTGACAACTATATTGAGGCGCTGTATTTTCATGGTAGTTCAAAAGCAATTGTTTGGAGGTACATGTCTGTAGGACCAGCACTGTGAAAACTGAGAAGAGCCAGGAGTTCAATTTCAGCCTGAACTACACAGAGAGGCCCTGTCTCGTTTAAAAAAAAAAAAAAAAGTGGTGTCCTTAGGCCCTTTGGCCCTTGGTATTAGCCACACCAACACATGAAGGAACTGGCTCAAGTGAAGTTGAAACGGCAGAGGCAGAGGAATACATGCTATCAACTGTCAGAAAAGATTTTAGGAATACGGCTCCTGTGCAGGTAGACAGAAACAATGCCTTTAAAAAGCCAGTCACCATAGAAGAAATCATGAAGTAAGCGGCCAAACGAACAATGTGAAAAAGCAATGGTCCAGGGTACCGACCTAGTAAAAAGAGAGAAGCAGGTTGGTAACGTGCTTGGGTCCGACGGCAATGCCTTACTACGGAAACCACTGGGAACACAGTTCTACAAGGGGGAAGGCATCAGGCTCTACACGACCTGTCCCTCTCGATCGGCCCTCTGAGGGATCCAGCTGCCCAGATATTCCTGGTCGTCCAGCCCTCCACCAACCCCCAGGCGCTCGGGCTTGCCGCAGAAACGGACTCCCCAAATGGTGCCCCCCACTGTAGAGGAAACAAGATCGTTGTAACCGGGAGACCTCGCGCCCTCGCCGGGGACACCATCACGACTACAGCCCTTACCTTCCTCGCTCACGTCGTCTACGAAATCCTCGGGGTCGCTGAAGGAGGGCTCATCTGCCTCTCCGTTCTCCAAAGCCCGCGGCTCCGCCTCAGCCGCGCTCCTATCGGACCCGCCCTCCTCCTCCGCTCCAGCCGAGGGGTGCCCCCGGGCCTGCTCGCCCACGGCCTCTGCCTTCCCGGGCGCAGAGGGCTCCTGCGACGGGGACCGCTCCGCCGACTGCGGCGTGGGCGAGGCGGCCGGACTCGTCGCCGTTTCCTCTTCGGATTGGGCCGCCGGCTTGGCCCTCACCTCGGGCTCCGGTCCGGCCTCGGCGTCTTCTTCGGCGTCTTCCGTCTGCCCCACTTCGGACCCGCCAGACCCTGCCGCCTCGTCCGTCGGCGGCGACTCGGAGGCCGGCTGCTGCCTCGCGGGCTCAGCCCGCTCCTCGGCCGCCTCGGGCACCGCCACGTTCTCAGCGTCCTGCATGGGCCCGCGCTGCTTCTCAACCCGGCTCGGCCGCCCTGCTTCCGACTCCCAGAAGTCACCGCGCGCCGCTAGCGCGGAGCCATGTGCGTGCAGCGATGGGGTCGTACCAAGATGTGGCTCGGGGGGAGACACCCACGCCCTCATTCCTCACGATCAGCCCGAGAAAACTCAGATAGGCATAAAAATCTAGAAACAGTTAAAATAAATGTTTCAAGATATGCGAGTTTATTTATAGCCCAAAAGGTTTTTTTAAGATAGCAAATAAATTCACAAGGATATGTGGCTCCCCCATTCTGACTAAGAAATAGTTGCGTCCAAGATGGTAGACGTTCCTCTGCCTCTCCCGGCGGGCGCTACGGGGAAGGACTGAACTATCTGGGAAGCATCAAGTGGATTCTCAAATGATTAACACGCGTAACTGTATGAAGACAAAATGTGTGACCATAAAATAATGCCAAGACAACTGAAAGCTCCACACATGATTCTTTGTAAGCTTTGCTTTTAATCAGACAGACTGCTTGACTGACATGACTGGCTTCGCTCCCCCGTAAGGTCTTGCATTTTAGACCCGTCCACTGACGGGGCAAAAGAACGAAGGGTTCCAAAATTACGCGAGGAGCTCGCCGACAACCAGGGGCCGCCAACACACACAAGAATGACTGCCTGCACAATGCAGAGTCGTGTGATGAGCGGCTTTAATCTCAATGGCCATCCTCACTGCAGCAGCTTGCAATTTAGCGTTGGCCCGAGACGTGAAAGTCACTGATTCAGTCTGCCGGTGACTACGGTCTTCACACGCGGGAGAGCGCGATCACGTGGGCCAGCGTGGGGTGGGAGGGACGAAACCTTCGTGGAGTGACCAGGGGGACCGCAAGAGTGGTTTGCTTGGAAAGATAGTCAAGATTTTTGATACTTCCAGCCCAAAGCTGTCCCTTACGGGACGTTTCGAAAATCTTAATAAGAACTAGTTGAGGGAACTAAGAGCTTAACACAAGTTTCGCTCTCAGTAGCCATATGGTAGTTTACAACCATCTCTTAACTCGAAGATTTTTTTTTATTTTTATGCATATCAGTGTTCTGCCAGCAAGTCTGTCTCTGCACCGTGTACAGGCGGAGGCCGAAAGAAGGCATCGTATCACGCGCAGGACTTAGAGTAGACAGTTATGAACCGCATGTCGATGCTGGAAATAGAACCCAGGCTGCTCTGAACTGTTGAGCCTAATTTAAACAACTAAAACAGTTGAGCCACCTCTCTGGTCCCAGATCATTCCTAAGAAAAAACAAACAAAACTTTCCTTTTTTTTTTTTTTTTTTTAAAGGACCAGTTAGTTGGTCAGGAAGCATAGACTTGAAATCCCAGCACTGGGGAGATTGAGGCAGAAAGATCATGCTAGCCTGTGTGATATAAAGACTAAACCACAAAACATGTGGCCACGGGCTGATGGGTAAGTTAGTACTGGGCTGGCTGAGTATTTATGATCTACTCAGAAGTATTTATGGTCTACTCATCATTTCTTGCTGTTAATTCTGACAATTGAGTTCTATCCTGCAAACTCATATTGTGGAGAGAGAGAACTGACGGGGGTCGGGGGCGCTGATGTGCTAGGTACCCACTAAGTAAATGAATTTACTTTTTTTGTTTGTTTGTTTTGTTTTGTTTTGTTTTTCGAGACAGGGTTTCTCTGTGTAGTCCTGGCTGTCCTGCAACTCACCCTATAGACCAGGCTGGCCTCAAACTCAGAAATCCACCTGCCTCTGCCTCCCAAGTGCTGGGATACTTTTTTTCTTTTTTGGTTTTTCGAGACAGGGTTTCTCTATAACCCTGGCTGTCCTGGAACTCACTTTGTAGACCAGGCTGGCCTGGAACTCAGAAATCCGCCTGCCTCTGCCTCCTGAGTGCTGGGATTAAAGACATGCGCCACCGCCACCGGCATGGCTAAAGGATACTTTTTTTTAAATTAGTGTCTCTTCTAGGACTGGCAGGCCCAGACCTTTGAGAGCCCAAAGCCCCAGTGTCTGGATTCAATCCAAATCTTAAGAAAGGCTTATGGCTCCAGGTTCTAGAAGCCAGAGACGTATGATGGCTGCAGGTGCTGGGGAAACAGACTTTCTTCTCTAGGGTTAGGTTGCCAGGAGCCCCGCACAAAGCATCCACTGTAACCCTCCACCAAGTTCTTTTATGGCTCTCAAGCCCTGAGTGTTGAGACCCATGGCTCCTGAAAGATAGTGTTCTCCCATTCTCTTTCTCACTTTCTCTGTCTCTCCTTGAGACAGAGTTTCTCTGTGTAGCTATGGCTGTCCTAGTACTCATTCTGTAGACCCGGCTGACCTCAGATCCCCCTACCTCTACCCTAGTTGTGGATTAAAGGCATGCACCACCATTGCCTGTCTAGCATCACTCTCTAGCTTCACATAGGCCTCTGCTTAAGAGTCCCAGCTCTTGACTATCAGAGCTCACAACCCTGCAAGCCTGTCCAGGCCCAAGGATAGTTTCAAGTGTAGCCCAGCCTAAACTCATGTACTTACTCAAAAAATAGTTTTGCAATTTTATTTTAAACTCCATTGCATAGTTCTCAAGCATGAAGTCTGGATGGCAGCTTCACATGGCAATGTCAAAGGGTTGGACGCACCTCTTCTCAGAGCTTGGCCGCTCTCTAGAACTCTTACAGTCACCAAGCCATGGCTTTCATCTTCAGCTCTTCAAAGCCTTGCCTGTAACGTCTCCATGGTTTTTCCTCTATGCCTCTGCTTCCTGAGAACTGTCCCTGGCAGCTCTTCACCTGCATCCAAGTTGCCACTATCCTGTCAGAGCTCCACCCTGTCCTCTTGTATTACCGGCTGGGCTGCTGAGGTTCCTGCTTTGTTAAGACAAGCTGCTTAGGCTAGAGAGATGGCTCAGCGGTTAAGAGCACTGACTGCTCTTCCAGAGGTCCTGAGTTCAAATCCCAGAAACCACATGATTGCTCACAACCATCTATAATGAGATCTGATATATAATAAATAAATTGGCCAGGGGGGTGGGAGGTGGGGGGCAGGGGGAAGCCAGGCTACTTGAAACAGTCCTAGCTGAATGAATGGTATGTTCTGAAGCCAGAGCTGTGCTTGGGTAGCAAGCAGGACCTGCTTCTATCTACATCGCTGGCAGCCTGTTAAGCTCCACTAAAATCTACTAAGGTCTATATAGAGAACTCAACAGTAATGAACACTTGATGCTTAGTCCTGAGAACCAGAACTGAGATCCCAATGGACACAAAGAGGGTGACAAACACCTGTAACCTCATCTCCAAAGCATCCTTCCTCTGGCCTGAGACCACCCACAGAGAGGTACCACACATGCATAAATAAATCTTTCTTGTTTGTTTTTAATATTTTTGTCCTGTTCAGTTTTGCTTTTGTGCTTGTTTATTTGTTTGGGGGATTGGGTTGGGTTGGTTTTGTAGCCCTTGCTGTCCTGGAGCTTGCTTTGTAAATCAGGCTGGCTTTGAACTTGCAGAGACCCACCATTCTCTGCCTCTCAAGTGTTGGGATTAAAGGCATGCACCGCCACCACCCAGCCTATAAATAAATACTTTGTAAAACCACATTAAAATCACTGCTGGAGTTAGCAATCAGCTTGGGGGAGGTATGAAGGGGTGAAAGGATGCTCATGTATGAGCTGGTGTGGAGGGCTCAGGTGGGACACATGCATGTGGGTGTGCACATATGGATGTAGAGGTCAGAGGACAACCTCAGGTGTTGTTCCTTGGCTCCTCCCCTGGTCTGGAAACCTGTAAGGTAGGCTAACTGTCAAATGCCCTTCCAGGGATTTCCTTCCCAGCTTTTCTTCTCTGGCACCACAGGCTCACACCGTGGTGTCTGGCTCTTTGAGTCAATTCATGCCCTCTCATGTGCAAGGTTTCACTGTTTTACCAACTGAGCTGTACATACTCCAGCCCTTACTTGGTGTTTTGTTTTTTTGTTTTTTTGTTTTTTTGTTTTTTTTTTGGTTGGTTGGCTTTGGTTGTTTTGAGAAAAGACCCCTTTCTTTTGTAGCCCAGTCTGGATTTGAATTTACAATATAACTGAGGATAACCTTAAACTCTTTTTTTTTTTTTAATTAAGATTTATTTTATTTATATGAGTACACTGTAGCTGTTTCCAGACACACCAGAAGAGGGCATCAGATCCATTTACAGATGGTTGTGAACCACCATGTGGTTATTGGGAATTGAACTCAGGACCTTTGGAAGAGTAGACAGTGCTCTTAACCACTGAGCCATCTCTCCAGCCCTAAATAAACTCTTGATCCTCCTGTCTCCATCTCACAGGTGCTAGGATTATGGGGTGGGGGGGTGGGGGGCAGCTGATGGTAAATTCTTTAGCCTTGTGTCCTAAGGGTCAAGTGTTCCTGTTCATTCTCCTGTGAATAAACAAAGACAATGGGATAGAGGCACACATACACACACACGCACATGCACACGCGCACACACACACACAGCTTTGGAATACCCAGCAGCTTTGGCCAGAACTGTTTCAAACATCCTGCTTTAGATCTTTTGCTATCACTAGCTTCAAGGAACAGGAAAGACCCTGCAACCTTCTCCACGAAGGCCAGAGGAGGCACTCTTCCCCTGAGAATCTAACAAAAGGATTGCTGATGCTGGTACTAAAGAGGCCCAGCTATGACTGGTGAAAACACAAGCTCTCATTTGCAAGAGAACTTTGCTATGATTAATGCAAATTATTCCTCTCTGGTTATATGTGCAGGCTGCTAGGTTCACTTGGGGAGTCAGCAAAGGGATTGTGTTGCTTGGTATTACAGCTTTCATCCACATAAGAGTCTTTCTCTTGAGTGGTGTCATAGGACTTAAAGATGATATGGGTTCTGCATGCTGGCTTCCTTCCTATGATCTTGTGACTTCCTCGGTCTTCCTTGCACGATGAGCTGGTAACAGGAGTGGTAGAATAAGGGGCTGGAAAGATGGCTCAGTGATTAAGAGTGAGCTCTACTCACTCTCACAGAGGACCACCCTCTTCTGACTCCCCTGGCACCGGGCACACACATGGTGCACAGACATGCATGCAGGCTAAACCTTCAACAGACATAAAGTAAAATAAATCTAAAAAAAATTTTTTTTTAATTATGTATGTCTGCCAGGCATGGTGGCACACACCTTTAATCCCCAGCAGTCAGGACACAGAGGCAGGTGGATCTCTGTGAGTTTGAGGCCAGTCTGGTCTACAAACAAAGCAAAGCAAGTTCCAGAACTACCAAGGCTGTTACACAGGGAAAAACCCTGTCTCAAAACAAAAACAGTGATGTGGATCTGTGCACATGAATGCAAGTGCCAGTAATGAAGACGGGCAGATCCTTGCTGGAACTGAAGTCACAGGTGGTTGTGAGCCACCCAACGTGGGTACTGAGAACCAAACTTGGGTCCTCTAAGAAAGTAATATATGCCCTCAACCATTGATCCCCTCCTTTCAAGCTCTTATTTTATTTTATTTTATTTTATTTTATTTTATACTGTATGTGCCTGGGTCTGTGTGTGTGTGTGTGTGTGTGTGTGTGTGTGTGTGTGTCACATGTGTGCAGGTGCCCGAGTAGATGCCAGGAGAAAGCGTTGGGTCTCCTGGTGCTGGGGTAACAGGAGGTTGTAAGTCACATGACATGGGTGCTGGGAACCGAATCAGATGCTCTGCAGGAGCAGCTAATGCTCTTCATGCTGAGCCGTCTCTCCAGCCCCTTATTCATTTATTTCTATTCATTTTACTTGTATGTATGTGTACATGTACGTACAGGAGTCGTCAGAGTCCATTTAGTTCTATTAGTTGTAGTTGTATATGTGTCGGCACAACTCTGAGTCCAGGCCTCCAGAGTGCATTAGATCCTCTGGAGGCTGGGACTAGAAGCAGTTGTGAGCCATCCAGTGTGAGTGTTAGGAACCAAACCTAGGTCCTCCACAAGAACAGTGTGCTCTCTCAACTACCGAGCTGACCTTAGCCCCAAGAGGAAACTTTAAAAAAAATTATTTAATGTGTGTGTGTGTGTGTTTTAATGCAGGAGCGCGCTGTCTTCATGGACACCTACTGCCAGAAGAGGGCATCAGATTCCTTTATTGATGGTCCTGAGCTATCATGTGGCTGCTGGGATTGAACTCGGAACCTTTGGAAGAGCAGCTAGTGTTTTTAGCTGCTTAGTCCTAAGGAGAAACATTTTAAAGAGAGACACTTGTAGCTACCCTTTGAACATCAGTCTGTTGAGATAATGGACTGCAAAAGAAAAATTTCCCAGCAATCCCAGCGTGAGAGAAGGGACAGGATGCAGCCTGATGCCAGAGAGCAGAGAAACTTGCACACAGTTCTAACAGCTCATTGGCCACCCTGTAGCCCAGATTGGTATTGAGATGATAGTGTCTGTTTTACTGGTCCCGCTGGTCTCTCTAGGGAAACAGCAGACCATTAGAGCAAGACATAACTAAGTAGGTGTATATGACACAAAGTGTTTTCTTTTGTTTTTGTTTTTTGAGACAAGGTTTCTCTGTGTAACCCTGGCTGTCCTAGAACTCAGCATGTAGAGCCCTTGGAGCTGGAGTTGGCTCACAAAATGTCTTAAATGCTGCTGAGTTCTGACTTATAGGGGAGATGTATGTCCAGCCAGCTGTTCATGTCCACACACCCTTGAGAACCTCAGAAATTATACTTCATTCCAAAAATAGACAAGTCTATGGCCTTTTCCAGTATTTATAACTGGGACAGGAAAGAGAATGTTCACCATAAAACTGGAGCATTCCCTTGTGCATGGTGACCCATTCCTTTAATCCCAGCAGTAGGATGGCAGAGGCAGGGGGATCTCTGTGAATTCAAGGCTAACCCGGTATACAGCAAGAGTTCCAGGCCAGTCAGGGCTGGACCTTGAGACCCTGTCTCAAAACAAATAAATAAGCAAAACTGGAAAAGGGTCTCACCCAGCAACGTGCTTTCATGAGACGTGCAAAAAAGTGTTTCTGTCTCACAAAAAAGGTCAGGAGGCTCACGAAACCGAAGAGACAAAGGCTGGGGGGGGGGGGGGCTATGAAAGCCTAGGCTCCGTTCCCAGCAAGTCACAAGCAAGGGACGATGGTGGACACCTGTAATTCTAGCACTCAGGAAGTAAAGGGAATAGAACCAGAAATTCGAGGCCATCCTTGGCCACAGAGTGAGTTAAGGCCAGTGTAGGCTACACAAGACCCTATCTCAAAACAGCAACAACAAAAACATTCCGTTCTGCCGGGTGTGGGGCGTGGTGGCGCACGCCTTTAATTCCAGCACTCGGGAGGCAGAGGCAGGCAGATTTCTGAGTTCGAGGCCAGCCTGGTCTACAAAGTGAGTTCCAGGACAGCCAGGACTATACAGAGAAACCCTGTCTCGAAAAACCAAAAAAAAAAAAAAAAAAAAAAAAAAACAAAAAACAAAAAAAAAAAACATTCCGTTCTGGTTTGTGCTTATTCTTTGAAGTGACAGACATCACAACAGTCTGAGCGCATGATCACTAGGGGGCGCCACATACTGATGTTCCTCTCACTTGCCTACTCCTGGGTGGTGCTGTCCATCACTAAGTGTTAGGAAGATAACTCAGCGGATAAAGTTCTTGCTGCTCAAACTTGAGGATGTGAGTTCAGATTTCCAGAGACCACATAAGAGTCAGGTGCAGGGCTGAGCACTGTGGCACACTTTAATACGACCCTTAATCCCTGTACTTGTGAGGTAGAGATGGGTAGATCTCTGGAAGTTCAAGGCCAACCTGGTTTACATAGTAAGTTCTAGGGGTCAGGAAGAAAAACAACAGAAAGCCTGTCATAGAGGCCCATGCGTTTAATCCCAGCACTTGGGTGGCAGAAGCAGGTAGATCTCTGAGGTTGAGGCCAGCCTGGTCTACAGAAACCCTGTCTCAAACAAACAAACAAAAATAAAAAGTAGGGACTGGAGAGATGGCTCAGAGGTTAAGGGCACCGACTGCTCTTCTGGAGGTCCTGAGTTCAAGTCCCAGCAACCATGTGGTAGCTCACAATCATCTATAATGGGATCCAATTCCTTCTTCTGATCTATCTGATGACCAGTGGCAGTGTACTCACATACATAAAATAAATAAATCTTAATAAACAAATAGATAAATAAATAAACAAAAAGTAAGAAAGGAGCCGGGCGTGGTGGCGCATGCCTTTAATCCCAGCACTTGGGAGGCAGAGGCAGGTGGATTTCTGAGTTCAAGGCCATCCTGGTCTACAAAGTGAGTTCCAGGACAGCCAGAGCTATACAGAGAAACCCTGTCTCGAAAAACCAAAAAAAAAAAAAAGTAAGAAAGGATGCTGTTGCAGTACAGTGCACACTTATGACTCCAGTGAAGTGGGGAGGGGGCAGGCAGCTACAGCGAGGTCCCTCGCTGGTCAGATGGACTAGTTAAAATAGGGAGCCCAGGTTCAGCGTGACCCTGTCTCAAAAAAGGAGAACACCTGATATCTTCCACAGGCCAACACACACACACACACACACATTTAAAATTAAAATCCACCAAGAAATTCAGAAGCTGTGAACAGGCCAGTGCTGGCGGAGCTTTTTCAGATTCGCTCTGAACAATCTGATCTTAGCTGGATGTCTTCCTTAGGGTTTTACTGCTGTGAGCAGACACCATGACCAAGACAACTCTTATAAGGACAACATTTACTTGGGGCTGGCTTACAGGTTCAGAGGTTCAGTCCATTATCATCAAGACAGGAGCATGACAGCATCCAGGCAGGCATGGTGCAGGCAGAGCTGAGGGTTCTGCATCTTCCTCTGAAAGTTGATAGTGGGAGACTCGATTCCAGACAGTTAGGAGTAGGGTCTTAAAGCCCATGCCCGGGCTGGTGAGATGGCTCAGTGGGTAAGAGCACCCGACTGCTCTTCCAAAGGTCCAGAGTTCAAATCCCAGCAACCACATGGTGGCTAACAACCATCCGTTATGAGATCCTGCGCCCTCTTCTGGAGTGTCTGAAGACAGCTACAGTGTACTTACATATAATAAATAAACAAATCTTTAAAAAAAAATAAAATAAGATTAAAGCCTGGGGGCTGGAGAGATGGCTCAGTGGGTAAGAGCACCCGACTGCTCTTCCAAAGGTCCAGAGTTCAAATCCCAGCAACCACATGGTGGCTCACAACCATCCGTAATGAGATCTGGCGCCCTCTTCTGGAGTGTCTGAAGACAGCTACAGTGTACTTACATATAATAAATAAATAAATCTTTACAAAAAAAAAAAAAAGATTAAAGCCCATGCCCAGGGTGACACACCTTCTCCAACAAGGCCATACCTCCAAATAGTGCCACTCCCTGGACCAAGCATATACAAACCATCACACAAGGTAATAGGTAATTTCAGGAAGGCAGTGCAGCCAGCAGCCAAAGAAGGGTCGCATAACTGACAGACTTGGCACTCATAGCAGCCAGCACCAGAGGTGATAAAAATTAGAAAATAGCCGGGCGTGGTGGCACACGCCTTTAATCCCAGCACTCGGGAGGCAGAGGCAGGCGGATTTCTGAGTTCGAGGCCAGCCTGGTCTACAAAGTGAGTGCCAGGACAGCCAGGGCTACACAGAGAAACCCTGTCTCAAAAAACCAAAAAAAAAAAAAAAAAAAAAAAAAAAAAAAAAAAATTTAGAAAATGATGGCAGTGACTTGGCTCAGTGGGTAAAGAGGCTTGCCACCAAGCCTAATGGCTTGAGTTTAACTCCCAGATCCCATGTGGTGGATTTTAAAAACAGACTCCTGTAAGTTGTCCTCTCACCTCCACAAATGCCCTGTGGCACACACCCAAAATGTAATGAAAAAGAAAGCTTAAAAAAATTGGTATTTGAAATATGTAGGGGTTGGGGGCGGCTCAGCAGTTTGAGGGTGCTGGCTGCTCTTCTGGAGGATCCAGGTTCAATTCCCAGCACCTACATGGCAGCTCAAGTCTGTGGCTCCATTTTCAGGGTAACCGGTGTCCTCACACAGACACGCGTGTGGCTGAACATCACTGCACATGTAACAAAAACTAATATGAAAAATTTCAAAAGAAAGAATTATGTGGTCGCCCGGTGGTGGTGGCGCACGCCTTTAATCCCAGCATTCGGGAGGCAGAGGCAGGCGGATTTCTGAGTTCGAGGCCAGCCTGGTCTCCAGAGTGAGCACAGAGAAACCCTGTCTCAAAAAAAAATAAGTAAATAAATAAATAAACAAACAAACAAAAATAATAATAATTTGCCGGGCAGTGGTGGCGCACGCCTTTAATCCCAGCACTTGGGAGGCAGAGGCAGAGGCAGGTGGATTTCTGAGTTCGAGGCCAGCCTGGTCTACAGAGTGAGTTGCAGGACAGCCAGAGCTATACAGAGAAAGCCTGTCTTGAAAAACAGCAACAAAACAAAACAAAAACAACAAAAAAAGAATTATGTGGTCAAGTAGAGAGACAAGTTGCACCCAACACCTTAGTGTTTTTAATATTTTATTATTAGTGTGTGTGTGTGTGTGAGAGAGAGAGAGAGAGAGAGAGAGAGAGAGAGAAAGAGAGCAAATAAGTATTTGCCTACATGTATGTATGTGCACCATTTAAGTGCTATACCCCTAGGAGCCAGAAGAGGACACTATCCTTGTTGGAGTTACATTGTTAGGAATTGTACCTGAGTCCTCTGCAAGAGCGGCCAGTGCTCTTAACCATAGAGCCATCTCTCCAGCACCTCTAATATTAGCTTATTCAAAGGCAAGGATAAACAATAAAAGAGGTCCTTATCATAAAGACCTAATGTTGTCAGTGTTGTAACAGCATTGTGATGAGAATAAACTGTTGCCCCAGGACCCTGGGAATGGTAAGTCCCTCTGGTCTGCCTCAGGTGGAGTTAGTAACTATAAGGTGCAGAGTTGCTGCCTGGGAAATGCAAAATTCTGGAAGTAGGCCTCCAGAACACAGTGGCTGTGACTTATGATACCATTTGCATAAAACTGTTTAAAATGTGGTCATGGTTCAGTATGTAGAGCAACTGTCTGGAATTCCTCAGTGAGGGGCTGGGGTCATTCCTTAGTCTCCGTGAAGGATTATCTACATTGGGTTGGCCTATTGTGTACTGGCTTAATTAAATTCACTGATGTAAAAAGGCCCAGTCCACTGTGGGTGGCACCATTCCCTAGGCAGGGCCTGGTCATTAGAAATCCAGTGGAGCACAAACAAGCACATGAACATGCAGTCATTCATTCATCCTCTTCTGACTGGGGGTGGGGGTGGGGGTGGTGGTGGTGGTGAGAACAGCTATTCAAATTTTCTGTTGCTTTGACTCTCCTGCTATAACTTGGGCTAGAACCTGGAACCGTGAGCTAAACCAAACTAAGTTGCTTAAGTTGCTGTGGTGGTTTGAATAAGATGTACTTCAGTAGGCTCAAATATTCGAATACTTGGCCCCCAGTATTTTAATTTTCTCTTTTGTGTATGGGTGTTTTGCGTGCATCCTTGTCTGAGCACCATGTCTATTCAGTGTCCACAGAAGCCAGCAGAGGGTGTTGGATCCCCTGGAACTGGAATTCCAGGCAGTTGTGGGGCATCATATAGGTGTGGGGGGAGTCGAGCTCAGATCCTCTTAGAAGAGTAGCCAATGCCCTTTCTCCATGAGCCATTTCTCCAGCCCTATCTACCAATCAATCAGTACTCACTGAGGGTCAGATCTGTCCATGTGGCTGTATGGTAGAAGGAGAAACCTCTCTACTCTCAGGGTTGATAGCTGAGTCTCTGGAACAATTGACCACTGGTAGGATAAAAAGAAGGTAGACTTACCATGTGGCATCCTTGTATGTGACCCGAGAAGGCAGAGGAAATTATGCAAACAGCCAATGAACTCCAGCAGCCCTTTCCACAGAGAGAGGCCAATGCAGACAGCTTGACTTAGGAGGAAGGGGCCGTGGAGACCAGTGTCCCTGGCCTTGGAGCTGTCTCCTGGCTTCATTTCCAGTCAATCAGCTAATTTTTCTGGAGGCAATGGGGAGGCATAGAGATTCTATGTTCTTTGGCCAGTAATGGAAATTCACAGATTTTTTTTTTCTTGCATTTCCTGTTTTTCAGCAGTAGCTCCCCACCCCCACCTAGGGAGAGCCATTGGAGTAAAGCTGGACCCTTGCACCTGACTGCCGAAAATCAGAGTAAAGAGTCAGAGAAGGAATGTTTTCCAGCTAAGTAGCTGTAGCGGGTTCCATAAAGAAGAGTGCATACCCAAGAAATGAGTGCCACCACTCCCGGAACACAGCCCAATCGAGTCTCTTGATCATGATTCCATAGGATTCTGTGGCTTCCTAAGCTACCCTGCTCCAAGGACGCTTGTGGTTTACAAGGCTTAAAGTAAAGTTGGGAGGTGGGGGACAGAGCTTGGCTGGTAAAACAGCTTGCCTAGTATGCAGTAAGGGCCTGGGGTTCATCTCCAGAGCCCCCAACTGTGTGGTGATACACACCTGTAATTCCAGCACTTGGAATTAGAAGCAGGAAGATCAGGAATTCAAGGTTATCCCTGTTGTGGGATGTTCACCAGAGAAGGCTGTTCAGACGTGGTTTAAGCCAATAGAAAGTCTTTATTAGCCTGATGGTGACTACACTGGGTGTTTGTGATCCCTCCCTGTTGTAGCCCAGTGCCTTTCTCAAGATAAGCTTTTAAGCACAAAAGCCATATTCTGGGTTGACATACTTCAGTTAACAAGAACAGTTAGCTAGAAGCAGAATTACAGAAGCCAAAAAAGAAGGTTAGTGCATTTAGAGACTTTCCCAGAACAATGCACTCTGATGGATTAGGTCTTTGCTTTTGTTTTGGCTGCTGGTTCTGTTTCTGTGCTGAGTTTTATAGCCTGAATGGTATTTCCATTATGGAGTCAGTTGTGCTAAGGTCTGGAGTCCTGTTATAATCCCAAACCAGGTAGGGAGTTTGTGGGTAGCTTGGGAGACATGAAACCCTGTGTTGAGAAAATAGAAGGGCTAGAGTATAACTAACTTTTTCAATCCTTTTTTTTTTTTTAATTTTTTGAGACAGGGTTTTTCTGTGTTCCCCTGGCTGTCCTGGAACTCACTCTGTAGACCCAGGCTGGCCTCGAACTTAGAAATTCACCTCTCTCTGCCTCCCGAGTGCTGGGATTAAAGGCATGCGCCACCATGCCCAGCTCAATCGTTATTTTTTTTTTTTTAAAGATTTATTTATTTATTATATGTAAGTACACTGTAGCTGTCTTCAGACACTCCAGAAGAGGGCGCCAGATCTCGTTACGGATGGTTGTGAGCCACCATGTGGTTGCTGGGATTTGAACTCTGGACCTTCGGAAGAGCAGTCGGGTGCTCTTACCCACTGAGCCATCTCACCAGCCCCAATCCTTATTTTTAATGAAGGTTTTAAAATGCTTTAACCTCCCTTTTAGCCCATCACCCACCAGAAGTAGTGGAGAAGAAAGGATACGGGGGAGAGAAAGGTTCTTTGGAGTAACTCCCGTCTGTGCTGTCTGGAAATCATTAGTTCAGTTCACAGGTTCACAGTGGCAGCTTGATCCGCTCACAAACATTTCACTGATACCAGCAGTCCAGTTCGGTAGAGTCGGGTTAGCAAACACTAATCAATAGCAGATCTCAGCCTCAGCTCAAATCAGTCGGAGGGACTAGGGTCAGCAGGAAGGCCAGGAGAAGTCTCGGCTATGCCTCTCTCAGCAAAGCAAAGATCAGGGAAGACACAAGATCCACAATCATTGCACAGCTAGCTCTCTAAGCAAGCCTGGTTCAGCCTCTGTCACTGTCCATCCAAGTCCTTTTTATACTCCCTCTAAACATCATGCATTCCTCATGGGTCTTGCCTCATAACATGCTTTTGTCTCAGCTGACATCACTGCCAATCAGCCTGAGTCCAAGGAAGCAGCAAGAAACTGCAGCACACCACTAGAAGTTTTTGGTGCATTTCTCCCTATGGTATTCCAACAAATGGCGCTCAACAACGCAACGTAAGGTAGACCAATATGTGCGTGTTCTTAGCAAAGAATCCTTCATCACGTGTCCTGCCATGTGCTTGCTTTGGCAGGACATCTTTCCCCTGTGTCTGCTTCAGCTAAAGGTTCCTCCACGAGTCTGCCTTGTCTTTCACCTGGGTCCACTTCAGGAAAGCACTCCTTCGTGCGTTTGTCCCAGCAAAACACCACCCAAACAACTTTGTAAAGAACCCTTAAGTTTCCACTTCACTGGAGCAATGTCTCAGTGGTTAAAAGCACTGTTACCCTTGCAGAGGAGCCAGATTCGATTCCTAGCACCTTCATGGTGTCTCACAACTGTCTGTAACTCCAGTTCTAATAGATCTGACACCCTCTTTTGACCCATTGACACAAAATGCACATGTAGTGGGCATACATCCATGCAGGCGAAAACACTCATACGCATAAAAATACATGAATCGAAAATAATTTTTAGAAAGATCAATCAAAGTTTAAATTCAGGGAAAAGAAATGTATGAAGTAGTTTATTTCTCTTCCCTGAGTATTTGAGGTGAAGAGGAGATGGGACTGAGTCTGGATTTGGATGTGTCTGCAGATGGAACCACAGGTTGGTTCAAGGGATTTCTTTTCTTTTCTTTTTTTTTTTTAAGATTTATTTATTTATTTATTATATGTAAGCACACTGTAGCTGACTTCAGAAACTCCAGAAGAGGGAGTCAGATCTTGTTACGGATGGTTGTGAGCCACCATGTGGTTGCTGGGATTTGAACTCTGGACCTTCGGAAGAGCAGTCGGGTGCTCTTACCCACTGAGCCATCTCTCCAGCCCTTCTTTTCTTTTTTAAATTAGTTTAACAGAGGGTTGTTAATGCAATTATGGAAAGTACTGGATAGCTGAGCATTGAGTTATGCCAATATGTTTTTTTCTCATGCTAAATGAGGTCTTATGGCTGAATCACCAAAAGTCCACTCTAGCACAGGTGACAGAGAACAGGTGACTGAGACCTCATGGAAGCTGGGAACCTGGAGCTACCTAGGGAAGCTGTAGGCAGCTGATAAGTTGGAGGGTGTTTATAGAGCTTAGAACTTGGGGAAGGGGAGTTGTGAGTCTAATGAGTTTCAGGGACTTCCTAAAGTTAGGGAGTTGTGTGTTTCTGGAATCTTAAAGAGCTTTGCTGCAGGATGAAATAAATGTTCCACTCCCTCATTGGAGCACTGAGTCTTTTTGTTTGTTTGGTTTGGTTTTTGAGACAGGATTTTTCTGTGTATCCTTGACTGTCCTGGAACTCTCTCTTTCTCACTCACAGAGATCTCTGTCTCTGCCTCCTAAGTGCTGAGTTTAAAGGCACATACTACCATTAATTGGTGTTTTACCTGAATATATCTGTGTGAGGGAGTCAGATGCCCTGGAACTGGAGTTATAGATAGTTGTGAACTGCCATGTGGGTGCTGGGAATTGAGCCTGGGTCCCTGGGGCCTCTGGAAGAGCAACCAGTGCTCTTAACCCCTAAGCCATCTCTCCAGGCCAGGATAAAGTCTTTTTTTTTTTAAGATTTATTTATTTATTATATGTAAGTACACTGTAGCTGTCTTCAGACACTCCAGAAGAGGGAGTCAGATCTCATTACAGATGGTTGTGAGCCACCATGTGGTTGCTGGGATTTGAACTCTGGACCTTCGGAAGAGCAGTTGGGTGCTCTTACCCACTGAGCCACAGGATAAAGTCTTAAGGAGCTGTTTCATCTCACAGGAAATTGCTACACAGTGGTGGTTGTGACCTTTCAATGTGTTGGTCCTTCCTGACTCTCAGCAGGAATCCTAAACTGGATTTCAGGGTCATGGAAATTCCCTGTCTCTTCCTGTGTCTCCATGATTTTTTCTATCTTTTACCTCCTTTGCTCTGTATTAAAGGTGCGCTCTTGGTGGAGGAGAAAATGGGAGGGATAAACTATTATAAAGGATTTCCCAATAAGCTTGCTTAGGAAATATAAAGTTACCCAAAAGTGGAATTTAGCCAAGGAGCATGTGTCTCTGATGGACATTCCAAAGGAGAGACTGTGGTTTACAGTGGCCCATTAGACTCTCTGTCCCTTATCAGAAACAGCATAATTCAGCCAGGCAGGCAGAGTGACCTCAGTTAACAATAATACCAGTTCACAGTAACTGGGACAATAGCTTTGCTATGTAAATCTCTCATTTGTCCAGAATTGGCCAACCTCACAGTTTCTGTTTTGGTGAAACATGTTTTACTGCTTAACAAGTGTGACTTGGCACTGGGACCTAAAGGAAATTTACAGGTGACAGTTTATGTGGAATGTTCTAGCTCAAAATTTATATAAGCTGCAAAACATTTCTGTGCAGGGCTGGCTTCTCTTTGGGTATTAAACTGACCTGGATGTGTGTTCCTATGAAAGGGCTTCTCTCCTTTTTTGTGACCCCCCAAGTCCTTAGAGTGAAATCTCACTGGGGAGGGTGGGACTTAACCTGCCTGAGTTGCCACTCAGGCAGAAGGGACACAGGAAGCAGATGAAGCAAACACTCTCGAACAGCGAAGAAGGAATCTCCATTGAGGAGCTGCCATCGTCAGATTGGCGCGGGGTATTCTCTTGATTGCTAATGGATGTAGGAAGACCAATGCACTGTGGACAGTGCCACCCCTGAGCTCCATGGTCTCTGATTAGTTCCAGCCTCTGGGTTGCTGGGCTGGAGAAGAACTGAAGTCTGGAAGCAGAATAAAGCCTTTCCTTCCTGAACTGTTTTTGGTCCTGGCCTTTGTAATAGAAAAAGAACGAGGGTAGCCAAGGAATCAGATGTGTTGGCTTGGAGAGGTGGCTCAGCTCTCACAGAGGAAGACACAAGTTTAGTTCCCAGCATCCAAACAAAGACAGTTCACACCTACCTACCTACCTATACCTCCAGCTGCAGGGGGCTCACCTGCACTCATGTGCACAAATCCAATAAGGAAAAATAAAATAAATCTTTAAGAAAAAATATTCATTTTAAAAACAAAAACAGGGATCCATATGTGATAGCTGAATTAAAAAGAAAGAGAGAAAGAAAGAAAGAAAGAAAGAAAGAAAGAAAGAAAGAAAGAGAAAGAAAAAGAGAGAGAGAAAGAAAGAGGATAGGGACTCAAATTAACATAAGAATACAAGCATAAAATCCTGGAGTCCTCCATGCTAATGAGGCTCCAAATGTTCAGCCAATGAGCTTCCCTTCCTGGGCATTCCTTCCCACAAAAGGTGTTTAATCCCTGGATCACCCTGAGTAAGGTGTATGCCTTCACATCTGCCATCAAATGAAACAGTTTGGACAAACAAGGACCTTCCATCTTCACCAAGGATGGTGGTGGTGGTGGGGCCTTTGTAGTAAACAGAAGAGCCTGAATCTCCCAGAGAAGGTCTCATGCAGGCACTCATGCAGAGGCCATGGAGGGTGCTGCTTACTGGCTTGCTCCTCAGAGCTTGTTTAGCCTGCTTTCTTGTAGATCCCACTATGACCACCAGCCCAGGGGATGGAACCGCCCACAATGGGCTGGGCCCTATCATATCATAAGAGTTACTAAGAGGGGCTGGTGAGATGGCTCAGTGGGTAAGAGCACCCGACTGCTCTTCTGAAGGTCCAGAGTTCAAATCCCAGCACCCACATGGTGGCTCACAACCATCCGTAACGAGATCTGGCGCCCTCTTCTGGAGTGTCTGAAGACAGCTACAGTGTACTTACATATAATAAAAATAAATAAATCTTTAAAAAAAAAAAAGAGTTACTAAGAGAATTCCCTATGGGTTTGTCTGCAGTAGAATCTTCTCTTTTCTTTTCTTTTCTTTTTTTTTTTTTTTTGGTTTTTCGAGACAGGGTTTCTCTGTATAGCTCTGGCTGTCCTGGAACTCACTTTGTAGACCAGGCTAGCCTTGAACTCAGAAATCCACCTGCCTCTGCCTCCCAAATTCTGGGATTAAAGGTGTGCACCACCACGCCCGGCTTTCTTTTCTTTTTTAAAAGATTTATTCATTTTATGTATATGAGTTCTGTAGCTGTCTTCAGAGACATCAGAAGAGGGCATCTGATGCCATTAGAGATAGTTGTGAGCCACCCTGTGGGTGCTGGGAATTGAACTCAGGGTCTCAGGAAGAAGAGTCAGTGCTCTTAACCGCTGAGCCATCTCTCCAGCCCCATCTTTTTTACTTTTTAAGACAGGGTTTCTCTGTGTAGCCCTGGCTGTCCTGGAACTCATTCTACAGATCAGACTGACCTTGAACTTTCAGAAATCTGTCTTTAATCTCAGATTAAAGACAAGTGCCACCAATGCCTGGCTTTCTTTTCTTTCTTTCTTTTTCTTTTTTTTTTCTTTTTTCTTTTTTAAATAATTTATTTCATTTAATGTGGATGTATGCCTGTGTGAGGGTGTTAGAATGTTAGATTCTCTGGAACTAGTGTGGCAGACAATTGTGAGCTGCCATGTGAGTGCTGGGAATTGAACCCAGGTCCTCTGGAAGAGCAACCAGTGTTCTTAAGGGCTGAGCCATCTCTACAGCCTCAAATTCTTTACGTGATTAGCAAAAAGAGATTGACAAAAAAACATAAAATCATATGTAAAGTTGATGTTTTCAGTAGTTCTTCCCTTGACTGCTTTCCTATTTCCACTTACTTGTTCATTTATTTAATTATTGTAAGTGCTAGGAATGGAACTCATGCTAGGCAGTGGCTCTACCACTGAGCCACGCCCCCAGCCCCTCACTGGGGGATTCTAGGCAGGGGCTTTGCCACTGAGCCACACCCCCAGCCCCTCACTGGGGGATTCTAGGTGGGTGCTCTATTTAAGTTACATTTCCAGTCTCCTCTCATTTTTATTTTGAGACAGAGTCTTCCTCATATTGTGGATATTGTGGTTGATCAGGTACCTACAGAGAAAGTTCATGTTCTTGTGTCCTAGAACAAAACATTGGACAGAGTCACATATGTAGTAGCAAGCAAAGTGAGGGAATTTATTAAGGATTATACTTCTCCAGAAGGAATCAAGCCAGAGTAGTTCAAACAGACAACAATGTATGTCACACAGTGTGACAGACAGCCTCTATGACAGGGATACTTACCAGCATGGAGCTTGCCACTTCTACCAGCTGGCTGGCTGGCTAGGCATCCTTCATTGTCTGAGACACTCACCATCCTGCCCAGCTTTTTAGCATGGGTGCTGGCAATCCAAACACAGTCATCTGCAGTATAAACTTTCTCTGTCTGCTGCACGTGGTTCTATGTCCAGCTTCATGCAGCCCATGTCTCAGTGGCAGTGTTAACTGTCTACACAGGGATACTGAAACTTATAGACTGGGCATGGTTGTTTGTTTGGTATTTTAAGACAGGCTTTTTCTGTGTAATTCTAACTGTCCTGGAATTTGCCCTGAAAACAAGGCTGGCCTCAAATTCAGAGATCTGCCTGCCTCTACCTCTGAGTCCTGAGATTAAACATGTGTGCCATCATACCTGGCTGAGCCCCTGAATTTAAAAATAATTAGATATATGTATCTATACAACATGTATATGTATATCAGGCTGGCCCCAAACTCACAGATTCACAGATATCCTCCTGCCTCTATTTACCTCACCAGTGCTGGGATTAATGGCATGTGCTACTATGCTCCACAATTTTTTTTTAAGATTTTATTTATTGTTATATGTAAGTACACTGTACCTGTCCTCAGATACAGATGGTTGTGAGCCATCATGTGGTTGCTGGGATTTGAACTCAGGACCTTTGGAAGAGCAGTCGATGCTCTTACCCACTGGGCCATCTTGCCAGCCCTGCCCCACAATTCTTATGTTATTACTATTTTGAACTGAAGCTGTCATCTGAAGTTGATTTGTCTCTTAGGAAAACCCGACCTTCGATGTCCTTTGTTTTGTTGAGGTAGGGTTTTACTTTGTAGCTTAGGCTAACTTTAAACTATATATATGTATATGTATATGTATATGTATGTATGTATATATATATGTGTGTGTGTGTGTGTATGCTTTATTTTTATTTTATGTGCATTGTTATTTTACCTGTGTGCATGTCTGTGTGTGGGTGTCTGATCCCCTGGAGCAGGAATCACAGACAGATGTAAGCTGCTATGTGGGTGATGGGAATTGAGCCAGGGTCCTCTGAAAAAAAAAAAGTCAGTGCTCTTAACAACCGAGCCATCTCTCCAGCCCAGTCTTGACCTTTTGGTCTTCCTACCTCAGTCTCTCCAGTGCTAAGATCACAACTGTGTACCATCAAGTCCAGGTCAAAGTAAGGTTTGACTTTTTGTCTTTTCCTTTTTTTCTTTTTTCTTTTTTTTTTTAAAGATTTATTTATTGATTATATGTAAGTACACTGTAGCTGTCTTCAGACACTCCAGAAGAGGGAGTCAGATCTCGTTACGGATGGTTGTGAGCCACCATGTGGTTGCTGGGACTTGAACTCCTGACCTTCGGAAGAGCAGTCGGGTGCTCTTACCCAATGAGCCATCTCACCAGCCCTCCTTTTTTTTTCTGGTATAAGGTATTGAAGCCAGGACTTTGCATATGCTAGGTAACTGGTCTACCTCCAGCCCACATCGCCAGCTCCAAAATATATTTTTAAGAAATCGCCTAGATCTGTCATATCTTGCTAGCTTCATAGAAGGTAGCGCTGAGCAAGGACCTTAGTCTTCTCCTGTATAATCTATGGCTGAGAGATTGATGTCCCAGTGCTAGGAGCCCTTGAGTGCCAGGACTGTGAAAAGAATGTAGGTGAAGACTCAGTACACCTACCTGCAGGTGGCAATCTCAGCCCATGCTTCTTCACCCCCGTGTGTGTGTGTGTGTGTGTGTGTGTGTGTGTGTGTCTGTGTGTGTGTGTGTCTGTGTGTGTGTGTGTCTGTGTGTGTGTGTGTCTGTGTGTGTGTGTCTCTCTCTCTCTTCAGAGTCTCATGTAGTTCATGTTAGCCTCAAACTCAATACTGTAGCCAAAGATGACTCTGAGCTCCCAATCTTCATGCCTCCACTTCCCCAAGTGCCAGGATTACAGCTTGAGCCACCATGCTTATTTTATGTGGTGCTGGGGATGGAATCCAGGACTTTGTGTATGCTAGGCAAGCAGCTGCCAACTGAACCACACCCCTTCCCCATCTTTCCTGCTGACAGCTCCCATCCCAGGAGGCAGGAGCACTTGGCTCTCGGGGGAGATACTCTGTTGTGCATCTGGAGGATTTTACCAGCATGGGGCTTCACAGAACATGTGGATGAGTGAAGATGTGTGGATGATCCCAGAGGGTCGTATCCACCCATCCCTGCCAAACACCAAAAAATATATATATTTTTGTGGGGGACAGCATTTCTTTGTGTATCCCTGGCTATCCTGGAATTTGCTCTGTAGAGCAGACTGGCCTTGAACTCAGAGATCCTCCTACCTTTGCTTCCAAAGGGCTGGGATTAAAGTAGTGGACCACCACTGCCTAGCTAGATTCACAAGTCTTAAACACAGGAGCTTGTCAGGATCAGGATTCATAGGAGCATTAAAACCCAGCCCAGAGCCTGTGTGTGGATTCAATAGTAAAGTTGCTCGCTGACAAGTCTAGTGATCCGAGTTTGTTCCCTGTCTTAGTTCAATCTTCAGGACCTCCACCGTGGAAATAGAGAGCCCAGATCCCACAAGTCATCTTCTGAGCTCTACACTCAGACCACAGGATGCACAATCACACACACACACACCCCACACACACACAGGGCGAGGGGGTTATCCAAAAGACTAAAGATAGCCAAAGTCGCATCTATACCAATAATCCCAGCACTTTAGAGACTGAAGCCAGAGGATTAAGTCCATGTCAGAGTTATACATAGTGAATTCATGGCCAGTCTATGCTACAATCAGTTGCCCCTAAATTGATCTGTAATGCCATTCAGTATTTAAGGAGCAGATGGGTTCTGATTACCACCAGGCACTATGTTGTCACATGGTTCTGTGTGTAATACGTTTTAGGGGCCATTACTGTCTTAATTGAAACGATCATAATTTTCTCTGCTTTCAGAGTTTCTCTCCTGAGTGGCTGTCACAGCTCTCACACCCAGAAAAGAGAGTTTATAAGTGGGGCGGGACTTCCGGGGTGAGAGGTTGAACTGCTTGACTCACAGCACATGGTCAACACCCCAGGGCTGGGACTGTGGTCCCTGGGATCGACAGTCTGGGTTTTCATGTTCACAGGAGATCTTAGAAGGCAGGACCTAGCTCTCTGTAGTTGGACATGGAAAAGAGCCGGAGGTGGAACGTAGCTGATGCTCATGCAAGTTGCAGTGAGGGCAGAGGCTGGGGTTAGAGACAGAGTCAAGCACAATGTGGTAGCACATGCTATTAATCCCAGTGCTAGGGAGAATGAGTCTCTCTCTTGTATGTTCTAAGCCAGCCAGAGCTACATAGTGAGACTGTGCCAAACAAACAATCGAGATCAAGGATTAACACATCAAAGTCTGACACACTGACGAAGATACCTAAGAGAGCTTGTATTTATGTATGGGATAAACGGGGCTAAACAGTAAGAGGACCCACAGGGCTCTGGGACATTGATGATAGGCCAGCCAGTCTCCTGACGCTTTTATGGAGCATACATCAGACATAACGGTGATCTCCCTTGTCCTTCCTGCTAGTGCAGCTAGTTATAATAAACAGTCAGAAGCAAGGATGCTAACAGTAACCAAGTAAAGATGACTTCAAAGGGGCGACTGGAGAGCTGGCTCAGTGGTTAAGAGCACTGACTGCTCTTCTAGAGGTCCTGAGTTCAATTCCCAGCAACCACATAGTGGCTCACAACCATCTGTAATGAGATCTGATGCCCTCTTCTGGGGTGTCTGAAGAGAGCAATGGTGTACTCATATACATAAATAAATAAATCTTTAAAAAAAAAAAGATGACTTCAAAGGAAGCCTCCCCTTGTTTCAGGAAAGAGATCCCAGAGCATCTGGGATCCCATAGACCACGGTTAGGGGTCGTATATCAGGTACCTTGCATATCAGATATTTACACTGCATCTCACAACAGTAGCAAAACTACACAGTTAGGAAGTAGCAATTAAAGTAATGTTATGGTTGGGGTCACCACACGGCGAGGAACTGTTTTAAAGGATCAGGAACTGCTTTAGAGGGCTGGAGCATCGGGAAGGTTCAGAACTTCTGCCTTAGACAAAGAGACCAATAATCAAGAACACAAAAGGTAGAGAACGAAGCAAGCTTCTTTAATTCCCACACTTGGGAGACATGCAAGGTTAAACACAGCAAAGCCAGCCATTAGCTGAAGTCTATCTACTTGCTACCAGTGCTGAGTAGGGTTTTTTGTTTGTTTGTTTTGTTTTGTTTGTTTTTTGTCAAGTTGACACAAGCTGGGTTATCTGGGTAGATTCTCCATTGAGAAAGCACCTCCGTCATATTGCCTTTAGACAAATCTGTGAGGCAGGCTTGCTTTCTTTCTTTCTTTCTTTCTTTCTTTCTTTCTTTCTTTCTTTCTTTCTTCCTTCCTTCCTTCCTTCCTTCCTTCCTTCCTTCCTTTCTTCCTTTCTCTCTTTCTCTCTTTCTCTCTTTCTCTCTTTCTCTCTTTCTTTTCTTTCCTGATGCAAGGTCTCTCCACGTAGCCCTGGCTGTCCTGTAGACCAGGCTGGCTTCTAACTCACAGACATCTGCCTGCCTCTGCCTCTCAAGGGCCACAGAGAGGACCCCACTAGTCCCAGAGGCGGGGGTTTTATTACAAGGTCCTTCTTTTACAGGATGGTGGAGGAGAGTCTCACGCAGCCCAGGCCGTCCTCACACTGGTTACCAGAGGCGGGGGTTTTATTACAAGGCCCTTCTTTTACAGGATGGTGGAGGAGAGTCTCACGCAGCCCAGGCCGTCCTCACACTGGTTACCAGAGGCGGGGGTTTTATTACAAGGCCCTTCTTTTACAGGATGGTGGAGGAGAGTCTCACGCAGCCCAGGCCGTCCTCACACTGGTTATACTGTGGTGGATGGATTTGGATTCCTGATCATGAGTTCCAGAATTCCAGGCACTTGGCACTGTCCTTGGCAAGTGCTTCTTTTTTTTTTTTTTAAAGATTTTATTTATTTATTATATGTAAATACACTGTAGCTGTCTTCAGACACTCCAGAAGAGGGCGCCAGATCTCCTTACGGATGGTTGTGAGCCACCAGGTGGTTGCTGGGATTTGAACTCTGGACCTTCGGAAGAGCAGTCGGGTGCTCTTACCCACTGAGCCATCTCACCAGCCCCCGCAAGTGCTTCTTTTAATGTTTATTTTTCCTTTAAAAAAAAATCTAAGATTTAGGGGACTCAGGTGATTTGATGTTTTAGTTGCCCTCTGTTAGATCTTTTCCTGGCTTCTGACTGGCTACCTTGAGAAGAGACACAGGTAGGGGCTGTTCAGGTGATGATAGAATGCTTGCCTGGTGTACACAAAGCCCGGGGTTCCATCCCCAGCACCATGTGAGCCAGACATGGTGGTGCATTCCTATATACCGGTCCATGGGGAGGTAAAAGCAGAAGGATCATAAATTCAAAGTTATCCTCAGCTACACAGTGAGTTAACGGTCAACCAGAGATACATGGGACCTTGTCTTAAAAGACCAAAACCAAAAAATCTTACCATCTTCAGGAGACAAAGTATGAGTCAAAAGCCAGGAAATGAGCTGTGTGTGTGTTAAGAGTGTATGTACTCAGGCAAAGTGCTGAGTGTATCATTTGAAGGCAGCTGAAAGGAAGCCAGTTTGGCGGAAGGAAGTAGCCATCAGATGGAAACACTAAGAGTCATAGGATCTTGTGATCTTCACTGTGGCTTGAGGAAGCTGCTGGGTGTCCATATGCAGAACTCTTGTAGCTTGCATGGCTGAAAAGGGGTCCTGGTGTGCTGGGACTGTGAAGTGTCCTAAGTTTAAAGAGAGAACATTTAAGACCAACAACTCAAACTTGAAAATTATTTTACATTGTTATGAAACCAAAATTACATTTATTTATTTATTTATTTATTTATTTGGTTTTTCGAGACAGGGTTTCTCTGTATAGCCCTGGCTGTCCTGGAACTCACTTTGTTTTTTTTTTTTTTTTTTGTTTTTTGTTTTTTTGTTTTTTTTTTTTTTTTTACAGCTTCTTTTTTTTTTTTTTAAGATTTATTTATTATATGTAAGTACACTGTAGCTGTCTTCAGACACTCCAGAAGAGGGTGCCAGATCTCGTTGCGGATGGTTGTGAGCCACCATGTGGTTGCTGGGATTTGAACTCTGGACCTTCGGAAGAGCAGTCGGGTGCTCTTACCCACTGAGCCATCTCACCAGCCCCTGGAACTCACTTTGTAGACCAGGCTGGCCTTGAACTCAGAAATATGCCTGCCTCTGCCTCCCAAGTGCTGGGATTAAAGGTGTGTGCCACCACACCCAGCTCTATTTATTTTTCAAATTTATTTATTTATTATATTATGTGTATGGGTGTTTTGCCTGCATGCATGGCTGTGCATTCCATAAACTCTCGCAGTGTCTTCCGAGGGCAGGAAGAGGAGTTAGATTTCCTCGGACTGGAGTTACATGTGGAGTTACCATGTGGGCACTAGGAATAAATCTGGGTCCTTTAGAAGAAATCCATTGCCATTAACTCCTAAACTATCTCTCCAGGTCCCAGTTGATGGCAGCCGGAACCCAGAGCTCTCTAGCTGCCTGTTAGCGCTCTAGACCAAGGGCAGGGCCAATACAGAAAGGCAACACCTGAACTTCAAAGAATGATGGGCAAAGGGCCCCACTGATGCAATGCGAGACCACACAGCCAAAGTCAGATGCTATGTAGGGAATGAGAGACCTCAGACACTCAGCCCTAAAAGAGATATTTCTTTTTTTTTTAAAGATTTACTTATTTATTATATGAAGTACACTGTAGCTGTCTTCAGACACTCTAGAAGAGGGCATCAGATTTCGTTATGGATGATTGTGAGCCACCATGTGGTTGCTGGGATTTGAACTCGGGACCTTCGGAAGAGCAGTCGGCACTCTTTTTTTTTTTTTTTTAATTTATTATATGTAAGTACACTGTAGCTGTCTTCAGACACTCCAGAAGAGGGTGCCAGATCTCATTACAGATGGTTGTGAGCCACCATATGGTTGCTGGGATTTGAACTCTGGACCTTCGGAAGAGCAGTCGGGTGCTCTTACCCACTGAGCCATCTCACCAGCCCGTAGTCGGCACTCTTAACCACTGAGCCATCTCGCCAGCCTAAAGAGATATTTCTATCACTAGAGGTATTGTACTAAAAAATAAGCAGAAACAACAACAACAAATACCAAAAAAAAACTTATGATGGGGCTACATTTAATAGAACATCTTGCTAGTATGTTTAAATCCCTTGCTTCCATCCATCCATCCATCCATCTCCCTCAAAACTGTGAGTGGCGGTCCATGCCTGTACTGTCAGCACAAAGCAGTTGGAGACAGGAGGAACAGAACTATTCAAGGAGCTGGGCAGAGAGCTCAGCCAGGAAACTGTTTGCTATGCAGGCATGAAGATAGCAATCCTGCAGGAAAAAGCTAAGTATGGTGGGAGTTGTAGTTTCAGAGAAGACAGGCTCATCCTTGGAGCTTGCTGGCCAGACAGCCTACATGTCCAAGATGGATGGCTCCTGAGGGGGAATAAATTTAGGGGTTGTCCTCCAAACTCTACACACACACACACACACACACACACACACACACTCACTCACATGAGTTTAAGGTCATACTCATTACATAGAGAGTTTAAGATCAGCCTGGACTATAAGAGACCTTGTTTTCCAAAACATACAAAAAGCTTAATTCTTTTGTTTTTGTTTTTCGAGACAGGGTTTCTCTGTATAGCCCTGGCTGTCCTGGAACTCACTTTGTAGACCAGGCTGGCCTCAAACTCAGAAATCTGCCTGCCTCTGCCTCCTGAGTGCTGGGATTAAAGGCGTGCGTCATCACACCCGGCTCTACCCAAACTTTTGAACCACTTTTGTTGTGGGGTGTTTGCCAGAGAAGACTGCTCTGACATAGGCTTAGGCCAATAGAAAGTATTAGCCCACTGGGGATTACACTGACGGGATCCCAGTGTCACACTGAACCTTTCTTAGGGTGAGCTTTTAAGCATGAAAACCAAATATGGGGGCTGGTGAGATGGCTCAGTGGGTAAGAGCACCCGACTGCTCTTCCGAAGGTCCGGAGTTCAAATCCCAGCAACCACATGGTGGCTCACAACCATCTGTAACGAGATCTGACGCCCTCTTCTGGAGTGTCTGAAGACAGCTACAGTGTACTTACATATAAATAAATAAATCTTAAAAAAAAAAGAATAAAAAAAAAACAAACCAAATATGCCTGGGTTGACATATTTCGGTTAACAAGGACAGTTAGCCAGAAGCAGAACCACAGAAGCTGAAAAGCAAGGTTCGTACTTTCCCAGAGCTACGGGCTTTGATGGATTAGGTCTTCATTTCTGGCAGGTGGTCTTATGTGCTGAGTTTTAGCCTGGATACTACTTCCATGATAGAGCTAAGATCTGGGGCTCTGTTACACTTCTACACAATAGATTGTAGTCCTGGAAAATAAAGGGAACTAAACGCAGCTGCAGCCACGCTTAGGGCTTTAAAAACTTTAGAGGCACCAGCAGGGAGACTGAGAGGTATCCTAGGGCTCCAACCTTGGAGCCTTCAGTCCACTCCATGGAAATCATTAGACATCAATGTCTGGAGAGGCGAGGTCTTTACTGTGAAATAAGGAAGGCCTTCCCTGATGGTGTTGAGACAGGGTTTCTCTGTATAGTCCTGACAGGTCCTGGAACTCACTTGGTAGACCAGACTGGCCTTGAACTCAGAAATCCACCTGCCTCTGCCTCCTGAGTCCTGGGATTAAAGGCGTGCGCCACCTCGCACGACTGTTCTGATGGAGTCTTATTACCCTCTTCTTCTTCCAGACATTCTTTTGCTTTTCCTTTACTTGAGATAATGTATCCATATGCAGTTTCGGTTGCATTTCTTTTTTCTTTTTCTCCTTCTTTCTTTTCCTTCCTCTCTTCCTTTCTCTCTCTCTCTCTCTCTTTCTCTTCCTCCTCCTCCTTCTTCAACAGAGTTTCTCTACATAATCCTAGCTCTCCTCTTTGCTTTTAGCTCTGGAGGGAGACCAGTTCACATTTGCTTGGTGCATTCCTGCAGTTCTAGACTCAGTCCTCATATTCAGCCCCGGGTCAGACACTGCTCCTGTGTGCTCTCACATCCTTGCTTCCCTCTGTCAGTCAGAGGGCCAGGCATGGAGGTATGTATGTTCAACTTAGCTCTTAGGGAGGCTGAGGCAGGAGGATGTTCTGCCTTAGCTACAGAGTGAGTTCAAGGCTAGCCTGGGTAACTAGACCCCGAGTCAAAATAAATACATAAAGCTCAACGTCCTGGTGCGCATCTTCAATCCCAGTACTCAGGAGAGAGAGGCAGGCAGATCTTTGAGTTTGAGGCTAGTCATAGTGAGTTCCAGGACAGCCAGGGTTATATATTGAGACCCTATCTCCAACAATATACAAATAAATAATAAAGGGCTAGTGATACATAGCACAGTGGTAGAGGGCCAGCTCAGCATGTGGGAGCCTATGGGAAAGGAGAATGGCCTGGTTATCTGCAAACAATTATGGAATGTTGTTTCTCATCAGTAATCTTCAGAGACCTATTATAGTCAGAAGACCTACTCTCTAGCCAAATCCCAGAAGGTACTTGAACACTGTTCTAATGTCCATAGCACTTTTCACAGGGGCTGCCCCGGGACTCACAGAGCATGTGTGAGTGGGCAAGCGAATGCAAAAATGAATGGCAGCGTAGGTCAGAGGGTGGGCAAGAAGATGAGTGACAGCTGCTGGCTAAGAGCGGGGAGGTGGGCGCGTAATGGAGGGAGGTGGCACTAAGCAGCTGGGGCGGTACTCGCGCTAGCACTCAGTCTTGGACCAGAGCTGCTGAACGCCGCCCGGGCCGCGGCCACGTGGTTGGGGCGTGGCTGGTGGGTAGGGGCGTGGCCTCACTGCTTGGGGTGAGCGGAGGGGCGTGGCGAGGTTGGCGTGGGCGTGACCACGCCGGACAAGAGCTGGCGTGGGCGGGGCTGGCCGGGCGGGCGCGGGAGGAAGTCACGTGGGCGAGCGGGCTCACATGACTGGCCGCGCGATGGACCCGCTGCCCTCGCCGGCAGTCGCTGCAGCAGCTGAGGCGGAGGCTGACGAGGAGGCGGATCCGCCGGCGACAGGTAGGGCACGCGGCCCGATGGCCCTGTGCGGAGAGCCAAGTGCTTCACACTCGGGGACCACCTGTCAGTGCCACACCTCGCCTGGCCGGGGTGGGGTGGGGGTGGACATTCTTGGGGCCAGCCTCTTCCCGCTGCTCCCTGGGACGCTGCTCTTCAGCCCTCTGTTAGCGCGCGGCCGTGAGGAGTTGAACCTGGGTCTTTTCTGACCCCACTTTGGAGACGTCGTCTAGAGAGTGGTTTATATTCATGTGTGACCATGTCCAGGGAAAGGGATGCGTCTTTGGTATAAGACTCTTTTTCCTGGGATCCCCGGCTTTGTGGACTGTGGGGACGCATCCATGTGGCCAGAGGCGCAAGGGTGGAGCTGGGCCTGGTGTGTGCCAGCCAGGTCTGGCCAAGTGTCACTGAATATGGCCATCTAGAGCATTGGTGGAAAGACAGGTTCTTCTCTTGGGACGAAGGGTTTAGGGTAGTACTTTTAACCCCAGGGGAGGGAGGATGTCAATGAACGCCTCTGAAGAATGGAGAGAAGGTGGAACTCCCCTCGGAGTTGGTCAACAGTCTTTGGGTCTTGTTGGGTAAAACATTGTATTTTTGAGGTTGTATGTTTGAGCCACCACTTAAAGTCCCTATACCTGGGCGCCTTGAGAAAGGGAGACTGATTCAGAGCTACTTATGCCTTTTAAGAATGCCTTTTTAAAAAAATATTTCTAACTGTGTGTATGTGTGTGTGTGTGTACACTGGTGCCCTTGGAGGACAGATATGCTAGATTCCCCCGAAGCCAAAGTTTCACCTGCTTGTTAGCCACACTCAGTATAGCTGCTGGGACCCAAACTCCTGTCCTCTGCAAGAGCTCTTGAGCCTGTGCTCTGAGCCCCTGCCTGACTCATAAAGCAGTTCTTTGTGGCTTGTAGCAGTGGTGATGGGTTAGAGCTCTCTTGGCAAATTTGGGATCTTCCATATTACTTCCTACAGAACTCAGCTAATGGCTGACGTTAGGAATGATTTCATCTGGATTTTTGACAGATCTTGGGCAGAGGTGTGACTTGTGTGTTAGTCACAGCCATGTAGTCCTTCACAATTGACAGGCCATCCCAGTAGCCACGTAAGTAGGAAAATGGGTTTTTCAACCTGTCACTTCCTTCTGTATGAAACTTGGCACCAAGCTGGTGATGTGGCGAAGGAGATTTTCTTCCTTCTGTGAGAAACTTACTTGGAGTGTGTCTTGGTGGAGCCTTTGGCTGGATGGACTAGAGTCAGAACACCTTTGGGAATCACTCTTGGGAAAACATATTCTTGTGTGTGTGTGTGAAGTTCTTGAGAACAGTGTGGCATGGCACAGGGATGGCAGTCAGAGGACAGCTTTGTGGAGTCACTTCTCTCTTTCCACTGTTCCTTGAGTTCTAGGGATGGAACTTGAGGTGGGTGGGCTTGTGTGTATGAATGCAGGTAGCCACTGCGACCTCTCATCTAGTCCCGAGGATGGCTTTGCTTTCAGAGGTAAAGAGCTCAGGCAGCCAACTTTCACAGGTTGATTTTCACTTCACTTCCTCTTCCTCTTCCTCCTCCTCCTCTTCCTTCTCCTCCTCTTCCTCCTCACCATTTGCCTAGTAGCCTCCACCTTCACAGTTGGCTGATTTTTGACATCTCAAAGGATTAACTAGTGTGACTTATGGATACCTAGCAGATTTCCACTTTGGCTACCCTTCAGAGCTGCCGGTAGTAGTCATGCGTAAAGTAGTGTTTGTAGTGGTTTGGAACTGCTGGGAGGAAAATGGGCTTATTGTGGTTCTCAGCACACAGATCCATGATTTGAAAGGTGAACTGTGTATACGCTGTAGGAGATTGGCCCTCAGGAGAACTGAACTTACCGTGCTGACCTGCCTGGTCTTGAGCTCGGTCAGCCTCTGTCTCCTGACTACAGGGATTAAAGGCACGTGCCACCACAATCAGCCTTATTCGTTTATTTTTGAGACAGTGTCTGCTATGTAACTCAGGTTGGCCTCAAACCCATAGTCCTCCTGTTCTCCGTATCTTGTCTTCTGGATGCTGAGATTGTAGGTACATGCTATGACACATGGCTGCACCTTGTGTGAGCAGAGGTCAGTGGTCCAGAGCAAGTTACACTTGCCGAAAACAAAGTGTCACAGCCTCCATAGCCCGTGATGGAGCGTTCACAGGCTAGCCTCCCCGTTCAGATGGTAGATAGCATCTACCTAGGCCAGCAACCCTAGGCTGACGGTTTCCATGTCTCTTTCAAGTTGCCTGGCTCCTTTTTTTGTCTGCTTCCACTATTAAGGACCCCTGTGGCCGGGCGTGGTGGCGCACGCCTTTAATCCCAGCACTCGGGAGGCAGAGGCAGGCAGATTTCTGAGTTCGAGGCCAGCCTGGTCTACAAAGTGAGTTCCAGGACAGCCAGGGCTATACAGAGAAACCCTGTCTCGAAAAACCTAAAAAAAAAAAAAAAAAAAAAAAAAAGGACCCCTGTGAATAGGGGAGTCACCCAGAAAATGAAGATTTATGTTCTTATGTTCACTTCAGCTGTTGAACAGCCTCGAATTTCACTGTAATTCCTTTTGCTGAGTAAAAGTAAGACCATCACGGGTTCTGGGACTAGGATGCAGACATCTTTGGGGTCTTATGTCGCGCTCATCACAAGAAGATATCCTAGGAGTGGAATTGCTGGCTTCTAGGATTTGCACACTTGCTGTCTTTGACTGATGGAGGGCTGGCGCCATGGCTCAGCCAGCAAAGGGACCTGCTTGGGTGTCCTATGTTTGATTCTCATATGGGAGGGATGGAGAGAGTTAAGAACATTTAATTTTGTTTTAATATCCATTATCTTGATTAGTAATGAATTTCAGTTCCTTTACCTCCTTTCCGGTGTGACTCAGTCTCTGGTTTGATTGAGTCTCTTCCTCAATGGCTCTTCACCTTATATTTGTTTTAAAGATTTATTGGTTGAGTGGTAGTGACCCCTGCCTTTAATCCCAGCACTTGGGAGGCAGAGGCAGGCAGATCTCTGAGTTCGAGGCCAGCCTGGTCTACAGAATGAGTCCTAGGACAGCCAGGGCTACACAGAGAAACCCTGTCTTTTTTTTTTTTTTTTTTAAAGATTTATTTACTATTATATGTAAGTGCACTGTAGCTGTCTTCAGACACACCAGAAGAGGGCATCAGATCTCATTACAGATGGTTGTGAGTCATCATGTGGTTGCTGGGATTTGAACTCAGAACCTTCAGAAGAGCAGTCAGTGCTCTTAACCACTGAGCCATCTCTCCAGCCCTTTTTTTTTTTTTAAATGTATACATCGTTGCTGTCTTCAGACATACCAGAAGAGGGCGTCATGTGGTTGCTGGGATTTGAACTCAGGACCTCTGGAAGAACAGTCAGTGCTCTTAACCACTGAGCCATCTCTCCAGCTCCCAAAAATTTATTTATTTTTATTTATTTGAGTACACTGTAGCTGTCTTCAGACACACCAGAAGAGTGCATTGGATCCCATTACAGATGGCTGTGAGCCACCACGTGGTTGCTGAGAATTGAACTCAGGACCTCTGGAAGAGCAGCCCATGCTCTTAACTGCTGAGCCATCTCTCCAGCCCAGAAATCCTGCCTTAAACAAAGAAACTAACGAGCAAACAGGGGCTGGTGAGATGGCTCAGTGGGTAAGAGCACCTGACTGCTCTTCCGAAGGTCCAGAGTTCAAATCCCAGCAACCACATGGTGGCTCACAACCATCCGTAACGAGATCTGGCGCCCTCTTCTGGAGTGTCTGAAGACAGCTACAGTGTACTTACATATAATAAATAAATAAATAAAATAAATTAAAAAAAATAAATAAAAAAATAACGAGCAAACAGATTTTATGTGTGTGTGCACAGACGTATGTGTCTGCCAGTGCATACTTGGAGGCCAGAAAAGGGTGTCAGATCCTTGGAGCTAGCCTTATGGACATTTGTGAGACACTATACTTGTTGTGAGGGGGCTGGGATCTGAACTCAGGTCCTCATGATTGCACGCTAAACAAACGGCTTCTCTGCTGGGATTCCATGACACGCTGCCATGCTGTGACCGGCACAGCAAGCACTTTATTGACTGAGCCACATCCCGCACTCCCTCTCTCCTTTGTGGATTTTTATATTGAAATTGTAACTGTCAAAAGTACTCTGAATGAACTGTGGTGCCAGTTTTCAGGAGGCCCAGGCGGGAGGCTCGTGAGCTTAAAAACCAACCAACCAACCATGAGCTATGTACAGACACTCTCTTCACAAGAGAGTGAAGAATACTCTCTTGTGACTAAGTGGATAAAGGCCCATACTGTCAAGCCTGACTACCTGTGCTTGGTCTCTGAAACCCTCATGATGAAAGGAGAGAGGTGAGTCTCAAAAGTTGTCCTTTAACACATGCATTGTGGCACACCTCTGTCCCCCTCCCTTGATAATAAAAAATTAATAAAAACAGTTTAAAAATTAATATATTGATCTAGGCTTGGTAGTGCATGCCTTTAATCCCAGCACTTAGAAGGCAGAGGCAGGCAGGCAGATTCCTGTGAGTTCTAGGCCAGCCAAGATTACATAGTGAGACCTGTGTTATTCTTTGCAGCAAATAAAGACATTAATATCTGTTTAACAAATAGGGGCTGGAGAGAGGACTGGGTTTTATCATCAGCACCCAGATGGCCCCTGGGTGTCTGTAACTCTAGTTCCAGGGGCTCTAGCCCTCTCTTCTGGTCTTTTTGGGAATAGCATACACATGGTGCACAGACATACAGGCAAAACACGCATACACATGAAAGAAAAGCTAGAGAAATGGTTCAACTGTAAGAGTACTTGCTGTTCTTTCAGAGGTCCCTAGTTTTGGTCACAGTACCCATATGGCTACTTAACAGTCTGAAACTTCAGTTCTAGGATATTGTGTGCCCTCTTTTGGCTCCACAGGTATGCATATGTTGCACACACACACATACACACACACACATAGAACATGCAAACACATAGCATTAAAAACAGAAAGAAGGCTGGGCGTGGTGGCACACGCCTTTAATCCCAGCACTCAGGAGGCAGAGGCAGGTGGAATTTCTGAGTTCGAGGCCAGCCTGGTCTACAAAGTGAGTTCCAGGACAGCCAGGGCTACACAGAGAAACCCTGTCTCGAAAAACCAAAAAAAAAAAAAAAACAACCCCCCCCAAAAAAAAAGCCAAAGAAAAAGACAGTGGAGCTGGGGGTGTGGTTCATTGGGAGAACATTTGTTCAGTATGCTCAAGGTCCTGGTTCCAAACTCAGCAATGTGGGACTAATAATACTGAGACTCACTGGAGCTGTTTGTTAGAATCTCATTTCAGGGCTGCTGGTTTGTGCCTGATCCAACATCTGATCTCTCTCTGTGTCTCTCTCTGTGTGTGTGTGTGTGTGTATGTGTGTGTGAGAGAGAGAGAGAGAGAGAGAGAGAGAGAGAGAAAGCATGTAAGCAATGTGTCTGTGTGAGAGAGAGAGACTGAGAGACAGACTGAGAGCGAGCGTGTAAGCACACATAAGATACAAATGAAGTGTGCACACTGTGCTGTGTGTCTCTGCCTGCCTCCTTCAGTCCTTGGGACCGCAGTGTAGTCCAGGAGAACCAGAGGAGTCTGGTCTCCATTGTGTTAACGTGGCTCCTTTGGTGGCATTCCATACATTCCAGTGGGCAGCTATCCTGTTCTCTCTGTGGTCAGGTCCCTTGGCCTTTGCTCTTCACTGCCCTGCCTCCTATTCTGCAGCTCTAGCCTGCTCTTCCTGCCCTGCCTGGGCTCACAACCCCTGACCCTCAGTTCCTTGCTTAAGTGACGCTTCCTTCTGTGGGCATTTGCACTTGTCGCAGTTCACTGAGCTGTCTCCTCAGATGTATGTAGTTGATGGTGGTTAAATCACCCCTGAAATGGCAGCTCACATTACGAGCATTCATCTTCCTGCTTTACACACTGTCATCTGAAAACTTGAGATTTTTCTTCAGATCTCAGCACCTGGAATAATACCTGATATATAGGGCCCAAATGTTTGAAGAAAACTACATATTATCATGTCTCTTAAAAGATAGCATCATCCCTTAATAGTTTATTTTAAAACATCTTTTTAGTTTTATTCATTTTTATGTGTGTGAGTGTTTTGCTGTATATACCTGTAAGCATGTGAGATATCCATCTATCTGTCTATCTCTATCCATCCATCCATCCATCCATCTATCTATCTATCTATCTCACATGCTTGTTTTGCCCAGCTTTGCTCAGTTTTACCCTCCTTCCACCCTCTCTTGCCTAGCTCCTGATTTGTCTCTGTTCTCTCTTGGCCAGTCATGTAGCTGCTTGCATGAAACCCTGGGTCTTGTCCCCAGTAATAAATAAACTGGGTGTAGTGGTGCACACTTACAATCCCAGTACCGGAGAGTTAGAGGCAGGAGAATCATAGTGTCAAGGCTAATCTTTATCTAGTTAGAAGCCAAACCTAGACTATGTGTAACCATGTTTTAACACACACACACACACAATTTGCAAGGTAAATGTATCAATCTGAAGAAAGAGGAACTAACTTCGCGTCTATTATGTAGAACTGACTTTGCCAGAATTTGCGGTTAGCAAGAAAGTGATGTATTCCGAGCAGGGGAATTCTGTTTTCATGTTACTTTTGTTTCCTAAGAAAAATGAAGCACAAACAAGACATGTTTTTCTGTGCAGTGTGCCAGGGTGGTGGGCAGAGGCCGCAGGAAGGACTGCTGTGGGCACAGCTGGGAACTGCAGGTGGGATTGGACCTAGGAGCCGTGTGGCCTCCTGAAGCTGGACTTTTCCAGCTTTCTTTACAGAATCACTAATGAATTAGAACCTGAACTAAGAGAGGTGTGGTTTGGGAGTGTGTTTGGAGGCAGATGATGGCCTGAGCTCTTGGAGAATCAGATCCAGGCTTTATTTTGATTTTAGATTAAGTTAGGCATGTGCCATCATACTGGCTTGTGAAGGACTGGGTATGAAACAAAGACCTCATACATGGTAGATGAGCACCCCAGCCCCAGCCAAGTCCCAGCGATTGAACACACTGTACTGTGCGTGCTAAGCAAGGGCTCTGACTCTGAGTGATGTCCCAGCCTTCTTTCTGTCTTTGTTGTTGTTTTATGTGCCTGCATGTGTGTGTAGACACTTGAATGTTTATGTGTATGCTCTTGTGAGTGTCTGGGTGCACATTCATGGAGGACAGGGGTTAATGTTGGCTATCTCCATCTTTTTTGTTTGTTTTCGATGGGGTCTCATTTTGTAACCTTGGCTGGCCTGGAACTCTCTATGTAGACCAGGCTAACCATAAATTCAGGGGTCCACCTGCTTCTGCCTCCTGAGTGCTGGAATTAAAGGTGCACACTATCATGCCCTTCTATACCTTATTTATTTATTTATTTATTTATTTATTTATTGGAGACACAAGTCTCTCAGTGAGTCTGGAGCTGGCTGAGTCAGCTGGACTGACTGCTAATTCCTGGGTCTCTCGTGGCCCCACCTTCCTGGTGCTGGAGTCATAGGCACACATCAGTACACTCAGCTTATTTCTTTTGTTCTTTTTTTTTTGTTTTTGTTTTTGTAATTTTTGTTTGTTTGAGACAGGGTTTCTCTGTGTAGCCCTGGCTGTCCTAGAACTCTTTCTGCAGACCAGGCTGGCCTTGAACTCACAGATCCACCTGCCTCTGCCTCCTGATTAAATGTGTGGGCTACCACCACCTGGAAAGGCTTGTTTGTTTGTTTATTTTTGAGACAAAGTCTCATGTAGCCCAGGTTGATTTCATTCTCACAGTGTAGCTGAGGATAGCATTAAATTCCTCTTGCATTCACTTTCTGAGTACAAGGATGGCAGGCATCACCCTGGCTCCTGGTTTGTATAGTGCTGGGGACTTATATCTTATATCTTTTTTTTTATTAGGTATTTTCCTCATTTACATTTCCAATGCTATCCCAAAAGCCCTCCATACCCTCCCCCTATATCTTTTTTTTTTTTTTTTGGTTTTTCGAGACAGGGTTTCTCTGTATAGCCCTGGCTGTCCTGGCACTCACTTTGTAGACCAGGCTGGCCTCGAACTCAGAAATCCACCTGCCTCTGCCTCCCGAGTGCTGGGATTAAAGGCGTGCGCCACCACGCCCGGCCCTCCCCCCTATATCTTATATCTTGTGTGCTAGGCAAGCACTCCACCAACCATCCTCCTTCCCATACGTGCAGTTATGTCATTTACCAACAATCCTCCAAGCCTGACTGTTCCTGGGAAGTGATGACTGCTGGAGTCTTATGGAGGAGTTGAAATCAGAACCGGTAACACTTAATGCTGGCGTTTTGAGGAGAATTGGCGTTTTGAGGAGATATTGCATAAGCACAGAGAACCGCTGGCGCAGACATTTTTCCAGAGACTCTAATCCCTCAGCGTCCTCCCGCAGTTCCTTGTTTCCTGTTCAGCTTACAAAGTTGTCCTCACTGTGTCCCAGATACATGCTTCATCGTCTGTTTCTTTCCGCTAATGTTTTTCTGCAGTGCTAAGTAGTTTTTATTTCTTTATTTATTTTTAAATTTGGTGGAGATTGGGTTTGTGCAGCCCAGACTGGCCTTGAACTCACTGTGTAGCTAAGAATAACCATTTGATCCCCCTGCCTGTACTTCCCATGTGTGGCGATCAGAGGCAGGTTCTACCACTCTTGGGTTTTGCAATGCTAGAACCCAGAGCATACTATGTGCCAAGCATGCCATACTTGAGCCCCCCTGAGCTCAGCTGTCGTGTGGTTTTGAAATGTTCTATTCAATAAGGTAGTATTGACTAGGTGATGGTCATACAGTCAGTGATGGAGCTCCGAATGGACTATTGTGCTACTCTGAAGAGCTTGGTGGCACACACCTTTAACCCCAACGCTTGGGAGGCAGAGGCAGGTGGTCTGTGAATTGGGTCCCTGAGACTGGAACTGGATGGAGGCTGAGGAGGAGCAGGGCAGAACAGAAGGGGTAAGGCTGGGGTCCTGTATTAGTCACTTTCTATTGCTAATGAAAACCGCCTAGGACCAAGGCATTTAGTTGAGCTTACTGTTTCCAGAGTTAGTCCATGATGGTGGAACAAAGGTGTGGTGGCAGAAGCAGCTGACAGGTCACATCTTTTTCACTTGTTGTTTTTAAAGATTTATTTATTTTATGTATGTGAGTATACTGTATCTGTCTTCAGACACACCAGAAGAGGGCATTGGATCCCATTACAGATGGTTGTGAGCCACCATGTGGTTGCTGGGAATTGAACTCAGGACCTTTGGAAGAGCAGTCAGTGCTCTTAACCACTGAGCCATCTCTCCCGCTCCTGAGAGTTCACATCTTGATCCACAACTAGGCAGCAGGGATGGACACACACACACACACACCTACCTCAAAGCATTCTCCCCACCCACCTACCCAGTGACCGATCTCCTTGAACAAGGCCACACGTGCAAATCCTTCCTAAATAGTTCCACCAGATGGGGCCCAGTTCATCAAACATGTGAGCCTCTGGGAGCCATTCTCATTCAAACCACCACAGGTCCATCTTAAGCTCTGCTCGGGTTTGGTCTACTTCTTTGGGGAGCTAGTGAAGAGGGTCTCCCCTGGAGGCTTTGCAGGTTCAGAGCTCAGCTTGGTGAGTTGGCTTAGTTCTAAGGGCTCCCTGTGGGTCTCTGGTGTGCTTCCCCTGTGGAACAGTTTAGGCCTCACTTGCAAGTGAGGAAATGACAGTACAAGGTGGTCTGTAGTAACTAGTGGCATTGGGGTCACACCAGGTGCCTGGCTCTAGTGAGGAGCCTTTTCTGACTGCCAAGGACATGGGCCTGTGTCCTTACTTCTGTGACTTCTTTAATCTGCCCCAGCTCACTGAGCAGTGTCTCACTGGAGAGGCCTGGAATCTCCCCTCACCTGGCTTCCTGATGGGGGATGGTGGCTGGGGATTGTCTTTGTATACTGCCTAAGCCCAGGTGGAATGCACCCCTCTCCTCAGAGCAGACCCATCTTAATATGATGAAAGGACACATGGAAGAAAGCACCTACTTGCTCAGCTAGCCTGTTGGCCTCTGGCTTAGGCACAGCAGTGGATCTGGCCGGCAGGCACAGGGCATGGAGGCTGATATCCAGTGGGGCTGAGTGGGGCTCTTTGGCTGGCGGCCTCTCCATAGCAAACCACCACTTCCTGAATTCTGGGAGGTACTGATCTAGTTCCCCACAGTGCATTATGGTCTCCACCGTTACCAGCTTAGCTCTGGTTAGCTCATTTTGGGGTTTCAGGATATCTCGGTGTCAGATGACAGCTACCTTGGCGTGGAAAATCTAGTCTCCACACTTGGTATTGATGTGGGTGTTGGGGAGGACCTGACTCAATAGTTCCCTTTCTGTAACACATTCCAGTTCCTTGTTATGTGGATTTTAGGGCCTTCTGATTCTGGTCAGCTATACTCTTGGGCTGTCTACGCCTCTGCCTCCAGCAGTGGAAGGCAGGTACCCATGCCTCAGCTTTCATGTTGCTATCAAAGATCAATATGGCTTATGTAAATGGATTTGCTCTTGTGGAGCTTGGCTAATTACTCCCAGTGCTTGCTGGGCATTCTCTGTTTTGCTTTTAGAGACAGGAACTTAGGTAGCCCACCTTGAACTCCTGATTGTCCTACCTCCATTTGATAATCCAGATAGGCAGCGCCTGGTTTATGCAGTGCCGGGGATGTTCTCCAGGACTTTGTAAATGCTAGGCAAGCCCTCTGCTCAACCACATAACCACGGCTTCCCTCCGTACCTTCTCTGCCCCTTGAGGCAGGCTGTCACTGTAACCCAGGCTGGCTGTGTGCCACCAGGCTTACTTCCATGGTGCCAGCTCAGGTGGGCCTTCTGTGTAGCCTCTATTTGGGCATGGATAGTCCTGAGATGTTGTGGATATTTTCACTTTGTGTCAGAAAGCCAGGGTGACTTTCCAAGTGGTTAGCCAGAGAAAGGAGAAGAAAGAAAAAAGCCCCAGACAGCAAAGCCCCCAGCAAACTGAAAACAGAGTAGAGAGAAACAAGGATAATTTTTTTGGAACTTTGAACTCACAGTGTCAGTTCTTCCAAGATTCCCAACACTGGCCAACAGCGTTGTTCCCTTTAAACTCTGGAAGGATGCCAGTGGGCTTCCCCAGGGGTGAGTGGTTCCAGGATGAGAGGCCTGCGGATTCTGAGGTACAAGTTGAAGTTTGATAACTTTTAGAAGCAGGGTCCAGTAGGCGGGCTGGGATGTGGCTCTGTTGGTAGAGTCGTTGCTTAGCATGCACAAGGCCCTGGGTTCCATTCCCAGCACCTTATAGAGTAGGTGTGGTGGTGGTGCATGCTTCTAATCTTGGCATTTGAGAGGCATTCAAGGTCATCTTGAGCTATGTAGGGACTTTGAAGCCAGCTTATGGATGTCAGACTTTGTCTCAAAAAAAAAAAAAAAAAAGAAAGAGTCTTGGTGGTTTGTGGGAAGCAGGGTCCCTTTGCCCCTGTCTGCCTCCTGCCTCTGATTTGAGTTGCAAGAGCTCATTAGAAGAATGTTTCTAGGGCTGAAGAGGTGGCTCAGCAGTTAAGAGCACTGACTGCTCTTCCAAAGGTCCTGAGTTCAAATCCCAGCAACCACATGGTGGCTCACAACCATCTGTAATGGGATCTGATGCCCTCCTCTGGTGTGTCTGAAGACAGCATCAGTGTACTTACATATAACAATAAATAAATCTTTGGGCCAGAGTGAGCAGGGCTGGAGCAAGCAGAGGTCCTGAGTTCAATTCACAGCAACTACATGATGGCTTACACCATCTGTACAGTTACAGTGTACTCATATACATAAAATAAATCTTTAAGGCCCAGTATAGTGGTGCATGCCTTTAATCCCAGCACTTGGGAGGCAGAGGCAGAGGCAGAGGCAGGTGGATTTCTGAGTTTGAGGCCAGCCTGGTCTACAGAGTGAGTTCCAGGACAGCCAGGGCTATACAGAGAAACCCGTTTCGAAAAACCAAAAAAAAAAACCCAAAAAACAACAACAAAAAAAAAAAACCTTTAAAAAGAGGAGGAGGAGGAGTAGGAGGAATGTTTCTAGTCTAGCACCTGTACATCATCACATATTCGGACACACATGTGCGGCAGGCCCGTGAGATGTTCCCCAGTGTGGTCTGTGTGCTTATACTAACTGTTGAAAGGGCTATCCACTGACCAGCTTGGAAGTGACTGTGTGAGATGGTGCATATGTGGGTTCCTACTTGTTTTGCAGACATTGTCTTACCATGTAGTCCTGGCTGGTCTGACCTCATTGTGCTGTCCTTGCTGACCTGGAAATCACAGAGCGTTCCCTGCTCTGCCTCCGAAGTGTGTGGCTCTGCCCAGCCCACCCACATGTTCATAAGCAGGGCTCAGACCCTTCCTAGTCAGTTTGTGATTTCCCGTGGAGCCAAGGACTAGTCTGCTTCAGTTTTTGTTTCTTTCTTTTGCTTGTGAGCTTTCTTTCTGATAGCTGAAACTTCTCTAATGTCCTCTTGTTTCTCTGAGTTAGAATCTCACTGTATAGCTCAGGCTGGCTCAGAACTTCTGACCTTCCTACCTCTGCCACTAAGTAAATATTTGGATTAATTTCATGGACCACCGTTCATAGTGGCAGCTTGGCTCTCTTTATTAATTTATTATTGTTATTATTATTATTATTATTATTATGGTTTTTCAAGACACGGTTTCTCTCTGTAACTTTGACTGTCCTGATGACTGTTGGCCTCTTTTCCTTTTTTCTTTTCTTTTTTTTTTTCTTCTTCTTTTTCTTCTTCTTTTTTTTAAAATATAGAATAGAGTTTATTCAGGGAATGGGGAGGGGAGTTGAGAGGATAGTAGAGGCAGAGAAAGGGGGAGAGGAGGAGTAGAAGAGTAGAGTGGTAGAGGCCATAAGCACTTGGAGGGGGGGGAGGGGAATGGGGAGAGGGGGAAGGGGCGAGGTGACAGAGTGGGAGCAGGAAGGCAAGAGCAAGAGACTTCTTTTCTTTCTTCCTTTCTCTCTTTCTCTTTCTTTCTTTCTTTCTTTCTTTCTTTCTTTCTTTCTTTCTTTCTTTCTTTTAAAATTATTTATTCTGTGCACAGTGTTCTGCCTGCGTATGTGCTGTATACTGGAAGAGGGCACCAGATCCCATTTTCGATGGTTGTGAGCCATCATGTGGTTGCTGTGAGTTAAACTTAGGACCTCTGGAAGAGCAGTCAATGTGCTTAAGCTCTGAGCTCTCTCTCCAGTCTAATTGGCCTGTTTTTCAATTTTTTTATAATTATATCTATACTTGTCAGGTGGTTCCAGCACTTGGGAAGTAGAGGCAGGCAGATCTCTGAGTTTGAGGCCAGTGTGGTCTACAGTTCTAGAACAAAAATATTATTGTGTGTGTGTGAGAAGGAGTCCTCTGGCCTCCATGCGCATGTGACCTGAACCCAGGTTGTCTGGGATAGTCTTAACCCTGAGCTGTGTCTCAGCTCCTTTAAGGTTCTTAACATTTACATCTGTGGTTCCTTTTCTATTGCTTTTTCAAGACATTGGCTCAGGAATGCTTTGAGCTTGCTGTGTAGCCCAGGCTGGCTATGAACTGAGGTCTTTTTCCTTTCGCCTTCTAGTTGCTGGTGTCATAGTGTGAGCCACCACACTCAGCTGTGATAATCTTTTTGTTTTTGTTCTTTTGAAACAGGGTTTCTCTGTGTAGCCCTGGCTGTCCTGAAACTCATTCAGTAGACCAGGCTAGCCTTGAACTCAGAGATCCTCTACTTACCAAGTGCTGGGATTAAAGGCATGGTGATTGATCAAGATTTCTCCTCCCCTCCTCCCCCCTCCCCTCTCTGTGTATGTGTGTACATACATGTGGGTATAAAGACCAAAGGTTGACAATGGGTGTCTTCTATAGTTAATCTTTACCTTAATTTTTGAGTCAAGCTTTTACTAAACCTAGAGATTACCTGATTTGGCTAGACTGCCTGGCCAGCGAGCCCAAGGGACCCTCCTGGCTCTGCCTCTTCAGTGTTTGATTATAGGCATGCACTATTATGCTTTTTATGTTAATTTTGGGGCATTGAACTTGGGTCCTCACACTTGTATGGCAAGCACTTTACTGACTGAGCCATCCCCACAGCCCTGTGATCTACTATTTTCTACTGCGTGTGCTGTTGAGGGTGGGGGTCTGGCTGGGTGCTAATTAAAGTTCTTTCTGGATGCATACGCTGTGCTGGTTTCATGTTTGGTGGTCTTAGGGAGTCAAAGGTTTTGATTTGGGGGAAAACCATGAACAGGGCAGATGAAGGAGGACTCAAGAAGACTTGGGGCTGGGATTGGGCTCAGAAGATAATGTGCTTGCTTAGGTTGTGTGAGGCCTTGGGTCCCATTTCTAGCTAGCACTGCATTAAACCAGGTGTGGTGGATCAGGTGTGGCAATCGCAGCATCGAGGAGGCAGAGGATCAGGACTTCAAGGCCGTCTTTGGCTACACAGGGAGTTTGAGATTAGCCCTCTTTATTTTTTTTGTCAAAAAACCTGAGAGACTCAGCCTAATGTTGAAAACTATAAGGAGGATCAGTAATCCATCTCAGAGTAGTGTTTGAGCCGAGTTTTCAAGATTTGGATCAGATCTCTACACTAATAAGCACTAGCAGGCTAGGATGGCCCACAAGGTTTGTCCATATTTTGTTCCCAAGTAAAGACATTGAGCCACGGCTCCACTCTCTGTAGCTTAGCTCTCTATGTTGAACACTGTAACATTACATCACCAGGGTTCTTTCTTATGTGCCTTTGGCAAAATGAATATGGCTGACCTACTGCAGGGGCTTATGGTGCAGGAGGAAGGGTCCCACCAGCACGAGGCGTTGTCTCAGGGTTCACCACTGTTGTGTCTGTTGCTCATCATCCTTGTCAGCAGCTTTTGTTGCTGCTGCTCACTCAGGCATAGTTCCCATCGCTTGCAAGTAAATGTTGGTGCTGGAAGGATGTGCAGTTGTTACCATGGTAACACACAGTTTCTACTCTTTGCTTAAGTTTATGACTTTGTTCTCATTCATCCAGCAGGTGTTAATTGTGCATCTGCTATGGACTGGACATCTTTCTTTTAATCAAACACACACACACACACACACACACTGTTGTGGCTAGAGAGATGGCTCAGTGGTTGAGAGCACTGGCTGCTCTTTAGGTGAGTGGAGTTAAGTTCCCAGAACCAAATGGCAGCAATAAAAGTCTTTAGCTCCAATTCTAGGGGATCCAACACCCTCTAGTGACCTTGGGCACTGCAGACACGACGTGGTGCACAGATGTACATGGAAACAAATACACACCTAAAATAAAGTTTTTAAAATGTTTTGTTCATGTGTGTACACCTGTTTGTGTCTGCAGCTGCATGGGCATGGTTTGTGCATGTGCACATGCTTGTCTGCATGTGCATATGTGTACCAGCTCTTGTTCTCAGGGGTCACATCCTTTCCTCCCCCCACCCCCTTGGGACATGGTCTCACTGACTCAGAGATCACCCGAAAGCCCCCAGGAACCCTCCCATCTCAGCCTCTCCAGCATGTGCTGCCTCACCCGCCATTTCCCCCTCAATGCTGGAGAGCAAGTTCAGGCCCTTATTCTTGCAGGAAGCACTTCACTGACTGAACCATCTCTACAGCTGGTTTCCCTCACCCCACTCCTTTTCAGTATTGGGGTCAAATAATCTGTTGTTTTGGCTAATCTAGCTAGCCACCTTGCTCTGAGGGAATTGCCCGGCTTCCTAGACAAGGGAGTTATGGTGGCAGGCCTGTGTGGGCACTTGGCATTTACATGTTCTGGAGATCTGAACTCATATTCTTACGCTTCTGAGGCAAGTGCTTTATCCATAGAGCCACATTCTCAGCCCCTGCCATTGTTCTCAATTCCTAGGATAGTGTCTGAACACGGTGAATACAGACCACTTTGCAGAGCTTATGGTCTCATGAGAACCACACAGCAGTCAGGAGATGTGATAAGCAAAAATTTACCTTAGGATGTGTTTAGGGGCCTTGATGTTGCAAACCACAGCCGTCACCAATAAAAATGCCACAGAAAGTAATGCTCACAGGGTCCTGAGGAGGGTAGGAAGTTGGTGCAGCCATGTAGGGGTTGGGTGAGGGGCAGGGTGAGCCTTCTGGGCAGAGGAGACAGTGCCAAGGCCTGGGTCTCAGGTAGCCCAGGCTGGTCTGGGACTCCTGCTGGATGGCTCACCCTTGGTTGGTGGGTGCTGGGATGGAACCCAAGGCTTCGCACATGCTAGGCAAGCACTCGACACACTGAGCCACATGCCAGCCTGGTTTCTTCTTTTAACATAATGAGGGGTCCCCACCACCACTGTGTTTCAGGAGAGTACTTGGTTCTTCTATGCACAGGGTCTTTGAGGACGTCTTGTCTAATACTTGGAATCTGGCATCAATCCCATGGGCAGAAAAACAAGTTTGTGATTCCATAGGCTCTCTTGAGCACGGAGTGCAATCACAGCAGAATGTGTTCTTTTTGAGGCTGTTCATGCCCTCTATAGTTGTGGAGACCACTAGATAGGTCTGGCTAAGTGAGGCTCAATGACGTCCCCTGTTGTGAAGACGATGTCTTCATAGGCAGGTGGGGTGCTGTATTAATTCCACATGGACAAAAGGATTGCAGTAAACACTAGCTACTCAAGAGTTGGAGTAGAGCCTGGAGATTTAAAAAAAAAAAAAACAGATTTATTTATGTATACAGTGTTTTGCCTGAATGTATGCCTGAAGCCCAGAAAAGGGTACCAGATCTCATTATAGATGGTTAAGAGCCACCATCTGGTTGCTGGGAGTTGAATTCAAAACCAAATGCTCTTAACCTCTGAGCCAGCTCTCCAGCTCCTGCCTGGGGATCTTATGAATGAAACCTTGTGTGAAAACAAAAAGTAAAAATGGGGATGAGGGGTGTGGCTCAGTGGTAGAGCCCCTGCCTAGAATCCCCCAGTGAGGGGCTGGGGCATGGCTCAGTGGTAGGGCACTAGCCTACCATCTGTGAGCCCCTGTGCTCAATTTTTAGTAAAGAAAAGACTATAAGTTAGTTGATTGTAAGTTTTGAAAGAGGTATATGTTTTTCAGACTGAGGGAAAGAGGACAGTAAATACTGAACATTGGCCCAAGTGGGAGGCAGCTGGGCCTGTTGCTTGAGGGGGTGTAGATTGGCTGAGTCACTTTGGAAAACTGGAAATATTTACTAAAATGAGCATATGCAAGTGCTGTGATCAGCACATACACTCACGCCTGTGTTATGTATCCAACAGAAGTGCATGCAACATATGTCCACAAAAAGCCATGTTCTGGAACATTCTCAGTAGTGCCATGTGTCATAGATTGGCAGTGGAACCACCAAGATGCCCAAACAGGCATTGAGCGAGTGTGTACAGTGGGCCATAACTGCATGGCAGGACCCATGGACAGGCTGCATCCTGTGTGTGTGAGCTGTGAGCATCAAGCTCAGGGAGGAGGTTGGCTCCTGGGGTTTGACTTCACTGTAGAAGATAGACTAGGCCAGCCTGTGAGGGATGTGTCCCACAGTGATGAAGTGTTAGCCTGTTTTCCTACTTTACAAAACAAAACCACACAGCGTCTCTCTTTCTTTCTTGCCTTTGCTAGCCTTGTACTCTATGTAGATGAGACTGGTCTTCAACTCAGGGATCCATTGGCCTGCCACTGCTTCCAGGGATTGAAGATATGTGTCATTCCCCAACTACTGCCTGGCAACGTTTGTTTGTTTTGTTTGGGGACATTTGAGAATCCACTTGCCTCAGCCTCCCAAGTGCTGGAATTACAGGCATGTGCTGCCTGCCATCCTCGGCCTCTTTTCTATGGTTTTGGGTGTTTGAAATATTTTGTGGTTAGAACAACCATAGAGACGTTTCAAAGGTATTTAGCAAAAAACTACTGAGCAGACAATGAAAAAGAGTTACTAGTGAGTGGCTAGGGATTTAGGTGGTTTTGTTGTTTTGCAGAAAATTTGAAAATGTGTTCTCTAGACATATGGAAACACTCGATGTTTGAATAGCAGTCCATATGGAGCAGTGCAGACTTGGGATGGGGAAGTTAGCAGTCTCCATAGACTGCCGGGTGGAGCTGGAAGTCATCAGGAAGGCTATGAAAGGGCTTCCTTTTTTCCTTCCATGCAGTGCTGGACCTGGGACCCAGGCCTCTGGCTGTGCAGGCAAGCTTTCTCACAGCTCTGCTTTTTTTGAGATTAGGTCTTATTATCTGTATGCTGCAGACTGGCCTCAGGCTCCTGGACTCACAAGTCCTCCTGCCTCAGCCTCTGGACTGCAGGTTCCTTTATGTACAGTGTTTAAAGCTGGCTGTGAGGCAGCCAGGGTTGAGGGTCACAGTGCTTGCCTAGCATGCAGGGCTCTGGGTTTTAGCCCCAGCTGCGGAACAGACAGAAACAGGAGAGGGGTGCCGTTAGGTAGCACCCACACAGAAGTGGGGGGCCTGTCCTAGTCAGGAAAGAACCTGGGCTGGAGCCTGTGCCCTCTAGATGGAAGGCTACTGCTTCCTGAATCTCAGGGGCATCCTGGTGTCTCCTGGCTCCAGAGTTGCTGAATTGTCATTTCTGAAGCTGCGGTCAAGATAAGGATGAGGAAACGAGGAAACTTCTGCTCCCATTTCCTGAGGACAACTTGTTTATTTCAGAACTCTACTCAGAGGTTTCTGTTTATTTTAATTTTATTAAAGCTAAAGGAAATGTTTATACGTGTGAATATTTTGTCAACAAGTTTGAGTGCTCACTGGGTACCTGTAGAAGCAAGCAAGGCGAGTTGGATCCTTTGGAACTTCAGTTACAAGTGGTTGTTAGTCATCTGGGTGCTGGGAATTGACCTTGTGACACTGTTAACGGTTGACCCATTCAGTTTTCCAGTCCTTCAGAGAGAACTTGCTAATCAAAAGTGTAAACAGTTTCACGAGCTTGAGAAGGAATCCTCATGCTGAGTACTGAGCGCATCTCTCACTCTGTTACCTTCCTTTCCCCCATCCCCTGTCCATCCATACAGGATCTGGCTTTGTGGCTAAGGTTGGTGTTAAACTCTGCATTTTTCAGTGCGAGCACTTGACTGCTGTCCCATGCCCCAGCCCGCACTGGGCGAGTCTAGCTAAGTGCTCTGTTGCTCAGCTTTCTCTTTACTTGTGGGGACAGTTTCTCTCATTAAGTTACCTGGGTTGCTCTTGAACTCACTCTGTGGCCTAGTCAGGACTTAAACTTGCCATCCTCCTGCCTTAGTGGTTTCAGTGCAGGGGTCACAGATAGGAACCACCACATCAGGCTCCTCCATTTCATTTCTTGTTCATGCAGTTGTACTCTGACACGCTGCTGTTTGTTTTTCCCAGTCTGGAAAACTAAGACCCATAGAAACATTTAGGAGCGTCACTGTCACATGTTGGGGTGTGTGTAGGCATGGTCTTAACTTACACCTGTCTGTCCCTGACACTGCTTCTCAGTCTGTGTATGGCCTTGAGGCCAGCAGACCAACCATGCCTAGTAATTTATGTGGCATGCTCATCCTAGGCCTGCAGGCTAGGAATCTCTAGGTGCTTGGGGAATGAGTGGGGGCAGCTCTATGTGTGTAAACAAGCCTGCTAGGTTGCTGTCTGTCACTGACCTTCTTCATCCTCCTGTGGTGGTGAACTGACAGCTGAGGCTTGCCTCGTAGAGTTGTAGAATACGGAGCTTGGAGTCTACAGGAAGGGGCAGTAGATTCCTTCGGCCACCAAGCCAAAAGATCCTCACAAGCTCTTTGAGAAAGAACATCAAGTGTCCTGTTGGCCAGTGTGCCTTCCTCCGGGGAAGACATAGGTACTAGGACCTTCTTAGTCTGGTTATTTTTGAGATAGGATCTATGTAGGCCTGGCTATCCTGGAACTCGCTATATAGACCAGACTGGCTTATACTCACAGAGACCCGCCTGTCTGTGCCTCCCAAATGCTGGGATTGAACACCTTTGCCACCATGCCCAGCCCAGACATAGGAGCTACTGTTTGCTGTTGGGAGGGTACTGGCCGGCCAAAAGAGTGATACCATCTAAGCCCAGCTCGCTAAACCAGTTGAGTTTATTGGGGTTAGTTACAGGAGCACAGGCAATTCATGGACTGCAGCAGCAAGTCCTGGTCATCATTTAGGATCCTGGAGAGGGACAGGCGCTGCCTCTTTCTCATGTGGGTCTCAGACAGCAGTGGTTAGGTTCAGCCTACAGGAAGCAACCACGTGGCACCTGGCATGGTTGTAAGAGAGCTTTCCATGGTGAAGGATGCCTCTGTGTGTGTGTGTGTGTGTGTGGTGTTTGATTACTTTTGTTGTCTTTGAGACAAGGTCTCTATGTAGTCAAGGCTGGCCTCAAATTCACTTTGTAGCTCAGGCTGGCCAGCAACTCATAAAGCTCTTAGCTTTAGCCTCCTAGGTGCTGGAATTATAGGTGTGACTACCGTGCCTGGTTGGTGTCATCCATTACTTTTTCTGTCAGTGAGTGGGTGGGTAACTGACTTGGAGAATCACAGCATCTTGAGTTTTGCTTGTTGCCTGTGGAGGGCATTAATTTAGTACTGAATATTGAATTGAAGGTTTTGTGTATGTTAGGCATGTGTTCTACCACTGAGCCACGCCTCCAGCCCCTCACTGTGGGATTCTAGACAGGGGCTCTACCACTGAGCCACGCCCCCAGCCCCTCACTGGGGGATTCTAGGCAGGGGCTCTACCACTGAGCCACGCCCCCAGCCCCTCACTGGGGGATTCTAGGCAGGGGCTCTACCACTGAGCCAGGCCCCCAGCCCCTAACTGGGGATTCTAGGCAGGGGCTCTACCACTGAGCCACGCCCCCAGCCCCTCACTGGGGGATTCTAGACAGGGGCTCTACCACTGAGCCACACCTCAGCCCCTCATTGGGGGATTCTAGGCAGGGGCTCTACCACTGAGCCACGCCCCAGCCCCTCACTGGGGGATTCTAGCAAGCATTCTACCAGAGCTACATTTCCCAGCCTACTTTTTACTTTCTGAGATAGGATTGGCCTTGAACTTGTGATCTTTCTGATTGAGCTTCTTCCCAAGCAGTTCACCTCACATGCACCAGTCATGGTTCTGGCGGAACATTTTCAGCTTTTGTTGGTGGCTTCCCAACTGGAGAGTAATGAATCTGGAAGGAAGTCGGTGGTGCTTATTGAGTGTTCTGTTCTCCTCACCAGCTGTTCTCAGCTCCGCTGTGTCATTTAATTCTGAGGCACTGCTGCCAGCTGAGAGCCCCACAGGAAAGCAGTTCGTTCTAGAATGGTCAAAGCAGGGAGCATGTGAAGTTGGTAGGACCTGTGTAGGGGACGCTGGAGGGACTGCAAGAATTCTTGCTGTGTTCTGCGTAAGTGGTATAGACCCACTGGTGGTAAGGGCTCTGCTGTCTGTCTGTCTGTCTCTCTCTCTGTCTGTCTGTCTCTCTCTGTCTCTGTCTCTCTCTCTCTTTCTCTGTGTGTGGTGTGTGTGTGTTGATATTGGGTCTTGCGGTTGGTCAAAATCTTGCTGGCCTCAAAAATCTGAATTCTCCTTCCTCTGCTTCCTGAGTTCCGGGATTATAGGCATGTGCCACTGTGCTTATTACCTCTTAGAATTTTCTAAATTACATTTATCTATTTGTTTATGGCAGAGGAACACTTGTGCCTCTGTGCACATGTGGCAGTCAGGGGACAGCTTGAGGGTGTTCACTCCCAGGTGCTCAGGCTTGGCAGCAAGTGCTTCTACCTGCCCCACCAGCTTCCACTGACTCTCTTTTTTTTTTTTTTTTTTTTTTTTTTTCCTTTTTTTCTTTTCGAGACAGGGTTTCTCTGTAGCCCTGGCTGTCCTGGAACTGACACTGTAGACCAGGCTGGCCTTGAACTCAGAAATCTGCCTGTCTCTGCCTCCCAAGTGCTGGGATTAAAGCATGCACCACCACTGCCCCGCCATGCCTGACTCTTTACGTCCAGTTTACAAGCGACAAATACTGTGCTCAGGTTGGTCTCTCACTGGCCCACATACCCACTGGAATATGGAGGCTGCCTTCCGCCAGATGTCTCTCTTCGGAGCTTGCCTTTGCCTTTCAGTGCCTCAGCCTGGCTGGTTTTTCATCTCCTCTGTTTTATTTCTGTGGGACTGGGATAGTACACAATGCTTCTCGGTCTCAGGTGACCATGGATGCAGAAAACGGTAAGGGTTAAGATGCTCATCGCTCATCCCAAAGAATCCAGATCCTTCTTCTTCCTGTCCTTGCTGCTTCGTGTAGTCTACCTGTGTCCAAAACAAAGTTTCTTTTTTTGCTCTGCCACATTTGGGTATGGAGCCCAGGGTGGAGCCTTGGCTCATACCTGTCCCTCTGCCTTGGAAGTGCTGGAATTACAACTGTGCACTTCTTTTTTTTTTTTTTTTTTCATTTAAAGTTTCCTTTGAGGGTCTGGAGACCAGCTCCACAGTTGAGTGCCTACTGCTTTTGCAGAGAACCCATGTGGTGGCTCACAACAATGCTGGGATTAAGTGCCTGTGCCACCACACCCAGCGAGCCCCTGAATTTAGCAAATGAATACCTGGGGTCATACTGTGTTGTGGTTGGTGCCTCAGAAGAAAGCTGTGAGGGCATCTGGGGCTTTTCCTTCATAAACTGTGGCTTTAAGATTTGCATTCCCTCCCTCTTTACTCTTAGTCTCCTCGTGTGTGTGTGTGTGTGTGTGTGTGTGTGTGTGTGTGTGTGTAGACACAGAGGAGTGTAACTTGGGTGTTGGTAGTGTTCTTCCGGTTCTTCCACCTTGACATTTTTTTAAAGATGTGTATTTATTGTGTGTTGCGTGTTCGTGTGTGGAGGTGAGAGCACAACTTTCAGGAGTCAACTTTTTCCTGCAGTGTGGATTCTGTGTGGTGGCCTGTGCCTGGACCTCCTGGCCATTTTGCCAGTCCCCAGCCCTGTATGTATGTATGTATTTATTTATTTATATTTTCATAGATTTATTTTTTTTTATGTGTGATTGCCTGTGTACCATGTGTATGCCTGGTGACTATGCAGGCCAGAAGAGGGCATTAGGTGTGTTATGAGCCACCATGTGGGTGCTGGGAACCAAACCCAGGTTCTCTGCAAGATCAAGTGTTCATCAGAGTCACCTCTCTAGTCCCAAGTATCCGTTTTTTTGTTTGTTTGTTTTGAGGGTTTGTAAGTGTATATGATTGTGTGTGTGTGTGTGTATACGTGCATGCCAGTGGGCAGCCTCTGATATCTGATTCTCAGAAGCAATGTCTTAGTCAGGTTTCATTGCTCTGAAGAAACACCATGACCCAGGCCACTCTTATAAAGGACAACATTTAATTGGGTCTGGCATTGAGTTTCAGAGATTCAGTCCATTATCATCATGGCGGGAAGCTTGACATTTTTGCAGGCAGACATGGTACTGGAGGAGCCAAGAGTTCAAACTTGATCCAAAGGCAGCCAGGAGAAGACTGAAATTCCACACTGGGTGGAGATTGAGAATAGAAGACTTCAAAGCCCACCACCATAGTGACAGACTTCCTCCAGTAAGGCCACACCCACTCCAAAAAGGTCACATCTCCTAATAGTGCCACTCTTTCAAACACATAAGTCAGTGTGGAACAGATGTATTCAAACCACTGTGTACTTCACTTGAGATAGGGTCTCTCGTTAGCCTAGCACTGGATGATTGGCCTACAATCAACCCCAAGGTCCTTCTGTGCCTTGCCAGCTCTGGGGTTATTAGTGTGCTGTCAGACTTAACCTGCAGTCATGTGTCCTGGGGATGGAAGTTAGGTTCCTGTGTGGACATGGCAAGTACTGACTGGGCTGTTTCCCTCCTGCTCTCTATTGTTTGTTTGTTTGTTTTTTGATGTGCATACACTGAGGCTCTCTTCAGACACCCCAGAAGAGGGCATCAGATCCCATTACAGATGGTTGTGAGCCACCATGTGGTTGCTGGGAATTGAACTCAGGACCTCTGGAAGAACAGTCAGTGTCTTAACCACTAAGCCATCTCTCCAGCCCCTTGTTTTGTTTTTTTGAGACAGGGTTTCTCCTTGTCGCCCTGGCTGTACACTAGGTTGGCCTTGAACTCAGAGATCCACCTGCCTCTGTCTCCTCAGTGGAGTGCTGAGATTAAAGGTGTGCGGCACCACTGCCCTGCAGGGACTCTTGCTCCGGAGTGTGCCCAGGGTGACCTGCGGGCACCCCCACACCTGGCTTTCCAGGGTGTTTGAGAGAAGCCAGGGGTCAAGGTGCTGTTTGTGCTTTAGAAGAGGTTTAGAGATCAGACTTTCAGAGTCTGCTGTGTTCAAAGTTCGAATTCTTCAACCACATGTGACCCCTTGCTCATTATTACTGAGGTCTCAGGCTGTCTGAGAGAGAGGACTGCCTTATCTTCATCTTTGAGGAAATCATGAAGATAAATACATGCTTAATAGAGAACTTTGAAAAAGATTCAGCTGTGCACGGTAGCTCACAACCCTGATCCCAGCACCTGGGGGCCAAGACTGGTGGGTATTTGTTGAGTTTACGGTCAGAGTGGTCTATCTTTTGGTTTCCTGCCAGCCAGGGGTAAGGCAGTGGGGTCTGGAAAAAAAAATCTCTTAATAGAGACCTTTGTTGCCCTTCTGCTGTGTCCCGGGCTGGCCGTGGACTTGAGGCAGGCTGTGGTTGCCCTGCCTCTGCTTCCCAGATTCTGGGATTGTGGGCATGTTTTTATATTATTATTATTTTTCATGTGCGTTATTTTGTTTTGTTTTTTGAGATCAAGTCTCCTTATGTTGTCAGGCTGGTCTGGAAATGAGGCTCCTCCTGCCTCAGCCTCTTGAGTGCTGGAATCACCAGTGTGCACCACCACATCTTGTCTATATCAGCCTAATCAATCAATCAATCAGCCAGTCACACACACACTCTCTCTCTCCTTGAAATTCTGATCTTCTTGCCTCTACCTCCTAAGTGCTGGGATTACAGGTATGTGCCACTGGGTCTGCCCTGTCTTTAAACTTCTGTGGTTTTGATAGAAAGTTAACTGTTGATCTGACTTGAGGGTTTTCTAGTACACAAAGTATCAGCCCAGCCCACCCACCAGCCCAGTGTTTTCCTCTCTCTGCCCCTCAACCCTCTGCTTCCCAGACACCACAATCATGAGCTTGGAAATGTTCTAAGGCCGTGTGGTGGTTTGAATGAGAATGGCCCTATAGGCTCATATACTCGAATACTTGGTTCCCAGTGGGTGGAACTGTTTGGGAAGGATTAGGACCTGGTTGGAGGAGATGTGCCGCGAGGGGTGGGCTTTGAGGTTTCCGAAGCCCACAGAGTTCCAGTTGGCTTCCTCTCTACATTGGGGTTGTTATCTCACATGTAAGTTTTTAGTCAGTTACTGCTCCACTGCCATGTCTGCCTGCCTGCTGCCATGCTTCCCACCATAGTGGTCATGGACTCACTCTCTGAAACTGTAAGCAAGTTGCCAGTTAAATGCTTTCTTTTATAAGTTGCCTTGGTCATGGTGTCTCTTCCTGCAATAGACAATGACTAAGACAGATCATTTGGAACTGCAGAGATGGCTCACTTGTCAAGAGCACTGGCCCCTCTAACTGAGAACCTGTATTCAATTCCCTGCACCTATGTGGAGGTGCAACTCTCTGTTAATCCATTTCTATGACTTAGAATAATAGATCCGGGGGCTGGAGAATGGTGCGGCTGCTAAGAGTGCTTGCTGATCTTACAGACGACCCAGGTTTCGTGCTTAGCATCCACTTGGGCAGTTCACAACTGCTTGTAGCTCCAAGGGACCCAACAGCCTTTTCTTCCCTTCACCCACACTCAAAGGCACAAACCCTATACAAACACACACATATATCTAATTAAAAAAATTAAATCTTTTGGTTGTGAGGCTAGCCTTTAATGGCTGAGAGCCATCTCCAGAAGATCATGAGTTGAATCCCAGACATTGGATGGTTGGAGATTGATTTTTGCTTTTGATTGTGACTGTGCCCTGATATTTTTTCCCTCTTGAAGGAAGTTTTTTAGTGAAGCCTACAGTTAAGAGACTTTGAATTTTAAAGTACTTTGAATTTTATGTAAAGACTGTGGGACTTTTAAAGTTATTTAGATCTTGAGGATGAATAAGAACTAAGGGTTGAGGCTTACTAGTGACGTATTTGTGTGTCAAGTTGACAAGGGGTCAATTGTACTGGCTAGTTTTGTGTCAACTTGACACAGCTGGAGTTATCACAGAGAAAGGAGCTTCAGTTGAGGAAATGCCTCCATGAGATCCAACTGTAAGACATTTTCTCAATTAGTGATCAAGGGGGAAAGGCCCCTTGTGGGTGGGACCATCTGGGGGCTGGTAGTCTTGGGTTCTATAAGAGAGCAGGTTGAGCAAGCCAGGGGAAGCAAGCCAGTAAAGAACATCCCTCCATGGCCTCTGCATCAGCTTCTGCTTCCTGACCTGCTTGAGTTCCAGTCCTGACTTCCTTGGTGATGAACAGCAGTATGGAAGTGTAAGCCGAATAAACCCTTTCCTCCTCCCCGCCCCCCCCAATTAAATCTACACATTCTCATTTCTGGAGGAGAAAAGTCCCTCCACCAGGCCTGGGTACTAGTCAGTATATACGTCTGTACACATGCATATAGATACATAGCTGTATTTATTATCCTTTGTGGATGAGTGTGGATGAATGCATGTGTTCATTGTCCAAGTGGAGGCCAGAGGACAGCCTTCAGTCCAGTGCTCACCTTGCTTGCACATGCCTCATCACTGTTGTACACTATGAGTTAGCTGCCCTTCAAGCCTCCATTTCTGCTACCTCTGCCCTCCTTTCTGTGCATGCTGGGATCACAGACTTGCGCTTCTAAGTTCAGCTCTCTGTGTCACCACCACCTGGTTTATTTAGAACATTTTAAGAACATGTTGCCATTTCAGAAAGCCCCTGGGTTGCGTATGATGGTGTGTCACTATAATTCGAGTACCCGAGAGGCTGAGGCAAAAGGGTTGTAATTTCACCTATGTGCAGATTTAATGCCAGCAAGGTATAATGTGACCCTGACTCAAAAACAAAAAGCAAAGCCAAACATGATTCATTGTAAAACCGTGGAGATGACTCACTAGTGCTCGACACGCAGGAACCCAGGTAAAAAGCCGGGCATGGTGATGTGGAGGAGGCAGAGGCAGAAGGATCCCTGGATGAAGTAGGGTCTCTTACCTACCAACCTGGTTGAATTGATGAGTTCCAGGCCAAAATGAGACTCCACCTCATCCATCTGTCTGTCACGGCTGGGTCCTAGAACCCTGACTGGGACAGTGAGGGAATGAAGAAAGGACAGACACCTAGACAGACAGAAGAGCTGGGGTGGGTGGGTCATGCTTGCTGTAGTGGAGCAGCACAAAGGACACAAGTTGGACCCTCAGCACAGCAGGAGTGGCTCACTCGTGGGAGGTCTCTGAGTGTTGCCTGGGAAGCAGCAGCAGCAGTTGCTAGGTTCGGCATTCACTAGTCAGTGGTTTGCAGATGTGTTCTTGGACCAGAAGGAGCTTCGCTGTGCCTCTCAGCCTTGCCTTACAGGAGGAAGCTTTTGCTAATTGCCATGGGTCTGTGGCATCGTTATCCTTACATGGCAGTGCCCATGTCACCAGCACACTCTCAGGTCTTCATCTTCTCGTATACTCACCGTGTCCTTGGCTCTCCACAAGACCATGTCTTTAAAAGAAAGGAGGACAAGGGGTGGGCAGGAGAGATGGCTCAGCTGTGAAGAGCACTGGCTGCTCTTCCAGGGGACCCAAGATTCAGTTCTCAGCACAATAGCTAACGAGTGCCTGTAACTGCAGTTCCAGGGAAATCTAACTCCCTCTCCTGGCTTCTAGGGCACCGCACAAACCTGCTACACCCGTGTACATGAAAGCAAAACACACATGTGAAAAGAGCGAGGTAGATGGGATGCAGAATAAGAGACGAGGCTGACCTCTGGCCCCACCCACATTCACCAGTGCCATCGTGGTGCTGCTGTCTTCCCGTGGTTTGGGCTCCTGGTGGTGCTGATGGGTAGCATCTCTCTAAGTGCCTTTTGGCCACTGTGCGTCTTTGGAGGAATCTTTTTGTTTGTTTTTTGTTTTTCAATACAGGGTTTCTCTGTATGGCCCTGGCTGTCCTGGAACTCACTCTGTAGCCCAGGCTGGCCTCAATCTCACAAAGATCCACCTGTCTCTGCCTCCCAGGTGCTGGAATTAAAGGCATGCACCTCCACTGCCTGGCTGGAGGAATGCCTTTATAAACTGTCTGTTGTTAAGTTGCAAGCATTCCCTTCCTCCCTCCCTAACTGAGCTGTAATCCTTCTCCATGAATTTACCCATTCACACAGGTGAAGCCTCCTGCAGGGATTCTTCTGGGTGCTGTAGCTGGGGGAAGGGGCGGGTCTGGTGTGGGTGTTCGGCAGTGGCCAGAGTCCATGTGCTGAGCCAGCACAGGGAACGGGGAGGCCCCTCTCCCTGAGCAGCTGTCTTTACTTGTCATTTACCCTGTCTCTCTCAGGCCCACGAACATCCCAGGTCACTGAGTGGAGGGCCCTGGACCCCGGGCGAATGCAGATGCCGCAGGGGAACCCACTGCTGCTGTCCTACACCCTGCAGGAGCTGCTGGCCAAGGACACGGTGCAGGTGGAGCTCATCCCTGAGAAAAAGGGCCTCTTCCTTAAGCATGTGGAGTATGAGGTTTCCAGCCAGGTAACTGGGACTCACTGTGCTGGGGGGAGAGCCACAGAGCAGCCCTGGGCAGGGTGGTAGGACAGGGGTCTGGCTGGCTCTAGGGTGTGACCCAGTACCTGATGATGCAGGCGAGCTGGCCAGACAACTTCTGGATAGCTGCTGGTGCCTAGAGCTGCTTCTGACTCAGCTAGGCCTCTATCAGGTCCATTCTTTGACTGCTGTCTTTTTTTGCAGTCTTTCTCTCTGCCTTCCTTCCTGCCTGCCTGTGTTCTGTCTGCCTGCTTGCCTGACTGTCGGTCTCTTTCTTACACAGGATCTTGCTACATAACCCTGACTAGCTTTGAACTGATAGCAGTCCTAGTGCCCTGGCCTCCTCTGAGTTCCGGGATTGTAGGCTGAGCCACCAGACCGGACTTCTGGGAATCTTTTGAAAAAAAAAATATTTTATTTTTTTATTTTATTTTATTTTATTTTTTTGCAATAGGGTCTCATGTATCTCAGGCTAGCCTTGAACTCTCAGAGATGTGCCTCCCTCTGCTTCGTAGATAATGGGCTTATAGACATTTGCCACCATGCCCAGCTACAATCTTTATGTCTCTAGAGTGCGTGCCTGCAATGCCATTGTCCCAGTGCTGGTTTTCAAGATTGGCAATCCCCTGGAGATCAGAACATCAGCCCCGTGGGAGCTGGGTTCCAACCATTTCAGGGGAGTGCAAGCGCATGCCCCTCACACCTTTAGTGGCCCCACTTTCCTGCTATTGGGCACTCAAACGTCTGGGTTCATCAGACACAGCTCTGTTGGGACAGGTGTGGTTTGACGCTCAGCAGTATGTGGTATCCCCAAGGTACCAGATACCTTGGTACTTTTGTGCCTTCTTCCATGAATTTTGAGTGTCTTGCTCCAGTTAGAGTGGCTTTGGGAGAGTTTTGCAATATGTCCTGTAATAACGTAGTTCATGGCTGACACCATCTTCTGGTCTTGTATTGTTGTCAGCGTGTGAGGGATATTGCAGGGCAGAGCAGAGTCTACCTGGAGTTGTGGTGCTGGGCTGAGCTGGAGGGCTTCCCTTAGGGATGCTTCCAGGATAGCATATCCATCTGCCAATCTGTAGAAGCTGCGAGAACCTGGGGGAGGGTTCCAGACTGCAGTGAAGCAGGCCCTGCAACTGGGCCTGCCAAACTAAACGTGGGAAGCTGTGCTTGCCCCCGGCAGCCTCCTGCTTTTCCCCCTCCTTGCAGGCCTTTTTTTTTTCCCTGTTTTTTTTTTTTTTTTTTCCTTGTTCTTGGGATGTCTCTATTTCTCGATGCTAGGGATATAGGTAGTGTCATACACTACCATATCCAGCTTTTACCTTGATGCTGGGAATCTGAACTTGGGGCCTTCTGCTTGTGTAGTGAGCACTCCACCTACTTCGCCGCCTCCTCAGCCTTACGCAGTACGTTTTAAGAGCAGGTTTATACCCGTCCAAACAGTGAAGAATTCTCATCATGACAGAGAGCCATGCAAACATTATAATTTGTATTTCAATGTAGAATTCTAGAGCCTTTTTTTTTTTTTTTTTTTGAGACAGGGTTTCTCTGTATAGCCCTGGCTGTCCTGGAACTCACTTTGTAGACCAGGCTGGCCTTGAACTCAGAAATCCCCCTGCCTCTGCCTCCTAAGTGCTGGGATTAAAGGCATGCTCATAGAGCTTTTACTTTTGGGAAAAACTTGGGGAGAGAGGGAGAGGAATTTGGTAACATTACTACTGTGAATTCTATTGCATGGTGGGAGAAGGCAAAAGGCGAGAGAGTTGAACTTAAAAGTCAGCTCGAGGTACAGTGTGAGTTTGAGGTCAGGTCAGCCTGGGCAGTTTAGTTAGATCAGATCTCAAAAAGTAAAATGAGGGGCTGGTGAGATGGCTCAATGGGTAAGAGCACCCGACTGCTCTTCCTAAGGTTCAGAATTCAAATCCCAGCAACCACATGGTGGCTCACAACCATCCGTAACGAGATCTGGCTCCCTCTTCTGGAGCATCTGAGGACAGCTACAGTGTACTTACATATAATAAATAAATAAATCTTTAAAAAAAAAAAAAGTAAAAAGAGGGCTGTGGCTGTGGCTCAGTGGTAGAGCCCCTGCATAGAGTCCTCCAATAAGAGGCTGGGGGCGTGGCTCAGTGGTAGAGCTCCTGCCTAGCATCCCCCAGTGTGGGTGGGGGGTGGGGGTGGGGGGGGTTGGGGGGGGAGGTTGGGGCGTGGCTCAGTGGTAGAGCTCTTGCCTAGAAGCCCTGAGTGAGGGACTGGGGCGTGGCTCAGTGGTAGAGCCCCTGCCTAGAATCCCCCAGTGAGGGGCTGTGGGCGTGGCTCAGTGGTGGAGCCCCTGCCTAGAATCCTCCAGTGAGGGGCTGGGGTGTGGCTCAGTGGTAGAGCCCCTGCCTAGAATCCCCCAGTGAGGGGCTGGGGCGTGGCTCAGTGGCAGTGTAGAAGGATTTATGTAGTTGCTGATGTCCTGCTTGCTATGCCCCTTTTGTTTTACAGCGCTTCAAGTCCTCCGTGTATAGACGCTACAATGATTTCGTGGTCTTCCATGAAGTGCTGCTTCACAAGTTCCCGTACCGCATGGTTCCAGCCCTTCCGCCCAAGAGAGTGCTGGGAGGTAAGGGAGGGCTCAGGGAGGCCTGGTACAGTGAAAGTGAGCTGCACTCCTGGTGGCATGTTGCCAGGTGGGCCCGTTGTAGCCCAGGCTGCTGCAGCTTGTGGTCTCAGAGGGGCTGGCAGGAGGGCTGCAGTGCACATGCACGTGGTCCTGCTGGGGTTGGAACTCTGGCTTAGCCCTGCCATGGTAGAGGAGGGTGGCCAGCCTCAGGTGCCTTCTTACCCCAGTGTTGCCCCTGCTGGGTGCTTTGTGCTATGCTTGGGATTACTAGTATCAGGCCAGCCATCACAGGATCTTTCTTATCAACTACAAATGACCCCAGAACCCCAATGAAACTTGATCAACTATGTGTTGCTGTAACAAAATGTCAGTCAAAAGCGGCTAAGGAAGGAAGGTGCAGCTGTCGTGGGGAAGGCAGGGCTACAGGAGCGGTCTGAGGCAGCTGCTGACACTGCATCCACAGTCAGGAGGAGAGAGAAGAGCTCAGCTCTTTTTCTGCTTTCTTCATTGCTGGACCTCAGTCCAAGGAATGGAGCTGGCCACCTTTAGGGTGTGTCTTTCTACTTCAGTTAATCGAATCTAGAAACTCACTCACAAACGTCCCCAGGACTGGAGATTCTAGATCTTATGAAGTTGACCATCAGTACAACCCATTAAGTGGGCAGCCTAATTAATCCTGGTGGCTAAGGCAGGAGTGTCATGAGTGCCAGACCAGTCTGGCCTACATCAGACAAGGTGCAGAGCCCGCCAGCTCACTTTCCTGGTGTCTCCAACCTTCTAGTGCAAGTGGACATGCACAGCGGGGGAGCTTGGTTAGGCTTTAAGTAGAGATACAGCTACCTGCCGTGCTGAAGCTCCTCACTGTGGCTATAGACACGACACGGTTCCATCTTACTCCCGCTGGGTGGCTCAGCTGCTGATGACTGCCCCTGGGACAGCTGTGCTCCCCACTGACAAGGAATGTTGCACGCCGTGGTAACTGGAAGATGAACTGTCAGGAAGGGACCGTTGTCTGCATCCAAGCTGGCTCTTGGCTCTTAAGTCCAGTCAAGGCTAATAAGTACCTGGAAGTTTGGCAAACACTGTCACCTGCCTCAGCATTTCTGAGAGCCCAGCAGTCTATGACACCTGGAGGGTTGAGTGGGGTGGGGATTGGTGGGCCTTATCTCACTGTATTTTTCTTTTTTGCTTTGTTTGAGTTCTGGCTACCCTAGAACTTGCTATTTATTTAGATCAGGCTGGTCTCTACCCCCTGAGTGTTAGGATTAAAAGCATGTGCTTGACTTTTAGTGTTTGTGTGACAGGGTCTCACTCTCCAGCTCTGATAAGCCTGGAGCTCACCAAGATTGCAGCCTTTTTGCTTCAGCCTCCCAAGTGCTGAAATTAAAGGCCTGTGCCACCAGACCTGGCCGGCTAAGCTTAGTTACCAGCAGTGAGCACTGGGAGGTTGCATTGCATTATCAGCACATTAAAGCTGCGTGTTTGGAGCTGGAGAGATGGCTCAGCGGTTAAGAGCACTGACTGCTCTTCCAAAGAGCCTGAGTTCAATTCCTAGCAACCACATGGCAGCTCACAACCATCTCTAATGGGATCTGATGCCCTCTTCTGGTGTGTTTGAGGACAGCTACAGTGTGCTCAAATACATTAAACAAACAAATAAAAACTATGTGTTTATAGCAAGGTGTTTTATCCATGTCCTCCTAAGTTGCCTTTCTTGTAGAGGGCTGTGTGGATTTTACTGGTTCCCAATTGCTTTTTGTTTAGGGTGGGGGTCTTACTCTGTGGTCATTCTGGCTTCAGGCACTCTGTAACTCAGGCTGTACTCCAGCTAGCTGTCGTCTTACAAGAGCTAGCTACACAGATGTGTGTCACCATGCCTAACCTCCCAGTGTTTTCCATTCCTCCACCCATGCGTGTTTGGGAGCTCTGTTGCCCCCTTGTGTTCTTAGCCTCTTAGCTGCTTGGAAACCTGCTCTGAGTGCTGACCCTGTACTGTCCTCCAGCCGACAGGGAGTTCATCGAGGGCCGCCGGAGGGCCCTGAAGCGCTTCATCAACCTGGTGGCCCGGCACCCGCCCTTCTCTGAGGACGTGCTCCTTAAACTCTTCCTCTCCTTCAGTGGCTCGGTAAGTGTGACCCTTGGTTCCGACCTGGGCGGAATCCTGGGGCCCGAAACTCTTGCTGAATTCCTTTCTTTATACCGCAGGCTGGCCCAGCTTGGGCTCATTCCAGAGACAATCCTCCTAACTTAGCCTCTCAAGTGCTGGGAGCCCAGAGGAGGGTTTTATTCCCTGAACCTGGGACTCTTCTCCTGTCTCTTGTTTGAATGTCCAGAGTGGATTTGTTTGTGATTGACAAAGCAAGACGTTCACAGGCTGGGCATCATTTTAAAGAGGCCTCCTTGTGTGACCCGGCGGCTTTGTGTACCTCTGTTTGTAGTCCACAGGAGATGAAAGCTTTTCTTTCATGGGGTTATGGTGGAGTTCAGGGCGTGACAGTGTGTGTGCCTGTGTTAGGAATCCGTACCTTGTCCTCTCTAGACAGCACTGTGATCAGGTGCGAGCCCAAGGGTTCTTAATTGTATGTGGAAGGTTCCCACAACTCTTCTTGGCAAGCAGGGTCTGTGGTGGGTGGGTAGGAAGGGAGGGGAACCTCTGTTTGAATGGACACTCGGAGCTTTCCAAGCCTTACTCAGTTGCAGGGCAGGGGACGTGGGGCAGTCAGGAGTTAGCACAGTTTGTTTTGTATGCTTGTGTGGGGGCCGTGTATGCATGAGTGCTTGTGTCAGTGAGTACTGAGATTAGAGTTGGATGGTAGGTGTCCTGCTTATCCCTCCTCACTGTACTCTATAGAGACAGGGTCTTTCACTTGGAGTCAGGCTGGCAGCCAGACAGCCCCAGCCATCCTCCTGCCCCTACTTCCCACAGCACTAGAGTTATAGGTACCTGTGGCCATGCACAGCCTTTTACATGGGCTGGGGTGTTGAACTCATACTCTCAAGTTTTAGCAGCAAATACTCTTATCCACTGAGACATCTCCCTAACCCAGCCTAGTGTTTGTGCTTGATTTTACTTCCCCAAGGGCAGTTGGCCTCTTTGGAAGGTCCCAGGCTTTCAATAGGTCGCATACACACCCTTAACTTTCCACCCCCAGTGGACAGTGCTTACAGCCTTGTTTCTTTTCTTTCTGTGGTGCTGTCTTTGCACCTTGAACCTCATGCATGGTAGGTACCGATCTGCTCCCTAGTGAGACTTTCCTAACCCTAGTGTGGTCTTCAAGCCTGGGGTGCAGTGGGGCTGAATTCCTGCTCCAGAAAGAGGGTGGAACCAGGAAGTCACCTGTACTCCAGGCAGAGGACTAGGAGTCAGCTGCCAAGGGTATCCAGCCCTCTGTATGATGGTGGGAAGCTCTCATGTCTGTCTATCCGAATGGATGGGGTGTGTCTGTGATGTCCCTGGTCTTCAGTTTCCCTTTTTGGTAAAAGAGAATTAGAAATGTTCTTTACACGCTTCCACAGAGACTTGGCTGCCCATTATGTGTTTCTGTGTTTCCCAGGTGACTCTTCAAATCGAAGGCTTAGCTTTGCCAGTGAGGCCTCTGTGCAGGGCCACATGTTAGTGCCTGGCCTGAGACTGAGTGCTCATTACCTTTCCTTTCCCACAGCCGTTCCTGTGTTCTTACAGATCCCTAACCCTGAGGATCTGTTCACAGGAAGCAGGCTCTCTTCCCATCCACTGCGGCACGGAGTGTGGAAGGTCTCCTGTCTGTCTCTGGGGTCTATGCTGGCCTGTTTAGATGCTACTGTGGTTCTGGAGAGGGGCTTTGCTCTGTTCCACAGGTGGAACTTGCTGGGCTGCTGTCTTTCTGTCAAGCTTTTCTTACAGTTTAACCCAGAAGATGAGTCTGAGAGACAGCCAAGGGATTCTGGAAGGCCGGTGGACCAGTTCATGCACAATAGCAAGTTTCTCTCCAGAAGGACTACATCTGTTTCTATGTTTTTAAGACAGGGACTGAAACTAGGAGTAATCCCCCTGCTTCAACCTCCTGAGTTCTGGGATTGCAGGCATGCACCACCACACCAAACTCCTGAGGAAGCTTGAATTTGTCTGTCTCCCTCTCTCTCTTTTAATAGTGTTTCATGTGTGTGTGTACTCACACATGCACATGCCTGTGGTGTTTGTGTGTGGTGTGGATGCCGATGTGGATGGCTGTGTGTGTGTAAGGAGGCTGAAGGAGGACATCTGGTATCTTGCTCTGTGACTCTCTGCCTTACCTCTTTGAGCCAGGGTTGGTTGCCCACTGAACCTGGAGTTATGCTGGCAGCCAGAAAGCCCCAGCTATCCTGTCTCCATTCCCCAGTGCTGGGTTACAGGCATATGACGCAGCGCCTGGCTTTTTTTTTTTTTTTTTTTTTTTTGGTTTTTCGAAACAGGGTTTCTCTGTGTAGCCCTGACTGTCCTGGCACTCACTTTGTAGACCAGGCTGGCCTCGAACTCAGAAATCCGCCTGCCTCTGCCTCCCGAGTGCTGGGATTAAAGGCGTGCGCCACCACGCCCGGCTGCGCCTGGCTTTTTGTGTGGGTTCCGGGGTCTGAATCAGACCTCATGCTTGTGTTGCAAGGCGATTCTGAACCATCTCTACAGCCTCACCTTCTTGAGACAGGGTCTTGTTGTGTAGCCCAGAGTGACTTGGAACTCCCCAGTGCTGAGATCACAGGCAAGCATCACTGGGCATAGCTCCTGTGTCAGTTGGACCTCTAAGGAGCTCGCTTGTTCTCAGCTTGGGTGTCGTTGCTGGCAGGAGAGGGTGAAGCTGTCTCTTTCCTCTTTCAGGATGTTCAGCACAAGCTCAAGGAGGCGGCCCAGTGCGTGGGAGATGAGTTCATGAACTGTAAGCTGGCTGCTAGGGCCAAGGTAGTTTTCTGATTTTGGTATTCTTTCCCCTCTTAAGCCGAGGAATGGTAGTGCTAATCCTTGATGATCCACGCCTCTGTCGGGTGGCGGGGATCACGCCATTATCCACCACCTGTCCCTGTTGGACACCTTAGCAGCGGGGTTCAGCTGTAGCAGATGAGCAAACAGGTTTTAGGATGTCCTCTCTCTGAGACTAATCAGCAGGCCACTGTCTCTTTTCTTGTCACTTTTCCCCAGGACTTCCTCCCAGCTGACATCCAGACTCAATTTGCCATGAGCCGGGAGCTGATTCGAAATGTCTACAACAGCTTCTACAAGCTTCGAGACAGAGCCGAGCGGATTGCGTCCCGGGCCATTGACAACGCTGCTGATCTTCTCATATTTGGAAAGGAGCTTAGGCATGTGGCTCTGCAGGGACTGTGGCATTAATCAGGTCGGGGGCGGGGTCAGGCTACCATCTTGACCCTTTGCACTGCAGGAAGGAGAAACATAGGTCAGCAGTTATGGGAGCACGCGGGACAGGAGAAAGCAGTGTTTTCAGGGTCAGACAGCACTGGGTCCTTGCACACCTCCCAGAGTTGCCAGTACAGTCTTCTCGGTGCCTGTCACACTGAGAAAACACCTGCAGCTACAACTTAAGGAAGGAAAGAAAGGCTAACTTTGGCTCACAGACTGAGCGAACACAGTCCATCGTGGTGGGGAAGGTACGGCGGCAGTGTAAAGTGGATGGTCACAGTGCGTCCACAGTCAGAAAGCAGAGAGGGATGCTGGCTGGGGTCAGCTCGCTTTCTCCTTTTTATCCAGCCTTGCATCCCTGACCAGGGGATGATGCTATCCTCATCTGTGGTTCTTCCTCCTCAGGCACACCTCCACGTCCCTCCCACCATGTTGGCAATATTAACCAGCACAAATATAAAATAGCTTGTTTGCCTTGGCCAGAGCAGCCAGGGTCAGACTGAGTTTTCTTTATAATGGTATAGCAGGCCCCCTGTATACCGGGCACACGGGCCTTGGGGTCTTGGCAGTAGCAGTGATTTCTTGGATTCTCACCTACTTCCAAACATCCCTACCAAACTTTCCAAGACTCTCAGACCCCTCCCTGGAGTTCTCACCTTCCTGGGTACACACATCTAGGAAAGGGACAGGTAGGTGAGTGTGTGTTCTGTCTCTGCAGTGCTTTGGGCTCCGACACCACCCCTCTGCCCTCCTGGGCTGCTCTGCACCTCAGCACATGGGGCTCCCTGAAGCAAGCGCTCAAGGGCCTCTCCGTGGAGTTCGCACTGCTGGCGGACAAAGCTGCACAGCAGGTGAGTGTGTGCCTTCTCCATGGGCCTCTTGTCCTGCGTGCTGGAGCACCTTTTGGGGAGCCTGGCTTTGAAGTCCTTATCTCTGTGTCGACGATCTTCCATCTCTGCATGGAGACTGTCTGCGCCCATCTGTTCTGGGTGTCTGCCCCTGAGCCATTTATGCTTCTGAGAAGGCCACTAGTGACAGAAACAGATTGGGTCCTTGTCCGCAGCCCTGGCGTTGCTGAGGTTAAGTAGATTGGACCTTGGCACTCTAGTCTTGCACTTCAGTTTGGTTCTGGATGAACCACCTATTTCCCATTGTGCCAGCTTGTGCTTGGCAACCAGTGACTTAACTCTTTGGAATAATAACTAAGCCCTCAGTACCTGGAGACTTCCTCCTTTCTATGAGGAGTGCTGTGCTGTGTGTGCAGGAGCTGTGCTTAGTTTTAAATTTATTGTTGTTGTGCGGAACAAACCTGGGGCCCTGCACATGTTAGAGACATGCTCTAGCACTGAGCTGCCCACTTCCCCAGCCCTCTCTTTCCCTTTCCCTCTTTTCTTTTGTTGCCATTGTTGTTGAGACAGGTTTTGCCTTGAATTTAGAATCCCCCTGCATCAGTCTTCTGAGTAGCACTACCTGTCTGGGATGCCACTCCAGCTGTGGTCTTAAAGAAGCTGGTCTGGGATGCCACTCCAGCTGTGGTCTTAAAGAAGCTGGTCTGGGATACCACTCCAGCTGTGGTCTTAAAGAAGCTGGTCTGGGATGCCGCTCCAGCTGTGGTCTTAAAGAAGCTGGTGTTCTTGTTGAGTAGCACTACCTGTCTGGGATGCCACTCCAGCTGTGGTCTTAAAGAAGCTGGTGTTCTTGTTGAGTAGCACTACCTGTCTGGGATGCCGCTCCAGCTGTGGTCTTAAAGAAGCTGGTCTGGGATGCCACTCCAGCTGTGGTCTTAAAGAAGCTGGTCTGGGATGCCACTCCAGCTGTGGTCTTAAAGAAGCTGGTCTGGGATGCCACTCCAGCTGTGGTCTTAAAGAAGCTGGTCTGGGATGCCACTCCAGCTGTGGTCTTAAAGAAGCTGGTCTGGGATGCCACTCCAGCTGTGGTCTTAAAGAAGCTGGTATTCTTGTTGAGGCTCTGCCCCTGCCCAGGATGGAGGTTTCTTTCAAGTTATGTGTCTGGAGTGATCCACCTGCTGGGGACCTGGGGACTTTTCTTACTAGAGGACGGAAGCTCAGGTGTTGTGAGGTTTCTGTGGAAGAAGGATTTTGACTGCTTTGCTTGTGTGGAAAGTCCCTGATTTGTTTCCACTTCTGCTCCCAGAGCCAGTGTGCTCCCTTTAGAACTATACCTATGTTTTTCTAATGTACGTGCAATGCATGTGTGTTGGTTCATGTATGTATAGGTTCACATGTATGTGTTCACATGTATCAAGACGACTTCACATGCTATCCTTAAAGATGCCATCCACATCCTTTGAGACAGGGTTACTCATTGTCCTGGAGTTACCAGTTAGGCTAGACTGGCTAATCATCAAGCAGGCCCCAGAGATGCTCTTGTCTCCTCCCAGCACTGGGAGGACAAGCGAGAGCCTCTGGACCCTGAACTCTCACGTGGATTCTGCGGTGTGGACTTGGCTCCTCATCCTTCCAAGGGCAGTGCTTACACTCTGCCGTCTTTCCAACTGGCATCGTTGCTATCTTCTTCCTTGTTAATTAATTAGAGAAATAATCTTAGTCAAGTAGTGGTGGTCACACCTTTAATCCCAGCACTTGGGAGGCAGAGGCAGGCAGATTTCTGAGTTCATGTGTGTGTTTGTGTGTATATGTGTGTCTGTGTGTGTGTGTATATGTGTGTGTCTGTGTGTGTGTGTGTATGTGTGTATATGTATGGGTGTGTATGTGTGTATGTGTATGTATGTGTGTGTATGTGTATGTATGTGTATGTGTGTATATGTGTACATGCACATGCATGCACATGCCCATGGAAGGCAGAATCCTTCGTCAGATCCTATGAAGCTGCAATCTCAGTAGATTTAGAGCCACCTTCTGTGGGTGCTGGGACTGGACTTGGGTGCTCTGCAAGAGCAGCAACTGCTTCTGTCAGCGAGCCCTCTCAGCCTCTTACTCAGGCTTAGGTCATTCCTTCCCACTCTCACTGCCCCTTTCTAAGGCAGAGAAGATCAAGGCTTGAGGTGTCAGGGCTTGGTGTGTTTTGTAGTGTGTATGCCATGGCTTTGCTGCGGCAACTTTGGTCTTTGAACCTGAGCTTCCCCACTGATCATATGTAAGAGGGTGGAACTAGGTCATCAATGCAACTTGCATCTGTTTGAATTTGTGTGTGTGCACGTGTGGAGGTCAGAGGACAGCTTTGCAGAGCCGCTCTCCTCCCCTTGTTGAAGCAGGGTTCCTGCAGCCTCAGAGCTCCTGAGTTTTTCCTGTTTCTGGTTTCAGGATTTTTATGTGGTTTGGGAGTTGAATCAGGCTGCCAGGCTTGCTCACACAGAAGGTGCTTTTAACCGCTGAGTCACTTCACTGGCCACAACTATTTTCTTTCTTTTCCTCCTGCCTTCCCCCTTCAGATGCTGGTGTTAACACCTGGAGCACCATGCCCTTGCTGACTATTTTCTTTTTTTAAGTGTACAAATGTGCGTGTGTGCATGTGCCATGACATGTGGTTGTGGAAGCCCGAGAACGGCTTGTGAGGTCAGTTCTCTTCTTCCACTCCTGTGGGCCGTGGCCATGGAACTGGGGTCGTCAGCTTTGTGGGTGAATGCCCTAACCTTCTGAACCTTCTTACCTGCCCCAGGCTGCTTGCTTTTATCAGTGTAACTGTCCCGCAAGTGTGGTCTCAAGAAACATACATAAAGCTGTTTGTCACAGAGACTGGACAGGCTTCTCTCTACTCAGCAGGAAGCCTCAGTCCAGGTGCTGGGTTAGCAGGAAGCCTCAGTCCAGGTGCTGGGTTCTGCACAGCACAGGATGAATATCTCTGTAGGTTCCTGTACTGGCTGGTTTTGTGTGTCAACTTGACACAGGCTGGAGTTATCACAGAGAAAGGAGCTTCAGGTGAGGAAATGCCTCCATGAGATCCACTGTGGGACATTTTCTCAATTAGTGATCTAGGGGTGAGGGCCCATTGTGAGTGGTGCCATCCCTGGGCTGGTAGTCTTGGATTCTATAAGAAAGCAAGCTGAGGGGTCTGGCGAGATGGCTCAGTGGTTAAGAGTGCCAACTGCTCTTCCAAAGGTCCCGAGTTCAAATCCCAGCAACCACATGGTGGCTCACAACCATCCGTAACAAAATCTGATGCCCTCTTCTGGAGTATCTGAGGACAGCTATAGTGTACTTACATATAATAAATAAATAAACCTAAAAAAAAAAAAAAAGAAAAAAGAAAGCAAGCTGAGCCAGGTGTGGTGGCGCACGCCTTTAATCCCAGCACTCGGGAGGCAGAGGCAGGTGGATTTCTGAGTTTGAGGCCAGCCTGGTCTACAAACTGAGCCCTGGGACAGCCAGGGCTACACAGAGAAACCCTGTCTCTAAAAAAACCAAAAAAAAAAAAAAAAAAAGAAAAAAGAAAAAGAAAGAAGAAAGCAAGTTGAGCAAGCCAGGGAAAGCAAGCCAGTTTGAAGCATCTCTCCATGGTCTCTGCATCAGTTCCTGCTTCCTGACCTGCTTAAGTTCCAGTCCTGACTTCCTTTAGTGATGAACAGCAGTGTGGAAGTGTAAGCTGCATACACCCTTTCCTCCCGGCTTGCTTCTTAGCCATGATGTCTGTGCAGGAGTAGAAACCCTGACTAAGACAGTTCCCCAGGACTTCCTGCTTCAGCTGCCTGGGCCTCCATTTTGAAGCTGGTCTGTCTGGAGTGCCAGATGGCGAATGAGTAGCTTAAGGCTCCTCCCAACCCTGTGTTTCTTTGACGGTTTTTACTTCTCTATTGGAACTTAACGTAGGGGGATGCTTCCTGGATATTTCTCCCAGTCTCTATGTTGAAGTTAATGGAAGTTTGCTTTGCTTAGTTTAGGATCTTAGATTTGGGGTGATGGGGTGAGTTCTCATTTTGTTCCTGAAGCTGGCTTGCTACTTACTCACTTTGTAGCTAAGCTTGGCCTTGAACTTGTGCTCCTCCTACCTCGGTCTCCCAAGTGTGCACCAACATGGCCAGGTTGGTGTGTGTGTGTGTATGTGTGCAGAGGTCAGAAAAGAGTGTTGGGAGGCTTACTTCATCTTCATTCCCTTGAACCAGGGTCTCTCACTGAACCTGAGCTAGGCATGTGGCAAACAAGGCCCGCTGGCCTCTGCCTTGCAGCATCTGGTTACAGTTGTGTAGGTGACCACCCTAGCTTTACATGGGCATTGGAATCTGAACTCAGGTCCTTATGCTTGCCCAGCAAGTGCTCTTACCTGTTGAGCAGTCAGTTGCTCCAGCTTCCCTGTGCTTTGTGTTTTTTAAAGGCATGTGCTTGAATTGTCAGGATCTCATACACACAGATGGGATGGGATGGGATGGGATGGGATGGGATGGCCAGTGATCCAGGCAGGACAACCAGAATCTCATTCCTTCCTTCCTGTAGCAGGGAAGCAGCCCCAGCCTGTCTGTCATCTAGGGCAGGATGACTAGGCTAGGTGGTGTCTCCCGTCCTTTCGTATAATTACTCTGTGTGTGTGCATGTGTGTGCATTTGTGCAGAAGCCCGATGCTTTGTATGCTTGCCTTCAGCTCACTCTTTTTTTAACTTTAAAAGTTACTTTATATGTGTGGATGTTTTGTCTGCTGTGTGTCTGTGAACCACGTGTATGCCTAGTATCTGCAGAGGCCAAAAGAGGGCAATGGATCCCATAGGACTGAAGTTACAATTCGTTGTGAGCTGCCACGTGGGTGCTGGGGATTGAACCCAGGTCCTGTGGAAGAGCAACCAGTGCTCTTAACTTCTGAGCCATCTCCATTTTGTAAAGGTATACATGTAATTAATTAACTTATTTATTGGGACAGGGCCCCACTGTCTATCTCTGACTAGACTGGAACTGACAGATCCTTCTGCCTCTGCCTTTTGAGCTCACCACACCTGGCTCCATCTTGGTTTTTGTTGTTGTTTTGTTTTGTTTTCTGTTCTGCTTATTTTTGTTTTGGGATAGGGTGTGTCACTGAACCTGGGTTGCTCCAATGGAGTTAGACCAGATCGCCTCCAAACCCTCAAGCTCCTAGGTTTGTCCCACTTTCATCTCCCCAGCTCAAGGGGTTGTATTAAACATGGTGCCTCACCCTTTATGGGAGTGCTGGGAATCCGAGCTCAGGCCCTCCCGTTTGCATGGTAAGCACTTTGCTGTCAGAGCCTTCTCTCCAAGCTTCTCTCCTTGTGTGGAAAACCTTTAGCTCCCCTGTTCTTTTCTGGGAACTTGTTACTTAGTATTGAACTGGCTGCAGGCGTGGGATTGAATTACCTGAGAACCTCATGATTTAGTGGACTGAAGCTTAAGGGGACATTACAGAGTCCCCCTGAGATGACCACGCCCGACTTATCCAGTTCCCGTGTTTCCATGAAAATGTCTTCATTTTCTGTCAGTCTTCTGCCTCCTCCTCCTCCTACATGAGTCTTCGTGCACAAGTCGGTGTCCGGCTGTTGGGTGAGCATAGATTTCTTGGCTGGAGCTGGAGTCCTAGAGCCTTGGGCATGTGTTGGCTGGGACATGAGTACATGCATGGGCAGAGTGCTTCAGTGGCGTGGATGATGGAGGCCAGGCGGTGTCTGGGCCGCGGTTGCTCCTCCTCGTCTCCAGGGTGCAGTGTATGAGTTTCAGCACTGGGCTTTCCTTTCATCTCCAGATGTGCTAACCGGGCTGTCTGTGTGTCTGTCTACATGTCAGCTGTTGTGTTGCCTGTGCAGAAAGTCCTGAGCCTGTAGCCTCCATCCCATCCGTTCCTGCTTTGGCTTCCAGTGTGGCCCTTCCTTTATCCTGTGCTACCTGGAAGTACCAGAATGTCTGAGTTCACCTCCTCTCACACCTCCCACATCAGGTCCTCTGTGCCTCTCTGGTCTCCCCATGTCCCCTTTCTAGACCTCTTTCCCTATTGTTAAAGCACCTCTCTCCCAGCATCCTTCCTCCATCTGTTTCCCCTTTGGACACACCTAGCTTCAAAGAGAAGTTGGTAAGTGTTGGGCAGAGCAGCTGGGGCTCGCGTGAGCCGTGCCTCTGTTGTGCCTGTGAGACACTGCCTGTGGGAAGCCTAAAGGAGACTTAGCAGTGGAGACGCTGCTGCCCTGCCCTCATAACCTCCAGGTTTGAGAACATCTCTGCCTTCACCTGCAGGGCTCTCAGTGAAACTGGGCCCTCCTGAAGCTGGGCTGGTGGCTCGAGGAGGAGAGCTGCCAGGTTGTGGTTGGGGGAGTGAGGTCTCCAGGGGGCGCTGGGTCCTGGGTGCTGCATGTTGCTTAACTCATCCTTGTTCCTAGGGTAAGAAGGAGGAGAATGATGTGGTGGAGAAGCTGAACCTCTTCTTGGATTTGCTGCAGTCCTACAAAGTGAGTCACCAACATGTCTATCTGATGGTGACCTTGGGATTGGCTGCAGGTCAGGGCTGACTGTCATGGGATCTGTTTGACTTTCCTGGGGAGACTGTAAAGAAACTGTTCCTGGAGATTAGGCACTGGTAGACCAGAGGGGATTCCACTTACATCAGCTGGTGAGGTTACTGGGACTGATCCCAGGAACAAGGGTGGCCCACAGGTGGCTGTAACCTAAAGTGTGGTCTTTCTCCCCATTCAGTCTGTACCTTTTCCTTAATCTTGTGGAGATCCTATGCCTCGCTTCCTCCACGAGGGAGTGTTAGCAGATCTGACCTCATGAGGAGGCCACGGGAGTCGTCCCAGCTGCTCTCTCTGCTTCAAGGTGGGGATGGGCACATCCGACCTGAGGGAGCTGCCTGCCTGGAGGTCTCCTAGGCTGACTCAGGACTCCCGCTAGCACCCCAGGAAGCTCCCAAGTGGAAGGGGAGATAGAGGATTGCAGTGTGTGGTAGGAACCAAGGTACATGAGTATCTGTGACTGTCAGGTTCTCTGGAAGTGACTGTAAAGCCTCACACAGGGGCTTTGCTGCTTCTCATGGGTTGAGGGCTCCAGAGAGCCAGCCCAGAGCTTACAGGGAAGGATTTGGAAGTTGGCTCTGGTGACTGAGCTGGTGATGTGGCGTCTACTGTTCAGGGCCTTGCGTTTCCAACATGCACCACTGTACCTGGCCTCCTGTGAAGTTCCTGTTTGGGGTTGAAGGGCCCCACCAATTGATGACAATATTGTTTCTTTCTTGGGCACACAGTCTTACCACCAGTGAGACGTCGGCTCTCTGAAGTTGGGTAGTATTAGTAGTGTGGGGTTTGGGGCTGCCTCAGAGCCCTAGACTATACAAATCCCTTTTTTAAAGGGTGATTCATTCTCCTTTGGGGCCTGGGGTAGTGCACAGATTAACCTGAGCCAGATAGGATCTGCGTGGGGCTCAGCTCTGAATCAGAGTGTGTATGTAACCGTTTGTCTCTCTTAATTACACTAATGTGTGTGTGTGTGTGTGTGTGTGTGTGTGTGTGTGTGTGTGTGTGCATGCGCACTTTGAGGTCAGAGAACAACTTGCAGGAGTCAGTTCTTGCTTTCCACCTTGTGGGTCCTAGAACTCAAACTCAGATCGTCAGGCTTGGCAGCAAGTGCCTTTACCCATGAAGCCATCTTGCTCTTTTCCGACTCTTTGCTCTTTCTGAATAGGAAAAGCCAGTCCTCCCAAGGGCCCTGATGGCTCAGTGCCTGTCAGTGTGAACCCTTCTTACTGCCTCTGCTCTCCCCTTGGCATACTCTGTCCTTTAAGATGGGAGGTGGAGCTGTGAGAAGGTGTCCGGTCCTCCAGGCTCTGGGTCCCTTTCGGGTTTGCTGCAGTAGGTGAGTGTGCCCCTCTCTCTTCCTGAAGGACCTGTGTGAGCGGCACGAGAAGGGCGTGCTTCATAAACACCAGAGGGCACTGCACAAGTACGGCCTGATGAAGAGGCAGATGATGAGTGCAGCGCATGGCCGAGAGCCCGAGTCTGTGGAGCAGCTGGAGTCACGAATCGTGGAGGTGAGCAGCAGGCAGGTATCGGGGAGCAGCTGTGGGCTGCAGGTGGAGTGGCATCTGGAGTTGCTCTGAGCTCAGAATTGTGGGGATCCAGATCAGGGTTGCGGTGTGGGAGAGATGGGATCTGTCCCAGGGGCTCAGTGCTGTTTCCCTGGCCTTGTATTTGCTTGGTGCTCACTCCTGAGTATGTGAGGACAGGAGCCAGCGCCCGAGCTCAAAGCAGATGATCTGTACCACATCTGAGGGGCCTGTGCACAGATTGGCTCTCTGCTTGCAGCAGGAGAACGTGATCCAGACTATGGAACTCCGAAACTACTTCTCCCTGTACTGCCTGCACCAGGAGACACAGCTCGTCCACGTCTACCTGCCTCTCACCTCGCACATCCTGGGGGCCTTTGTGAACTCCCAGATCCAAGGGCACAAGGAGGTGAGCCACCCCTGCCCCCACTGTTACTAATGCCAGCCTGTGTTCAGGTGCCTGGCCAGTCGCCTGTAGCCAGTGACCTCCAGAATGGAGCTGATACCCATTGGCCTGAACAGTTCCTAGTTCTCCAGCCTCTTGTGTGGCCAGAACAGTGACGGTGAAGACTTGTGAGTGGGACCAGAGAGACTTCAGGAAGTTCATTCTTTTAGGAGAACTCAGGAGTCAGGAAAAGCCTGGAGACTCCAGGCCCACAGCTGAGAGGAGCGGATGGTGGCAGTCAGTATAGCTGGGAACACAGCTTAGCCGCCTCTAGGTGTGGCTGCTGGAATGGGAGAGGGTAGGAGCAGGGCGGGGGTGGGGAGAATCAGGACTGAGTCTTGGGAGGCCCCGGGATGCTTACCATGTGCAGGGTCTTCCACCCTTGCTCAGTCTTGCCAGCAGGAACTGAGGTAGCGCTTCAGAGACCATGTGTGATTTTTTTTTATGTATGATTTGGGGGGGGGGGCAGGTAGGAGATATAAAACTAATGTCTGCCCCCAACTGGCATAACAGTTATTATTCATTGGAGTTCATTGTGAAGAGTAAAGGTAGTTCTGGGGCGGGAGGGGGGCACTACTTCCGCGGTGGTGGATGTTTACAGAGAGCTGCACTTCCTCTCCTCAGTTATCAACTCCTCAATAGCTAAGTCCCGGTTTTAAACCTTTAAAAGTTATTTATTCATTATTTATGAGTATGTGTGAGTTTATGGGTGTCACCGTCTGCAGGAGTCCACAGGGGCCAGAAGAAAGTATCAGATTCCTCTGGAACTGGAGGTATATACAGATAGTTGTGAGTTGCCATGCGGGTGCCAGGACCCAAACCCTGGTGTAACCCTGTAACTTCTAGTGCATCCCACCCACTTTGAGACAAGATCTCACTATGTAATAGACCTGGCTGCTCAGGATCCGCCTGCCTCTGCTTCCTGAGTGCTGGGATTAAAGGTGTGTGTACTTCTATACTCTCAGCCATTTTCTTTTCACCCCCCCTTTTTTTTTGTAATTTTTATATGCATATGTGTTGTATGTGTATGTGTGTGTAAATGTTTGCACGTGTATGGGCACATATGCATGTGCAAGAGAATATATTTGTGTGTCTGTGGAGGTTGTGAGTTGATGTGGTAGTCTTCCTGGATCATTCCTTACCCCATATTGAGGCAGAGTTGCAGTCACCCTGAGGCCAGAACTCACTGATTCCGCTAGGCTAGCTATCCAGCTTGCCCAGGGATATTCGTCTCCCTCTATCCACTTAACATTGACTTGGGTGCTGGCCATCTGAGCTCTAGTCTTCGGATTTACAGCACAGTCACATTACCCACAAGCCATCTCCTCCGCTCGCCTAGATTTTCACTTCACATGGCTGGGTTTACCATGAATCTGGCTTCTCAGAGCCAGCAGGAGTTGTGTGTCTGTCCTTACCCTGTCAGGATTCTGCGGGTCTAGAAACGGCTATCCAACCTGGTGAGATGGCTCAGCGGTTAAGAGCACTGGCTGCTGGAGGCCTTAGGTTCAATTCCCAGCTCCTGCATGGCAGCTTACCACTGACTATAACTGTAGCTCTAGCGTTTTGACATCTTCACACATACATACATGTAAACAAAACAACAGTGCACATAAAATAAAAATAAATTTTTAAAAAAGGAAAACACTATCCAGCCTTGAGAGGGACAGACTGCTTGGTTTCCGCCTGGCATGTGACTAACTGGTGGCAAGACGGGTCACTCTGATTAGGATCTGGAGTCTAATGTGGTAACATCTGCTGTCCTAGCCCCGTGTACCCACACCCACACCCATCTTCCTTAGCTGTACTTCCTTGGTTTTCCAAGTGACTCTGGTGTCCCCTGCTGGCTATGGGAACCCCATCTCCTCCAAGAGGACATTTGCTTGTCTCCTCTATGTGAGTTACAGGGACTGAATTTAGGTGATAAGAGTTGGCAGCAAGCATCTTTACCTGCCAAGCCATCTTGAAGACCAGCCAGTGAATTTTTTTATTTTTTATTTTTATGTTTTGTTTTGGTTTTTTTTTGAGACAGGGTTTCTCTGTGTAGCCCTGGCTGTCCTGGAACTCACTCTGTAGACCAGGCTGGCCTGGAACTCAGAAATCCACCTGCCTCAGCCTCCCAAGTGCTGGGATTAAAGATGTGCACCACCACTGCCCGGCAGACCGTGAATTTGATACCCTGCCTTAGCTTCCCAAGTGCTGGGATGCTAAGCACATGTCACACAGCTGACTCAAGTGGGGCTGGGGATCCAAACCCAGGGCGTCATGCAGGCCAGGCAGGCGTTCTGCCTGCCGAGCTACTCCCTTAGCCCGTGGGATCTCTTGTCTTGTGTAGTGCCAAGGTCTGAGAAGTGGCATGAAGGTACAAATGCACTAGTTTTCAAATGTTGGCCTGGGTGTTGTGGTTACAGACCCATAGAGCCGTCACTGCTTAGCAGCTGACCCGGGTGCTGTGATGGGTGATGGGTAGAAGCTGGGCTCATTACAGCTGGCCCTTCTCTTCAGGAGACAGAGGTAGGCATTGACTTGTGGGTTTTTTGGGAGGGGGTACATGATGGCTGCCCAGTAGCTTTCACGGCATCCAGGCCAGTAAACCTGTTCCATGGGTAGAGAGCTTGCCGAGTACGCACAAAGCCCAGGGTTCTATCCCCAGTACCACATATGCCAGCTGTAGTGGTGCTCATCTGTAATCCCAGGACTCAGGAGGGTCGGAGTTCAAGGTCATCCTCTGTGATACAGCAGTTACTACATTTCTTACCTATTTGTGCGGGGTGCTGAGGATCATACTTGGGGTCTCATGTGGGTTTGGTAAACTAAGTCTAATCCCAAGCTATATCCCAGCTCTGGTTTTGATTTTTAGGTCTCACTACGTAACCCAGGCTAGCCTAGAACTTGTACTCCCTTGCTCTCTCTGCCTCTGGAAGATGGACCAACATTGAGAGAATGGGGTCGTTTGTCTTCCCTTTCAGATGCTCAGCAGTGTGGTGTGAGGGCCCTCATGTTCTTGCCACCAGGTGATAAGGAACGGGAACCGGCTTGTCACGGACCAGGTTGTGGCCACCCACCTCACCTCCCTTTCTTCTTCTCTTGTAGATGAGCAAGGTGTGGAATGACCTGAAGCCGAAGCTAAGCTGCCTCTTCGCTGGACCTCACAGTGTGTTGACGCCACCGCGCTCCCCTCAGGAGGATGGCGTGTGTCCCCACTAGTGGCAAGGCCCACGACAGAGCTCCTGGTGGCCTCACTAAAACCTCTTTGCAAACAGTGTGTTCCTGGCTGATTCCCTCCAGGCAGCAGCCGTTCCCCTGAGCTGCCTGTGGGCTGCCGGCGGTCTTTGTGTCTCCCTGTTCCTGTTGTAGGAGGTCTTTGTGCCCCCAGTCTGCCCCTTGGCCTGTTGATCAGGTCGGTAGTGGGAAATTAGGGTGCTTTGGACTGGATTGTGCCCGGTGCCCGCAGTGTTAAGGGCCTTTTGTACCCAGTAAGTGGTGTCTAGGGGAGCCTAGGGGTTCACCTAGCAGCAAAGGGATGGGAGGACTGGCCTGCCCTGTGGCCTGGCAAAGAGCTAGTCAGTCTCTGAGGGTGGGCCGTGACTCTAGTCTTGGGCCTGCAGACATTCTGGGAGGAGCGTTTGAAGCCAGGCGGAGGTCTGACGCAGGGGGGAGGTGAGTGTGCAGTGCTTGGAGCTTTGGAGGACATCTTTCACTCCAGTGCGATCCTTGGAGCTCTGGTCCAGGGCCTGTCAAGGTCCACAGTGGATGAAGGCTCAGGGTCTTTTTGTGTTGGGTTTGGAGGGTGGGAGTGAGGAGGGGTTGTGGGGAAGCACTGGAGGTGGGCATCCCTCTTGGGTGCCCAGGCCTCAGGCTGTCAGGCCACAGACTCCACCTGGATGTGAGCTGTTTCCTTTACCAGCCCGCTCACTTGCCTCTGTGCTCTAGTGCTTTGGGGCCCCCAAGCCTGCAATAGAGCCTGCCTTTTCTCACATAGTCTTTCCCTGACTGGGCTGTGGGTGCCTGACTCCAAACTTGAGGTTCCACTCCTAGGGTTCAGAGGAACCAAGGGTCCCCCTACCCTTTTGGGTATCGTGCTGTCTGAGCCTGTGTTGTGCCCCAGCCGTGCTTGGGGCTGCCAGAAAGACAGAGAAGCACAAGAGGCACCGGGTCTCCCGCCTGCTTGTCCTTTTCCCTGGGCCGAGTGGGGCCCAGCGGTAGCCTTAACTGGACAGTCCTGGGGCCATCGGAGTGGGAGTGAAGGGAAGGGGTTTTTTTGGTGCTCCCTACTTGGTGTTAGCCACCCTGGCTGAAGAAGCTAGACAGGGCAGTGGGGCTCTGGGACACTGCTGTGCGGACGGACTCTGGGCTAAGGGAGTCAAGCTGGTGCTATGGGATTCGGCTCGATGAATGAAGCACTTTATGGACTGCAGGGATCAGTTACTGCCACACCCAATAAACTGGAAGTGTTTACAGATGGTCTCCACGCTGCAGTTTCTCTCCATAACCCCATGAACACCATCAGATGTGTCTTGGAAACTGAGTCTTAAGTTGGGATGGGCAGCTGCCCCTACCCTGGTGGTCCCTGTGGGGGGAGTGTTGTAATGGTGGCTTCCTGAATATAGAAGCATAGCTTCCTGCTGGAGGGAGGCTTCTCAGACTCAGAAAATCGGTTAAGTTTACAAGTCTCAGAAATCCAAAAAGTACACAGTACACAAGATCCCTCCCTGAGGTGGTGCCGGAAGTGTCAGTTGCTGAGGGAGGAGACTGACTTGTTGAGTGCTCCGCATAATACAGAACTTGAGGACTGTATCTCCAGTTCTCACCCATGCTGTGGGCCTTGTATGAGGAATTCCTTCTCCTGTGAGCTAAGCTACACTCCTGTAAGGAACCCCAGAAAACTCACTGGCCTTAGCAGAATTATTTCTTTGGTCTTTGGAGCCAGATCAGTTGAGTTCATTTCCTATTGCTATGATGAAATTTCTCCACAGAAGAAATACAGTGGGAGAGGGTTTAACTCCTAGGTCTGTCACCTTGCGGGAGTAGGGAGTCATCCTGTGTGAGAGTTTGAGCCAGCTGGGCACAATGCATCCGGAGTTAAGCAGAGAATAGATCAAAATGTGCTCTCCAGGGCTCGGCTTGGTTTCTCCACTCTCATGTTCAGGGTTCCCTTGTTAGGGAATCATGCCGCTCATAGTGGGCAGGCCTTCCTACGTCGGTTAACGTAATCAAGATGATCCCCAAGACATGTCCACAGGCCATCCTGATGTAGACAGTCCCTCTCTAAGATGCTCTTCCCAGGGGATTCTAAAGTATGTCAAGTTGACAGTTAAAATTGATGTCGTGGTGAGGGCTGCAGAGATGGCTCAGCAGCTAAGAGTACTTCCTGTTCTTAGTTTCTTAGTTCTCAATTTTAGTACCCACACCAGGTTGCTCCAAAGGTCCTATAATTTCAGCTCCAGGGGAACTGCCATCTGTCCTCCCTGGTAACTCTACTCACATGCACGTCACCCCGGCCCTGTGAACCTAATTAAAAACGAATCCAAGACAAGGGGCTGCAGCAATGCCTCTCTCTCAGCACTTACGTCTCGGCCCCTTTAGGTTTAGTGAGTTTCAACCTAAGAGTGTATTTGGCTTTGGATCATGACATAATATGTGAGTGTACGTATATTATAAATTATATATTATATATGTATATATATACACATATACATATATATGTGTGTGTGTATGTATGTGTGTGTGGGTGCTGGTGCCTGTGGAGGCCAGCAGAGGGCGCCAGCTTCTGGAGCTGGAGGTGCAGATGGTTATGAGCTGCCTGCTATGGGTGCTAGGAACTGAACTCTGGTCTTCTGCAAGAGCAGAACTGCTGCCCCATTTTCCAGCCCTCCTTTTGGGCTTTCCTTAAAGGCTCCCTCTTCCTGTGGGAGAAATGTTTTCTGTGAAGTAGTTAGGATGCAACATGAAGCAGGATAGCTTGTTTTCCACTGATCCCACTCACATTGTGAGGTCCCTGTCTAAGTGTGGCCTGGAAGTCCTGGCTCTGCTGCCCCTCACATCAGGGGAGTGCCTGCTTCACTACAGCCATCATAGTAACGTGGGGAATGAGCAAGCGGGGAATACAGCCCTGATGGCCGTGATCTGGCTGGGAACCCAACCCAGGTTGTCTCCATCAGGTTTTGCAAGCTCTCCTGATTGGTTATCTTTGCTCACAAGCCTCAGCCTAGGAGGCCTCACCTGTGTCTGTCTATATAACTCCCTGGGCACAGCCTTTCAGCAGACCAGCCCCTAGTGGGAGCCCAGTCACCTGCAAAGGAATACTTGTCTTGCTCTGAGACACCACCGTCCCAGCTGCTTCCAGAGACCTGTGGCTCTAGCTTCTCTCAGTGGCATTCTACTCTCCACAGTTCTTCTTCAGGTGCCTGCTCTTGTCTGGCATCCTGCTCCCACTAAGCACTTCAGATCTCCTTTTCCATTTAGACTGCCACTCCTGCATGAAAGGAGTCCTTACCTCATCTTTGGTGTCTGTCCACCCTGTTTGGGGTAGCGGGACAAGAATTGGCTGTCTGGGTACCCGGCAGGATCTCTCCTCTATCCAGCCACCTGGACCACTTCTTGACGCTGTAGTCACACAGCAGCTTAGAGGAGCAACGGTTTATTTCAGCTCATCCATCTGGGGACACAGTCCATCGTGGAAGATCTGACATAGTAGCCAGAGTGTGAGCAGACAGTAAGCGGTGCTCACCTATAAAGCAAGGCCCATCCTCCATACTCCGACCCCCAATGACTCGGTTCCACCAGCAGGGCTCTGGCTCTTAAAGGTGCCACAACCTTCTAAAATAGGACCAGTATGTGGGGACGAAGAATTCAAACAGTGGTGTATTGGTAACATTTCACATTTCAACCCCAACCCCTCGCAAACAGAAAATACCAGCCCCTGCTTGTGCCCTTGGTCCGACAGCTTGCGGCTGTGTAGCATCCTGAGTGGCCAGAACCAGCCAGACTTCTGTATTAGAATGAGTCCACCTCTCGCAGCGAGTAACTGAGGATCGTGTCCTGATCCTGGAACTTGAAGTGCCCACAGAACTTCTTCTTCTGAAGCAGGAGTGGGAACCAGTAGCTGTCATCCGGCCACATGTCGGCAAAGGGGATCTGGTCCAGTTGGAACCACTGAGGGCGCATTTCTGGGTTGGGGGGACGGGGAAGAGGAAGAACATAGATTTCAGCTGACCTGAGAGGGATTACCCCTGGGTCCCTGTGAATACCTGTTTGGAGATTTTGTTTTGTTTGAGACATGGTCTCTCTCAGCCCTGGGTGGCCTTGAATGCAGAGTCCTGTTCTGTATCTGAATATGTCTTTGTGGATGACTGTCATAAGTGTGTGGGTACTAGAGGAGACCAGAAGAGGAGCTGGCGTCAGAGCCGGTCGCACACTGACTAGTGCAGGTGCTGGAGACTGAACGTGGGTCCTTTGGAAGACCAGCGAGTGCTCTTAAGTGTTCAAATCTCTCTCCAGTTGTTTGGACATTTTTGGTGGTGGTTGTTATTTATCAAAAGAAAGAGTTTACAGGTTTAATATTATTTTTAACTACATGTATGTTATTGTGTTGGTGTATAGGCCCATAGAGGCCAAAGACATTGGATCCCCCTGAAGCTGGTGTTAATCATTTGTGATGTGGGTGCCACCTGATGTAGGTGCTGGGGATCAAATGTGGGTTCTCTGGAAGAGCAGTTTATGATCTTAACTGCAGAACCAGCTTTCTAATATTATCCCCTCTTTAAAATTTTGTAAAAATTATATGTACGGATGTTTTGCCTGGATACAGCATGCATGCAGTTCCTATAGACACCAGAAGAGGGCATCAGATCCCCTGGACCTGTGTTGTGGACTGGTGTGAGCAGCGCTTTGGGGATGGCTAAAAAGCACTAGGTCCTCTGCAAGAGCAAGTGCTCTTAGCTCTGAGCCTTTGTCTCCTCATCCTCTGGAGCTGTTTGGGATAGAATGGCTACACTGTAGCCCAGGCTGGTATGGAGTGAGTGGCAATCCTCCTGCCTCAGATTCCTGGTTGCTGGGTTTACAGGTATGGGACACCACCATGCCTGCTTTAATTTCTTGGATACAGGGACTTGTCTTTGGAGCTCTGAATGATCTAGCATTGAGTAGGGTGCCCATGTTAGTCCTGAATTCAAGGCAATCTTTCTGCCTCAGCTTCCTTGGTGCTGGGATTATCAGTGTGCACTGCTATAGCTGACGTATCTGAGAAAGGAGCTTGGTGTAATTTTATAGCTCATGACCATCTCTTGGTCTTGACAGGGTTCTTTTATGTAGCTCAGGCTAGCCTAGAACCCATTCTGTATCCCAGTATTCCCTCTGATTCAGTTTTTCTGCCTCAGGGCTGGGATTGTGGATGAGCCTCAACATACCTGGTTATTCACTTAGTTGTTTGTGAGACTTTCTGAGACCTAATCTCCTGTGTTGGGATTGAGACATGAAACACCACATGGTTCATGCCACTCCTGGGGATGGAACTCAGGTCTTTGTGCTTGCTAACCAGACCTCCTGTCAACCAAACCGCACCCCAGCAGCTGCTGCCACTCCTCCTCTTCCTCCCCTTCCTCCTCCTCCTTTTTTTTTTCTTCCCAAGACACGGGTTCTCTGTGTAGCCCTGACTGTCCTAGAACTCATGCTGTAGACCAGGCTGGCCTCAAATTAAGATCACTTAGCTCTGTTTCCCAAGTGCTGGGATTAAAGGCATGCACCCCTGCCACCTGGCTCTTCATATTTTTGAAACAAGGACTCACAATGTAGATCAGGTTGGCTTTGAGCTCACAGTGATACCCCGCCTCTTCCTCTCAGGTGTTGGGATAAAAATGCACGTACCAATATTTGACTCATTTCCATATTCTGTGAAATAAAGGAATGTACTGGGGCTGGAGAGATGGCTCAGTGGTTAAGAGCACTGACTGCTCTTCCAGAGGTCCTGAGTTCAAATCCCAGCAACCACATGGTGGTTCACAACCATCTGTAATGAGATCTGACACCCTCTTCTGGAGTGTCTGAAGACAGCTACAGTGTGCTTAAATATAATAAAAAAAAAATAAATCTTTTAAAAAAAAGAAAAGAAAGAAATTGGCTACAAGTCTGCTTTGCCTGCCTGCCCCTGGTTCAGACGCAAAGCAAAGATAGAAAGGCTTGGTGCCTATACTTGGCAAGGGTTGGTTCCTTTTTCCTAGGCAGGCAAGTGAGTCTGGGTATCCATCCTTCCCTGCCCATGGCTCACCTTCACTCTCTGTGGGCGTCCCGTGCACGTGGTCAGTCGAGAAGATATGCACGTCCATCAGCTCAGGAGAGCCCACAAATTCAAACGAGATGTGGCCTGCCTTGTGCAGTGTATCCACGCTCAGACCACTTTCTTCCAGCAGCTCTCTGGACAGGTAAGGAAGGACGTGGGCATTAGCAAGCTCATGAACATGGCGTCCATGCTTGCAAGGGACAGGGGCACGGGACAGCAGCCCCAGGACTTGTGACCTGCGTATTCCAGGAGGACATCATGCAGAGGCATTGCTATAACGAGTCGAGAAATGACTTGAACTTCATAAATTCAGACATGGGATTACACACCTGTAATCCCAACACTTAGGAGGTTGGAGCAGGAAAATTTGGGGTTTGAAACCAACCTGGGCTACATAATTAAAGGGCACCTGGAATATGCAGAAAGACCCTTTAAGGAGGCTAGAGAGGTGGTTTAGCAGTTGAGAGCACTGGCTGCTCTCCCAGAGGACTGGGGTTCAATTCCCAGCACCCACATGGCAGTTCACACTGTCTGTAATTCTAGTTCCAGTGGATCTAGGACCCTTATACAGACATTCACGTGGGCAAAGCACCAATGCATTATTAAAAAAAAAAAAACACCCAGACCCTTAAAGAAAATTTAAAAGCCAGGTATGGTGGCCTAGGCCTTTAATCCCAGCCCTCTGGAAGTAAAGGCAAGTAGATCTCCGTGAGTTCAAGGCCAGCGTGGTCTACATAGCATCTGCCAGTCTTAAGGGTATATTTCCTATTCTCTTGGGCTTCATCCCCAGCTATGCTGGCTCTGTGGTCAGACTTCCCTTTTTCTCACCTCTTAGCCCCATCCTCAATGGTCTCTCCTTCCTGCACCTTGCCCCCGAAGCCATTCCAGCGGCCAGCACCAAAGCCCCTCTTCTTCATGCCCAGGAGAACTCGCTGAGGCTGTAGCACTAGCACAAGGGTATAAAGCCTGGAGGTGCTCATGCTCTCCCGGGTCCTGTTAAGAGGATGGGAAAATGTGGTTTGATTGGTCTGTAGTCTGTTAGAGTATGCATCTTATGTGTTCTGTTGTGGCCAGGTGGGAGGGAGATACATTCTGGGAGAGGTGGATGGTATGGCCTGCTAAGTACACAGTCACAGGATACACTCTGTGGCTTAGCAGGGCATGTACAAATGTGCCTTTGAGGTCCCCCTTTCATTTATATTTTTATGTATTTATGTATGTATGTATTTATTTACAGTGCTGGGGAAAGAACTCAAAGCCTTGAGCATGCTAGGCTAGTGTTCTCCCATTGAACCACACCCCAGCCTCTCACAGGGGTATTCTAGGCAGGGGCTCTACCACTGAGCCACACCCCCAACCTCTCACTGGGGGATTCTAGGCAGGAGCTCTACCACTGAGCCATACTCCCAGGACTGAGCCATCTCTCCAGCCCCCAGACAAAGTGTCTTATTTTATTGTTTCCTAGGCCTCAACTGGCTCAGGCAGTGTCTTAGTCAGGGTTTCTATTCCTGCAGAAACATCATGACCAAGAAGCAAGTTGGGGAGGAAAGGGTTTATTCAGCTTACATTTCCACATTGCTGTTCATCACTGAAAGAAGTCAGGACTGGAACTCAAGCAGGTCAGGAAGCAGGAGCTGATGCAGAGGCCATGGAGGGATGTTCTTTACTGGCTTGCTTCCTCTGGCTTGCTCAGCCTGCTCTCTTATAGAACCCAAGACTACCAGCCCAGAGATGGTCCCACCCACAAGGGGCCTTTCCCCCTTGATCACTAATTGAGGAAATGCCTTACAGTTGGACCTCATGGAGACATTTCCTCAACTGAAGCTCCTTTCTCTGTGATAACTCCAGCTGTGTCAAGTTGACACAAAACTAGCCAGTACAGGCAGTATCCAGAAACTTGGACTCTCCTAAGAGGCTGCAGTGTATAAGAAAAGGAACTTGAACAAGGGCTGGAGAGATGGCAGTGGTTAGGAGGACTAGCTGCTCTTGCAGAGGACTGTGGTTCCATTTCTAGCATCCACATGGTGGCTCACAACTGTCTAACTCCAGTTCTGATGCCCTCTTCTGGCATCTTTGGGTACCAGGCACACATATAGTATAAATGTTAACAAAACTTTTGTATTCCAGCTGGAGAGATGGCTCAGTGGTTAAGAGCACTGGCTGCTCCTCCAGGTGCACCAAGTTCAATTCCCAGCAACCACATGTTGGCTTGCAGCTGTCTGTAACTCCAGCTCCTGGGGATATGGCCCCTTACACAAACATACATGTAGGCAAAACAGCAATGAACATAAAAAATAAATATTTTTAAAACCCTATACGTTCTCAAAAGAAAAAAAATCCAACAACCCTATACATGCACAATATAAGTTAATTTCTAAAAAAAGAATAAGAAGAAAGAGGAAGAAAAGGGACCTGGAAGCTTGGGCCCGGTGCTGAGGTAAGTCAGGAGAAGTGGGCTTAGCATTGGCCTGTGTTCTGACTTGCCTATGCTTGAGCCTCTGGCTTTCTGACTCAGCAAAGTCAGCCATCTCTTATTAAGCACCAGCTGTATACAGCTGTCTTTCATAGCCACAGGATATCCACAGGATATCTTTCATATCCACAGATACCAGGATACCTTACCCTTCCATGGATACTGGGATTAAAGTATGATGAAATCACTTCTTTGAAATGGCGAATTTGCCTGTAACTTACAGACATCCTCTTTACATGCAAACTATGTAAATCGTTTTCATGTAGTGAGTAATGACAAACGTCCTCACATTCCATACAGATGAGTGATTTGTTTTGCAAGGATTTTAAACGAGACAGAGTTGTGCCATGTTCTCCAGTCTGGAGTTAAACTCACAATCTTCCCGCCTCAACCACCTGAGTGTAGAATGACAGGCGTGCACCAGCATGCTCAGCTCCTTGTCTCAGTGAAATGAGTGGTGAGGACATAAGATTGGAATCCGGAAGAATGGGTGTGGCTATGGCTCTGTTGATTGGCATTGCTTCAAACATAGAGTCCCCATACTGTTTCCCCTCTGCAATGGAAATATCTTATGTCACACAGTTGCTGGGCTTAGTAAGTGGGGGTAAGTCTTACAAACAAGGTTAACTGGGGCTGGGGAATATTTCTCATTTACTGGCTGACACTGGTCTAACACTGAGTCTACAGCTATAGATAGTTGATTAGCCTTATTTGTGTGTGATGTGTGTACAGGTGCATGTGTGTGTCCCTGCCTATGCATGGAGACCACAGTTGACATTGGGTGCCTTCCTCAATTGCTCTCTGCTTTACTTTTTTTCATATAAAAAAGATTTAGAGTCAGGCATGGTGGTGCACGCCTTTAATCCTAGTACTAGGGAGGCAGAGACAGACAGATCTCTGAATCTGAGGCCAGCCTGGTCTACTGAGTGAGTTCCAGGACAGCCAAGGAGGTCAGAAGAGGGCATTGGCTCCCTTGGAACTAGAGTTAAAGATGGTTGTGAGCCACCATTCGGGTGCTGGGAACCTGATCTTGGTCTTTCCTCTCCAGGAGCAGCCCATACCTTATTTTTCAAAGATTTTGCTTTTCTGCATGTATGTATGTATGTATGTATGTATGTATGTGGTTGGTTGTCTCTGTATGTACAAATTCATGTGGTTACCCTCGGAAGCCAGAAGAAGATGATGGGTTCCCCTGAAGCTGGAGTTACAGGCAGTTGCCAGCCACCTTATATGGGTGCTGGAAATCGAAATACAACAACACCATCTCTGTCTGTCTACACACACACACACACATACACACACACACATGCACACACATGAATGAGACAGGGTCTTTCACTGGAGCCTGTAGCTCATGGATTCAGTGAGACTAGCTGGCCAAACTGCTCTGGGGACCAAGCTCTCTCTGCTTCCTGGCACTGAAGTGGTTAGAGGTGCATGCCACCCTGGTTGTTTATGTGGGTTCTGAGCCTCGAACTCAGGTTCTCAAGCATGTGGGGCAAGGATTTCACAGGAGTCTAACACCCCAGCTCCAGTCAACCTTGTTCTCAAAGCTGGCTACTTAGAAAGACTAAGAACAGAATTTAAGACTTTCTTCTTTTCTGAGGAGAAAACTAATGTTCCAAGGTCAAATGGCAGAGCCTAGAAGCAAACAAGGGTGTCCTGGTAGCTGTGATAGGTGGTAAATCGGATGCATGTCAGGAAACTTTGAAGTGCTAGGGTTTGGGATGCGGGCAACATTTGGTCTGAATTGAGGTCAACTTTTGCAGGGGTTGGAGACAATGCACATGGAGTGCAGAGCCCAGAACCTGCCTGCAGGGGGCACTTTTCAAATGCCGTTCCCTAGCCTCCTCTCCCAGGGGCTGTGGCCGGTACAGACAGGCTGCAAAATGCCCATGCATCAGTTTACAGCCCAGGTCCCCTCTCCCTCTCATTTCTGCTCCCTACTTTTTGTAGTTTCCCTGGTCTTCCCGACCTCAGGTCTACCCAGAACCCCAGTTTTCCTGGTGGGTTTGAAGCTGCTCTCTAGTCCTTCTACCCCTCCTCTCCCCAGATTTTCCCCGGCACCCCACTCCCGACCTCCAGCGTCTGTCCCGCAGCCAGATCTCATTCGCCGGGGACCATCCATACCTTCGCGCCTCAGCCAAAGTTTCCCGGGGCGGAGCCTCGCATTGGAAGCGAGGGCGGGACTTCCGGCGGCGGGAGGAAACCACCAGCAAGCAGCAATGGCTGGGTGAGTGAGTTACGGCGTCTGCCTGCGCTAAAAGGCCGTCTGTTGCATGCAGGAACGGAGTGGATAACAGTAGTTGGGAGCTCAGTGAATTGTGTTGCAGGGGGGTGCTGGCGACCTCCGTCCTGGGGAGCAGGACACGGGTGTACGATGTTTATTCATGTACAGACAAGAGTGAGTGAGGCTTGCAACATAGAAATAGGTGTATGGGCTCCGTGGATAAAGCTGTGCATTCGGGAGGATTGGGGTTCGGATCCCCGGAGCCTACAAAATACTGGACTTGTGTGCTGACCAAATGTAACCCCAGTGCTGGGGAGGCAGAGAAAAGTGGTCCCTGGAGAAAGCTGGCGAGATAGACAGACAGGTTGGCGACCTTACATCAATACGTAAGGTAGAGAGCAAGCGAAGGGGACGTCTCTTCTCTACTTTGGACCCCCATACACAGGCAGACACATGTGCACATACATGCTAATACACATGCGTGCATGCATATCGCACATACATATGCAGAAAAAAAAAGGTTGAACCAAGACTTTCTTGCCTCTCTGTGTAATGCCCACCCGCTAACTCCTTTTTCGTCATTTCAGGCATCTAAAGCTGGTAGGCGTTCCCCTTAAGGTTCGGAGGTTACACACAGCAGTGTGCCACTACAGGGGCCGGACTGGCGCCGAGCACCTGTGGCTCACGCGGCATCTAAAGGACCCGTTTGTGAAGGCCGCAAAGGTGGAGAGTTACCGCTGCCGCAGCGCCTTCAAACTCCTAGAGATGAATGAGAAGCATCAGATTCTGAGGCCCGGTCTCCGAGTGCTGGACTGCGGGGCAGCTCCAGGAGCCTGGAGTCAGGTGGCAGTGCAGAGCGTCAATGCCACAGGCGCAGGTGGGACCTGCTGGACTCCCAGCTCCTCTGACTACTGCTAGTGAGCAGCTCTTAACCCAGAGACATTGTTGCATGTGCTCACTTGCTTATATACCCTCTCACATACATGATTAAATAAGCAAAGTGTTTAAAAAAGAACAAAGAAGAAAACCACATGAGTTGGCAGACAGCCTGGGTTTGCACTATGTCCCTCTCTCTAAACAAAACAAAAAGCCCCAGAAAACTAAACAATAATGGCTTCCTTTGCTTTCTGTTGCTGTCATAAGCACCATAACCAGACAGTGTGAGTAGGAAAAGGTTTCCACCTGGGCTGGGGTTCTGGGTCCTGTAAGAAAGCAGGCTGTTCGAGCCAGGGGAGCAGGCAGGCTGTGCGAGCCAGGGGAGCGGGCCAGTCAGCAGCTCCTGCCTCCAGGCTCCAGCCTTGATTGAGTTCCTGTTCTGGCTTCTTTCAGTGACAGTGATATGGGTGTGTTAGTCAGGTAACCCCTTCTTCTCCAACTTGATTTTTGGTCATGGTGTTTCATCACAACAATAGAAACTCCAAGACAGCAGGGTTTGGGGACAGGACTACTAATGTGTCCCTGAAGCCTAGGAGCTCTTGGAGGTCCCATTGGGGCCGCTGGATTCCTTACTCTGGGACTGTGATAGGCTGTGTACTGTGTGTGTGTGTGTGTATGTGAAATAGTGCCCAAATAGGAAAGAGAAAAAACAGCTGCACCCGTGACATTGCCCAGCTGTAGTGGCTATACCTGTGACCCTAGCCCTCTGGAGGTAGAGACAGGAGAACCAGGAATCTACCTGAGTCACACAGTTCTCAAAGAACCAAGAGCCAAAAATGAAGGGCTGGAGAGAGCACTGCTCTCAGAGAGGACTCAAGTTCAGCTCCCAGCGCCCACATCAGGCAGCTCCCAGCCTCCCTCCGTGATTTCATATCCAGGCCTTGGACTCGGCAGGCACCTGCACTTGAGTGCACATTTACATATATGTAAATAAATAATAAATCTGGAAGACAAAACAGCAGAGCATGGTCTCACATGCCTTTGGTTCTAGCCCTTTAGAGGCAGAGGCATTAGTTCTCTGAATTTGAGGCTAGCCTGGTATATATAGTGAGATTTTCTCAAGGAATAAAAAGCAAACAAACATTAAAAACCAAAAAGGATTGTTGGGAGCTGGGTATGGTGGTGCCCACCTGTAACCTCAGGTACTCACTGTGTTAAGTCAGGAACTTATGTTTTGGGCTAGCCTGGGCTACCTAGTGAGATTCCCACTTTAGAACCAAAGCATACTAAATAAAATAAAAAGTCATTTTGGAAGAAGAGACCTTCTGTGGAAGGGGAGCCTGGGGTAGTGAACTGACAGTGAAGTGGGATTCAGCTCCTTGGCTGCGGTCCACCTCGGCTTGTCACTCTCCACGATGGCAAGGCCATTTCCTTTCCAGGTCTCAACTTCCCCAGCTATGCCAGGGGGAGTAGAGGACACCCTACACTCTACTACGTGTCTTTATTTATTTATTTTTTTACTTATTTTTCAACTTTGAGAGACAAGATCTCACTTGGTAGCTCAAACTAGCCTTGAACTTGTGACAGTCCTCCTGCCTCAGGCTCCCAAAGTGTTGAGGTTATAGCCTGTGCCATTACATCTAACTCATGTGCCTTCATACAAAAGGTCTTTTGCGCACATACATGCATGGGTGCCTGACTGCCTCTTGTGGCTTGTATTTTGGCAGGGAGATTCATGGTTTAATAACACATTGTGTTACTTCCTTAGATTCCAGCTCTCCCGTGGGTTTTGTGCTTGGGGTCGATCTTCTTCACATATTCCCTTTGGCGGGAGCAACTTTTCTATGCCCTGCTGATGTGACCGACCCCAGAACTTTCCAGAAGATTCTAGAACTGCTTCCCAGAAGGAGAGCAGATGTGATTCTGAGTGACATGGCACCGAATGCCACTGGGATCAGAGACCTCGATCACGATAAGCTCATCAGTTTGTGCCTTACCCTTGTGGACATGGCTGTGGACATCCTGCATCCCGGAGGGACACTGCTGTGTAAAACCTGGGCCGGAAGTAAAAGCCACCTGCTGCAGAAGAGACTGACCCAGGAATTCCAGAGCACAAGGGTGGTGAAACCGGAGGCCAGCAGGAAAGAGTCTTCCGAGGTGTACCTGTTAGCCACCCAGTACCGTGGGGGGAAGGGCGCCAGGAGGCCGTGAGTCTGCCCTGTCATTCTGGGGGTGTTTCCTGAGCAGCGTGGATCCAAGCTGCCTTGTGGATATGACCAGCACCCCAAGGCACCTCTGCTTTTTAAGAGAGAAATATATTCAAGGGCTGTGAAAAAGTGCTAAGAATGGGCAGCGCCATGGCTCAGTGAGTAAAGGGCGATTGTTGCTAAGCCTGACAGTCTGAGTGCAGCGTCCGGGACCCCAGAGCAGTGAGAGAGACCCAACCCCACGTGCACGCACGCGCAGGCTGCACACAATACGAACAAATATATTGGTACTGTTAGTTTTTGGCAATTTGTCTGGGAAGAAAGAATCTGACTGTGGAATTCCTCCATCGGCTCACAGGCCGAGCCAGGGAGACATTGATGAGTGACTGACGTGGCAGGGCCCAGCCCTGTGGGGGTGCTACCATCCCTTGGCAGGTGAGCGCTTTCTCATGAGTTGTATGAGAAAGCAGGGTGAGCAAGACTGAGGAACAAGCCAGTCAGCCATACCCCACTCCCCATCTCCAGTTGCTGCCTCCAGGTTCCCACCCTGAGAACCCACTCTGATTTCCTTCAGTGATGGACTATGGCTGGGATGAGTGAGGCAAAGAAACCCTTTCCTCCAAGGCTTTTAAATGCTGAAAACAAAGCAGTCTTCTCTATCATGATTTTATTTTTCTGGCTTTTGTTTACTTGTCTGTTTTTGAAGTTGAGTGTTGAGGAGCCCACAGTCCTCCTGCCTTGCTTCCCAAGTGCTGGGATTGCAAGTGTACACTGCCACACCTGGCTCACGCCATGTTTGAAGAGAATGTTATGAGGAAGCTGAGTGGAGAGTGAAGGATATAAAAGGAAAACCAAAAAACAGACAAACTAGGCAGTGGTGGCACACGCCTTTAATCCCAGCAGAGGCCGGAGGAGCTCTGTGACTTGTGACTTAAGAGGCCAGCCTGGGCTACAGAGCGAGTTCCAGGACAGCTAGGGCTACACTAAATAAATAAATAAATAATGGAGGGAGGGAGGGATGGAGAAGGACCATTGATTTGTTGGGCTGGGATCAAGGCTCAGCAGCAGAGAGCTGGTCTACTGTATGAAAGGTCCCAAGTAGATTCTCTAGCACCCCCAAAACAAAACCAAATTGACCTGGTATTCAAGGGCCAGGGAGGTGGGAAAGAACAAAAGCAATGGAATCCTTTCCCTAGACTGGGAGTGTGGCTCAGTGGGTAGAGCACTTGCCTGGCATTTATGAAGCCCTGGGTTCCTCCCCAGTACGGGCATAGACCAGGTGTGGCAATGCGTGCCTGCAATCCCAGCAAAGAGAGGAGGGTCAGGACTTTAAGGTCAGCCTGAGCTACAGGGGACAGATGTACCTGGCTCTGGCCTTATGGAAAGCCTTCAGCTCCTAGACTTGGCAGCTGTGAGAGCAGGCATTGCTGTGGTGCTCTCTGAGCACAGCAAGTCCTCTTCTGGGCTGACTGGTGGAAAGAGGTGGAGGCTGAGGGTCTAGAGAGGGCTTGCTCTCCTTGTCTCTGGTGAATGCTGGCAACACCTCTGTCCTTCAAACAGAGACAATCCCTAGAGCAATTAGGGGGAGGCGTGTTCAGTGTGAATTCATGCCTGGTCTGGGGGTGCTTTGTTTTTATGGTTTGTTTTTTTTTTTTAAAGATTTATTTATTTATTATATGTAGCTGCCTTCAGATATTCCAGAAGAGGGCGTCAGATCTCATTATGGATGGTTGTGAGCCACCATGTGGTTGCTGGGATTTGAACTCAGGATCTTCGGAAGAGCAGTCAGTGCTCTTATCCACTGAGCCATCTCTCCAGCCCTGTTTTTATGTTTTTAGTGGAAGAATATACTGCTATGATACTTCTGCTTCAAAGCCCATAAAAGTCATTGCTAAAGCATGCAGCAAGGCACTGCTCCTTGGTGAATGTCAGCCTTCTTTAGAAAAGAAGAGGTTGCATGGTTATCATCATCTGTGAGTATTTGTGTGTATGTGTGTGTGTGTGTGTGTGTGTGTGTGTTCCCACGTACCCAGGTTCAAGTCTCAGCACTCACATAGCAGCCCCAACCATTAGTAATTAGTCCCAGGGGATGCAATGTCCTGTTCTGGCCTTCATGGACACTGCACTAATGTGGTGCACAGACAGGTACATTCCAGCAAAATACGCACACAAATAACTAAACAAGGGGCTGGAGAGATGGCTTAGCGGTTAAGAGCACTGTCTGCTCTTCCAAATGTACTGAGTTCAAATCCCAGCAACCACATGATGGCTCACAACCATCCATAATGAGATCTGACTCTCTCTTCTCGAGTGTCTGAAGACAGCTACAGTGTACTTACATATAATGAATAAATAAATCTTAAAAAAAAAGATAACTAAACAAAAACCATGGAAAGAAGCCTGTCCTTATAGACCCAGAGAGAGGCTGTGGAAGTTGAGCCTGCCCCTTTATTGACAGTTCTTTCTGCTGTAAAAGCCCCGTTTGCACTAACCACAGGCCCACTGGGCACTCTGGGGGAAGTATTCCCACTCGAGCCTGGGTAAAAATGGCTGCTGGAGTTCACAAAGGCTTGTCGTGGCAAAAAAAAAAAAAAAAACCCAAAAAACCAAAAAACTCTGTCACAGAGTATTTGAAACAGGACAGTTGAAGCGAAATTCACAAGTTGGCACCAAGTGGTGCAGTTGCCATGTCGCTTCCTCAATGGGTCTGTGCAGGGTTCACAACAGCTGGACTGCCATGCGGTGAGGTACTGCTAAAACGGGTGAGGGCAGAGGGCTCCTAACCCAGAAAGTGTTGATGCAAATATAGTGTTTCAGCACTTTCACATCAACTGTTACGAGTTTATTCTGGAGCTGGAACTGAATGGCTGTGGCTAAGAAATACACACTTAGTAAGTTTTTATAGTAACACAAAAAGTTCTAAGTCAAAGCACTTCTCTTTCTTTTTTTGTTTTTGTTTTTGAGACAGTGTTTCTGTGTGTAGCGCTGGTTTTCTTGGAACTCTCTCTGTAGACCATGCTGGCCTGGAACTCATACACCTGCCCTTGCCTCCTGAGTGCTGGGATTAAAGGCAGACACAGCCGCCCCACCACTGCCTGGCAGTCAAGCCCCTTTTTCAAATACACCGGTAGAGACTGCGTAGGTGGCTACAGCCAGGCAGAGGAATTGGGCTACACACTTTAGCTATTATCTGATGTCCACGCCTTAGCTATTACCTGATGGCATTTATTTAGCCTTTCAGTTGATAGATAGTAAAGGTTGCTGAGCTAATGCATTCAGAGAGATTTTTATCTGTTAGGTCAGACACGGGCAAGTGGGCAAAGAATGGCTATTTAGGGAGGCTGAATAGTCAAAAATGAGTTCTCCTTAGGCTCTGCATCTGCAACCTTCCAACCTTCCCACAATATTGAGGTTCTGATTCGTCAGTCAGCACTGCACAAGGTTCTGGAGAAAGCACAAGTTCTTTGTGAAAGTTTTCCTTAAAAGACTGTTGGAGCTGGAGAGTTGGCTCTGTGGTTAAGAGTACCTGTTGTTCTTGCAGAAGACCTGGGTTCGATTCCCAGCACCCACCTGGAGGCTAACCACTTCCATAAGCACCAGGCGTACATGTGGTACACAGACAAACGTGCAGGCAAAGCACTCATATGAATAAAATAAATCTTTTTTAAAAAGATAAAAAAATAAAAAAAAATAAAAAAGATTAAAAAAAAGATAAACTGTTCTTTTTTTGTTTGTTTTTTGTTTTTCGAGACAGGGTTTCTCAGTATAGCCCTGGCTGTCCTAGAACTCACACTGTAGACCAGGCTGGCCTCGAACTCAGAAATCTGCCTGCCTCTGCCTCCCAAATGTTGGGAATAAAGGCGTGCGCCACCACTACCTGGCTAAAATAAACTGTTAAGCCTAATGTGGTGGTGCATGTGTTTAATCTCAAACACTTGGCAGGCAGAGTTCCAGGAGAGTCAGGGCTACAACAGAGAAACTGTCTTGAAAAACAAAAAAACCATGAAAGCCAACCAAGCAACCACAAAACTAGATACAATGTTACTAGAGAAACGCTTGGACAGGAAGAATGTTGCTATCCCTTAGGGTTGACCTGCCTCTGCCTTGCCTTCCAGAGGCAAGAGTCCCGGTGTTCTAAGACAACAGCAGAGGCAAGTATGCACATTATCACATACCTATAATACAAGTGATTTGGAAGGTCAGGACAGGTTGAACAGGAGTTCAAGGCCAGGTGGGGCAACTTAACACGACTCTGTCAAATTAAGATAAGAGAAATTCTGGGAATGCTCCAGCCTTGCAAACAAACAAAAAGCAAGGAACAAGAAAATCGTGGTGGCGCATGCCTTTAATCCCAGCACTCGGGAGGCAGAGGCAGGCGGATTTCTGAGTTCGAGGCCAGCCTGGTCTACAAAGTGAGTGCCAGGACAGCCAGGGCTACACAGAGAAACCCTGTCTCGAAAAAACAAAAAAAAACAAAAAAAAAAAAAAAAAAAGAAAATCCTCAGCTGGGGAAAGTGATACACTTCATTAGTCCTAACACCAGGGAGGCAGAGGCAGGGGGATCTCTGTGAGTTCAAGGTCAGCCTGGTCTACAGAGTTCCAGGACAACCAGGGCTACATAATGAGACTACTGAAAACATCAAAGCCAACCAACCAACAATAAAACCTCAACCCCCCACAGAACACCAGCTAGGCATGGTGGCACTTTGCCTTCCCTGTGTTAAGAGAGTAAGTGTCACAGGCTGGGTCCCAACAAGCCAGACTTGGCCACTCCTCCTCAATAATTTCAAAGAGCCAAGTTGATAGCAAATCAGAAAAAGGAACTTTATTCAGTGTGGCCTCAGTGGGAAGAGGGACTCAAAGCTGCATCCAGGGTGTCCCTAGGTCCCAGTGTCAGGGGCCTAGCTAGGGTTGAAGTCAAAGGTTGAAGAGAAGGCAGAAGGAAGCTGTCTTGGTTGCCCAGTCTCATCAGTGTTTCAGCACTAAGGCTGACAAATGAGGAGTTCTTCCTGTGCCTGCCCCCGGGGGGAGGCCATCCTTAGGAGGAGTCTTGAGTCTCGGGGCCCTTTGTTTCAATAGGCTGATAACTAAAGGTCAGTAGAGGGACAGGGCCCGTTCACCTGCGCTCAGAAGGCTGATGGGTTGCTGTGAGGTCCGGGCCAACCTAGGCTACAGGGTAAGACTCCGTTTCTCAGTTTGAACCCAAAACACAACATTCATCTCAAAAGGGATGAGAGAATTTTTTATTTTTATTTATTTTGAAAGATTTATTTATTTTTTGTGAGTATACTGTTGCTGTCTTCAGACACATTACAGACAGATTACAGCTGGTTGTGAGCCACCATGCGGTTGTGGGGAATTGAACTCAGAACCTCTGGGAGAGCAGTCACTGCTCTTTACAGTTGAGCCATCTCTCCAGTCCATTTTTTTTTTTTAATTCTTTTTTTTTTTTTTTTCCTAGATCGGGTTTCTCTGTGTAGCCCTGGTTGTCCAGGAACTTGCTTTGTAGCCCAGGCTGGGCTCCAACTCACAGAGATACTCTTGCCTCAGCCTCTGAGTGCTGGGATTAAAAACATGTGCCACTACCAACCGAAGGGACTGTTTATTCAAGCCAAAAATGAATGACTATGTCCCATAAATACAGACTTAGGTTACCCTATATTCCACATTCCAGTCTGGAAGCAATGAAGAAGTTTTTATAGTAACAGAACAAAGTCATGAGTCAGGGCACCTTAAAAATAGATTGGTGGGGCTAGGTGGCGCACTCCTTTATTTTTAGCACTTGGGGGGCAGGCAGAGGCAGGTGGGTCTCTGTAAGTTTAAGGTCAGCCTTGAGTTCCAGGACAGCCAGCGCTACACAGAGAAAACCCAAACAACCCAAACAGGGGGCTGGAGAGATGGCTCAGCGGTTAAGAGCACTGACTGCTCTTCCAAATGTCCTGAGTTCAAATCCCAGCAACCACATGGTGGCTCACAACCATCTGTAATGAGATCTGGCGCCCTCTTCTAGAGTGTCTGAAGACAGCTACAGTGTACTCACATGTAATAAATAAATAAGTAATTTATTATTTATTATTATTAGTAAATAAATCTATTTTAAAAACCCAAAACAAAAACAACCAAACAACCAAAGCAAACCAAGCCATTGGTGGTGGGCCAGAGAAATGGCTCGGGTTAAGATCACCAGGTTCAGTGCTCAGCACACACATGTTGGCTCACAGACATCTAACTCCCGTTCCAGAGGCTCTGCTGTCCTCATCTGGTCTCTATGGACATCATGCATGCACACGAAACACCCATACACAAAATAAAATAATAAAACATTATAAACCGGCCTGTTGGAAGATTTAAGTAGGCAGTTACACTAAAGAGAAATGCCAGCTATATGCTTCTGATGCTGTCCGGGGGATTTGGGTTGGTAGAAACCGGGTTTTAATTTATTCCAAGAGGTTTTTATTCATTAGTCACAACTCGTTAGAGCAGGGGCAGGAAAGCAACGGGTAAGAAGGAGGCTAAAGATATAGCCCTAGACAAATTTCATCAGGCTCTGGACCCGCAATGTGACAGACTTCTTCCCAGGACTTCTCATTCACAAAAGAAAGAAAGTGAAACAAGCTAACCAATCAAAACAGTGCCCAAACAAAACAACCTGTGTATACAAAGTGGCAAGATTCAGAGGCAACGCAACTTTCCAAAACTTTGTTCGCTTTCCGTGCGCGCCCAGCAGTTGTGCAGCAAGCCTTTAATTCCAGGAAGACAGAGGCAGGCACGGGTGGATCTTTGTGAGTTCGAGGCTACACAGAGAAACATTGTCTCAAAAACAAAAACAAACAAACCTTTCCTCCTGTGCGGTGCTATTCCGTACATTACGGCGCACCCCGCGGCAGTGGAAGAGCGCCCTGCGGGACAGGCAGCCGGGCCCAGTTTGGTTCCGGGTCCCCTGGCGGGACTGCGGTTTGTCCTCAGGCTACGCCCGTGGAGCACATATTTAATTCTTTACGGGCCGTTTTCTCAGATCTCGCGAGACCTCGGCGGAAGTCTCGCGATATATAGACACCGGCGGAGAGGAGGGAGATCTGAGCGGCTGCTGCAGCACCCGGCTCCTCAACTGAGGTAAGGGACCCGGTGGCGGGATCTGCGAGCGCCCCAGGCGCCTCGCGCCCTGCCCGACCGTAACGAGGCCACGGGAGGGAGCTGTCCGCTGCCATCGGACACGCATGCATTCCGAGTCGGTCCTGTCGCGCGCCTTCCCTTTGCCGGGTCCCCCGTGTCTCCCTCCCGGGGCCGCTCTGGACGGTCTCCCACCCCGGTGTCCCGCTGCAAAGCCTGGGGTGGCGGACCGGGACCGGGACGGGGGCGGGGCCAGAGGGGACAGCGTGGCCCGCTGTGGGCTGAAGGGCTCCCGGGGTTGGAGTCGGTTATTTTGTAGTCCCCGGGATCGAACTCAGGTTGACCGGTCTTGGTGGCAAGCCCAGGTGAGCGCTGAGTCGCATGTCAGGCCCACTGTGTGTGTGTGTGTGTGTGTGTGTGTGTGTGTGTGTGTGTGTGTTTGTTTTTGGCAGTACTGTTGATTGACCAAGGAACTTATGCATTCTGCCACTGAGCTATGTCCCCAGCCCTTTTAAAAATTCATTGATCGGCTAATTAATTGATTTGTGTGTTTTTGCCCATATATACTAGACTTCCTGTCGAGGTCGGAGGATAGCTTAGTTCTCTTCTTCTTCCATATGGGTCCTAAAGATGGAACCTTGCTTGTCTTGTCTTGCCCTAAAGTGCCCTTACAGATTGAGTTGTTTTCCGTCCCCATTCTCCCTGAGCATTACTTACGATTGAACCTAGGGCTTTGTGTATGCTAAGCAGTCACCTACTCTGCTGCCTCCTCAGCCCAATCCTTACTTTTTCTTCTTAATTTTTATTCTGTGATGGGGCTTCCCAAGTTTTCCGGGCTGATCTTGAACTTGCCACCAGCCCTTGAATTTGTCTCAGCCTTCTGAGTACCTGGGATGACAGACCTGTGTCACCAAGTGCTAGGTTCCCAGGCTGTCCCTTGGCTGAAACCAGAAAGAAGGTGTGTGTGTCCCTGTTAACTCAGGAGCCATCCAGAGCAGCTGGTGTCCTGGAAGGTCTGCTATCAGGAAGTTCAGGGTTCTTGTGGAGAGGGTACAGCTTGAGGTGGTGCTTTAGTTACCTGTGTGGTGTCTGAAACCGCAGCCCTTCATTCTTGTGTGTTAATGGCAGAGTTCTTGTGTTGGTCCGAAGAGGGAGGACAGAAAGGGTGTCTTCTGCTTGGTCTTGGCGAGCAGAGGCCCACTTCTCCCCACTGTGCCTGTTGTCCACCTGGCCACCAGCTTCGCTTTGTCATATGTGTAATTGGGGTGCACACCAAGGTTCTTGTAAGTGGGAAATTCAGAAGAAATTTTTGCAAAGTTACCCCCCCCCCCCCCCACACACACACCCGTTTTGAGATTGGGTCTAGCTGTATTTTTAGGTCTTTGTATAACCCAGGCTGGCCCATGACTTGTGATCTTGCCTCAGCCCCTCACATACATTCCTCTTCTTCTCAAGGACCTTTCTCCGACTGAGAAATGCTTAGACTCCTGTACTGGCCGGTTTTGTGTGTCAACTTGACACAGCTTGAGTTATCACAGAGAAAGGAGCTTCAGGTGAGGAAATGCCTTTGTGAGATCCACTGTGGGGCATTTTCTCAATTAGTGATCAAGGGGGGAGGGCCCATTGTGGGTGGTGCCATACTGGGCTGGTGGTCTTGGGTTCTATAAGAAAGCAAGCTGAGCAAGCCAGAGGAAACAAGCCAGTAAGTCATATCCCTTCATGGCCTCTGCATCAGCTCCTGCTTCCTGACCTGCTTGAGTTCCACCAGTCCTGACTTCCTTTAGTGATGAACAGAGGTTTGGAGGTGTAAGCTGAATAAACTCTCTCCTCCCCAACTTGCTTCTTGGTCATGATGTTTGTGCAGGAATAGAAACCCTGACTAAGACAACTTCTTTGCCGAAGACTCTCTCCAACACCTTACCTGGTCCTTCAGTCTAACCTGGCATGACATATATTCAGCCTCTCCATTCTGTCCCCAGTGGGTTGTGAAGGAGGAGTTTAGACAGCTACTGAGGCACGTGCAGACTCCTTCCATATAGCCCCACTGGTTCACTCACTGTCCCTTGGGCTGACTCTAATTGGAAGTTGTAGGACAGCTCAGGTGAGCTCCAAGAGAAAGGTTATGGGATTACTCAACTCTCAATAGAAGAGGCTTGGGGTCCTCTGCCTACCACCACCGTGGCTTCTGAACCCGGGGCGGTATTGTTAGTTGCTGGCAAGTCTGGGTCTACTTATCTAGACTTACCAGAATATTCTGGACCTGTCCCAGAGTCCTTTGTTCTAGGGGGACCAGGCAATCGTTTGTGGGTTAAAGGCTAAAATGTTGCCTAGTCTGGATGTATCTGCTTTTGTTGTCCTCATGTGTATGAATTCCAGGGTGTCAGGTGTCACAGTGTGGGAATCATTTCTTTCCTCCCTCTTTGGGACTCAAACTCAGGTCAGCAGGGTTCGTGGGAAGCATCTTTACCCACTAAGCCACTTCCCCAGCCCCACACTAGGTAACCCACAGACATTAAAGTTACAGACATCCCACATAGATTCCATGATCCCAAGCCGAGAAGAGACCCAACCAGGGTCACAGAATCCCAGCCATGTCCTCTGCCTTTCTGCCTGACTAGATGCCATCTGTCACTGCATGCCTCTCAAGGACCTCAGTACACCTATTTCCTGAGTGTCTTGCACTCTGCAGTTTTTCAGTTCTCTAGCTCCTGGCTTCAGTCTGATAGCTGGATGCTGCTCGTTGTCCTTATCCAGGCGTCTTGTGAGAGCCCTGCTCTCCCTTTGCTTGGCCTCCATGCCCATGGGAGGGCAGCAGTCCTGCCAGTGCAGCGCATGTGAGCCCTGTGAGTCAGCATGTAAGTCCCCACCTCACTTACTTGACTCCTTCCCTGGCCCATCCCAGTCTCCGATCTGACCAGAGCCTTTGGTTTGCCCTTCTCTGTCCACTGACTGTTCTTTCAGAAAGCCCATGGTGAGCTGTTGCTGCCTGTCTCCAGCTCAGCCACATAGCCTCTTTCTGGCTAATATGCACCTGTCATGCAGGTCCCAGCCTTGTCCTCCCCGCTGCTGGGGTGGGAGTGGGCATTTCTATCCCTATCATTCTCAGGCTCCCTTCCCTGGGAATATCTTCTCTCTGTAACTTCACTGATGCAGGATATTTGATCACAGTGTGAACCCCAAGATGTGTTCTTTTTTTTTTTTAAGATTTATTTATTATTAGAAATAAATACACTGTAGCTGTCTTCAGACGCACTAGAAGAGGGTGTCAGAATCTCATTACAGGTGGTTGTGAGCCACCATGTGTTTGCTGGGATTTGAACTCAGGACCTTCGGAAGAGCAGTCAGTGCTTTTAACCACTCTAGCCCCCAAGATGTGTTCTTTACTGGAAAAACCTGTTTCTAGTTGTGGTGTGGCTCAGCCCTAGCACACATCTTTAATCCAAGAGCTTTCTGCTTATTGTAAACAGGATAAAATAAAGTCAAGAGGTGGACCAAGCATCCAGGTGACCAGGAGTGAACATAGGAAAAAAATCATAGAGAGTAAGGGGAAACCAGGAGGAGGGATAGAGAGACGCACAGGAAGCAGAAGGGAGGGACATTTCAGTGGGAGGGTTTTTGAGGTGGTGTGGAGAAGAACTGCCTTTGAGCTGGCAGGCTTTCACCCCAGCATCTAGCTCCCGAGTCTATTGGTAAAAGTAAGCATTTAAGATTTTGTTAAAAGCAACCCTTCGCCCTTAAGCTGTGTCCTGCGTCATCAGAGCACTGCTCTGAAAGCTCGCCCTTCAGATGTTTACATGCACAGTGCAAGGATCTCCTCACTGCTCGCCACGGCCCTCGAACCTCCTGCCATCGGAGCCTTAGCTGCTTTCTCAGTGGCCGACCCTGGAGATGTTTAACTGTCTCTTGGTCTACCGGCCTCAAGCTTGCTCACTTTACTTACTTACTTATTTATGTAGAGGTGGGGGTCTCTCGTAACCTTGGTTGTCCTAGAATTCACTATGTAGAGCAGTGCTCAGAAAAAAGACATGCCTCGCCACGCCCAAGTCATGGAGATAGAGAGGAGTTGGGGCTGAAGGGCTCACTGCACTCCCGTCCAGCAAACCACCAGCTGCTCCCTCCAGTGTCACACTCCATGCCAGAAAGCAGGTATTAAGTTTTCAATACCCATTGCTGGGCCCCATCTGTAATGCCACAGCGTGGAAGTTGTCCGTGGGCTCTGTCAGCCTCCCCCACCTCATCCTCCCGTAGGTGCTCTCCTAATAAACCTATGCTACTGTTCTTGCCTGTGCCTTGTCTTGTTTCTTCACCCCGTACACCCTAACTTAACAGGCAGCCAGCTCAGCCAGGTATTGGGCCGTAATGAGGGCTTCACACAAGCAGAGCAAATGCACTGTGTGCTACCTTTTTGAGACCAGGTCTCACTAAGTTGCCAAGTCGGGCCTTGAACTTGTGCTCATGCCTCCTGAGTGTCTGGGATGACAGACCCGTGGTACCAGGTTTTACTCCTCCTTTAGTTTTCCCAGCTATGACTTGGCTGGGGGCCAAAAAACAGTGTTCACCTGACTCTCAGCTCACAGACTAGGCAGAGTGCTTGGTATCTTGTCTGTCCCTCACCCTTCCCATCTGAGTCAAAAGGGTGGTTCTGCTGAAAGGGTGAGGCTTGAACTCATGCTTTATGTGGCTCTGGAGCAGCCTGACTCTTGGAGGTTGAACACAGTCTCAGGCTAGCCTGGGCTGGATAGCAAGACCAAGTCTTAAAAAGAAAAGAGGTGCCCACCATGGTGGTGCGTGCCTTTAAGTCTAGGCACTCTGTGAGTTTGAGGCCAGCCTATCTTACATAGTGAGTTCCAAGCCAACTAGGTTTGTGGCCTGAGAGCTTATATTAATACAAAACAAAACCCCACAAACAAGATACTAAAAAGAGTTAAGGCCCAAAGTTCCCAATATGTAAGAAGCCTGGGTTGGCCATGTGCTGTGGACTGAACCAGCGTGTGTAAACGCCAGCAGATGGAGTCTTCCCCTGAGAGGCAGTAGTGGCACCCCCAGCATTGGCCCTCTGACTCCTTTACAAGTCCAGGTGGGTTTATGGGCAAGTAAAGTGAGGCTTTGTGAGGGTGCTAGGAACCTGCAGGACCCTCTGTGTGTGCGACCCAGCTGAGGGCAGTGGGCAGCACTGCTGGTAACAGCATTGCTGGGGCCACAATCGTCTGACTGTTTCATGCTTGTTTCTGACCCCCAGAGGCCACATTTGCCATGAGTGTGACTTTGGAGTAGGGAGTGCCCTTGGGCCTCTGAGCACCTCCTCTCAGGACCTGGAATGTCTGTCTGCCTGTCTGATGCTCAGTCAGTAGTCTGGAGCTGAAGATTTCTAGTATGAACGTTTCACGATCTTTCTCTCTGTCTGTCTGTCTCTCTTTGTATGTATCTGTGTGCCATGGAGGTTAGGGAAACTTGTTGATTCTTGTTTTCCATTTTGTTAGAGACACAATTTCTTGCTCTGTGGCCTGTGCGCTCTGGAAGATCCTTTGCCTCCATCTTACAATTTGCAGTAGGAGGGCCTGCATTAGAGACACTCTCCTCCATGTCCAGGTTTCTGGGAATTCAAGCTTAAGCCTTTCTCTTGTAGGCACATGGGTGCCCTGGCGTGAGTGAAGGACAGTGGTGCTGCCCATCTGTGGGCTCCGTGGGTGGAGCTCAGTCATTGGGCTTCATCGAGTTTACCCCTGAGCCAACTCACTCACCTGGCTTCTAAGTTTACTTTTATTTCTGATTGTGTGCATGTCTGTGTGTGCGTGCTTCAGGAGGCCGGATGCCCTGGAACTGGAATTGCAGGCAGTTTTTAGCCTGGTGTAGATGCTGGGAACTGTAAGACCAGGAAGCATTCTAAGCAATGAGCTCCCTTTTTATTCCCTCAGCACTTTGTGAATGGGATCTTTCTGTACAGTCCTGGCTGACCTGGAACTTTCTGTGTACTGTGTAGACCAGGCTGGCCTTGAATGCTCAGAGCTCTTCCTGCCTCTGTGTGAGTACTGACATTAATGGCTATGTCAAGACCCCACCCCTTTTTTCAAGCAGGGTCTCATGTTGCTCAAGCTAGCCTCGTACGCACGTAGCTGAGGCTGGCCTTGAACTTCTCCCTTGATCCTCCTGCCTCTACCTGCTGATATTGTAGGCATGTTGTGTGGTGTGCTTTGGGCCTCATTTCCTCTCCACAATGCTGGCAGTATGACTTCATGTTAATGTTGAAAACCTGATCGTTTACTCCATAAGGGTGTTAGGGGGTGGGCTGTGCCAGCAGACAGCACATGGGAAGGCTGCCTCTGACCCTTGCTCTGTCTCCTAGAAGGAGGCTGACCATGGAAGACCTCGGGGAGAATACCACAGTCCTCTCCTCCCTGAGATCTCTGAACAACTTCATTTCTCAGCGAGTGGAGGGAACATCAGGCCTGGATGTGTCCACGTCTGCCTCAGGGTCCCTACAGAAGCAGTATGAGTATCACATGCAGGTGAGTGGCCCTCTGGGTGTCTGGGAATACACTTGGCTTGGAGGCCAGATGGATGTCCTGTGGACTCCTGGAGGCATTTATCAACTTGAGCAGTAGCTAGAGACCAGGGCCGGGCAGACGGTTACTGTGATTTGTGGTCTTATTTCACTCTATTCTAATTCCTGGTATGTTCCTAGGGATATAGTTCCAGAGAGGCCAGGGCTCCCGAATGAAGGGTTTCCCAGAAGTGGCAGCCGTAGCTGCAGATGGGGTTAGGGCTGTGGGCCGAGGAGAGCAATTGCCTTGCCTGGTCCTCTTGGCACACAAGTGACCGTGCATGCACGATGCCCCAGGCGTCTTTGCTCACTCTTTCCTGTCCCTTGTCTGCCCTGCTGCGGTTGCTCTGTGATGAGGCGGGAGCTTCACTGGCTCTGGGAGCCCTAGTGATGCTCACGCACCGCCCAGCAGACTGGACAGTGCCTGTGAGACATTCGTTTGTTGACTGTCCCAGCACTACCCACACTCAGCTTTTTGGTGGCAAGCATTGTCTTTCATCTTGTGAGTAGGTCTTTTATGACAGTCTCTTCTTGTTACGTCATCCTCTCCGCCACCCGTTTCTTGGTAACACTGGGTATTGAACCCAGGGCTCTGCACTTGCTGCACTGCACTCTCCCTCTGAGGTTCATCTTCAGTTTTATTTTATTTGAAAAAATGTTTTTAGATTTGTTTTACTTTATTTGAGTTAGTGTTTTGCCTGCCTGCCTACATGTATGTCTATATCATTCCTGGCTCCTCTCTAATAGCAGCAAGTTCCTTCACTACTGAGCCATCTCTCCAGCTCCTGTATCCTCGGCTTGAAGCCACTATTTTCTGAAGCGATGTTGCCAATAGATGGTAGTTGTGTCTGAGTGCTAAGGAGATAAGAAGGGGTTACTGTGTTCTTAAAAAATACTCCCTCTTGAAAAACCAAAGCCATCCCTTCCTCTCCCTCCCTCCCTCCCTCCCTCCCTTCCTCCCTCCCTCCTTTCCACAACTGAACCATGGGCCTTGGGTACAGGAGGCAGCCCTCCATGCCTGTAGTGCGTCTCCAGCACCATCCTTACTCTTTATTTTGAGACCAGTTTCATTAAATTGTTCAGGTTAGCCTTGAAATTACTGTGTCCTAGGCTGGCCTGGTACCTATGACCCATCCTCATGCCTCAGCCTGAGGTGACAGGCACACACTCCCACCCACCTGAAGAAATGCATTTCATGGTGGCTCGGGCTTGTGGTTCAGTAGGAGGAAGATGTGGAACAGGCTGTCTGAGGTCCCTGGGTGCTCTGTGGTGCTGTTCCCCCGGCTGGGTGTCTCTTCTGCAAAAGCTTCAGCCTGCTGAGACCTAGGACAGAACTGGGTGTGGTATACCTTGGGAGATAAGAGGCAGAGGTGTTGTGAGTTTGCGGTCAGCTAGGCTCCATAGCAGGACTGTGCCACTGAAGCCAGACATGGACTGTGAAGGGACTTCACCCTCCATCAGCAGGCAGGTGTGGAAATGAGAACAAGGGCAGCACTTTGGGCTAGGGAGATGACTCTGGGTGACGTGCTGGCTTTGCAAACATGAGGACCTGAGTTCAGATCCCCAGCTCCCTTGTAAACATCTGGTATGATCGCATGTCTGAAGCCCATTTCTCAGAGAGGGCAGCAAGTGCAGACAGGAGGACCCTGGAGCTCACTGGTCAGTCTAGTGGAGTGGATGAGCTCTGCGTCCAGTGAGGACCTTAAGAAAATAAGGTGGGGGTGACCAAGGAAAATGCCCAGATTGACTTCCAACCTCCAGGTGTACATGCCCACCCGTGTGAACACATACATATACCACAAGTGCATATATACCCCAGATGCACGGGTGGAGGGATGGAGAAGGCTTGGCATCAGGCATAGCAGGCTGGGTAGTTTGTGGTGTGTGGGATCCGTAGCAGGAGCCCTGGCATCTACCCATTAGGTGTCAGTTGCATATACACCTCTTAGTGGCAACTGGAGTGTTTCAGAGTCACAACATTTCCCTCTCTCGGGAGCCACTGCCTGAGTCTGAAATTCTGGGTTTAAAGTGTGTATGAGTGCTCGTAGGATGTGTCTAGACAAAATGTTGCTTTAGTGAGTGAGTGTGTCCTGAGGATCTGTGAGCACGCAGGGTGTGCTGTGGAGTGGGGCATAAGGCTCCCGTGGACAGTCCCATGTCACTCCAGGACAGTGAGTGGCACTTCCTCTAGGGTTCTTTGAGACTGACTGACTCTTGCTTAGGCACCCCTCTGGCAGTTGAGGTTTTTGGCTCCCCAGTTCTGGACTCCCAGCAGACACTGTTGTCTGTCTTCTGCTTGTCTAGGCATTAGCTAAGTGTTGTAGTGGACTGAGCAGGTGTGCCAGGTCTGTAGCCAGCCTTCTGATCAGGGGAGTCTCTGGATTGACTCAGTGACAGAGTTTGTGGGCTTGGAGGTGCAAGCCTGTCATCCCAGAACTTGGGAATCGAGGCAGGAGCATCCCAGCAAGTTCTAGAACTTGCCAGAACTACAGAGTGAGACCTTGTCTCCAAAAAAAAAAAATATATATATATATATATATATAAAAACTAAAAGTTATTCATGGTATGGTGGCACAAGCCTATCACCCAACTACCCATAGAGACAAGGGTAGAGACAAGATGATCAGGAGTTCAAGGCCATTCATGACTACATGGCAAGTTTGAGGCCAACCCTAGTTTTGAAAGACTGTAAGTCAGCTGATGGTGGTGGTACTTGCCTTCAACTCAGCTCCTGTAACTTAAGCTACTCCAGCTATTCCAGCTACTTCAGCTACTTTGGAGGATCCCAAATTCAAGGCTTGCCTCGGCAACTTGGTGAAACCATGTCTCTAAACAGCAACTACAACAACAGGCTGGTGTGGCTCAGTGGGAGAGTCCTTGCCTCCCATGTGTGAGGCAGGTTCAGGGTTCCATCCTCTGGGGAAGACACACACACACACACACACACACACACACATACACACACACACACACACACACACACACACACCACAAGGCGGTGTGTGTGTGTGTGCCTGGGTCCAAGCCTCAAACTCAAAGCAGGAGAGAGAGAGGCCACAGTAAGGGACATGGCCACAATCATCCCTGGTTGACATCTCAGCAGGGAAGTGGACCTCTGTCCTCCCTCAGTGGGGTTTCCAGAGTGAGGCTTTCCAGGTGTTGTCCTGGGTTGTGCAGAAATGCAGGCTCAAGCTCCCAGTAACACAAGCTATGGGGAAACAAATACACCCAAGAACAAGCTTAGAACAAGCTCACACTGTGTCACTTTCCAAGCCATCTATCTTCCTTTTTCTTCTTGCCCTTCATGTGTGCACATATGGAGGCCAGAGGTTGGCATTGTATGTCTTTCTCCATTGCTCTCTGCTATTTTGAGATGGGGTCTTTCGCTGAACCTGGAGCTTTGGAGCTTGCCAGTTCAGCTGGGCTGCCTGGGCTAGTGAGCCCTCAGCTCCTTACCTCCACCTTTCTAGTGCTGGGATTACAGATGCCCACAGCTTCACCTGGCTTTCTCTTTCTTCCTATTTTTTGTTTGTTTTTAGAGACAGCATCTCTATTATATAGCTGTCCTGGAACTCAAGATCCACCTGCCTCTGCCTCCTAGGTGCTGAGATTAAAGGTCTCCACCATCATGCCAGGTCTGTGGGTCTTTCTTTTGTGTGGGTGATGAGGATCTGAGCTTAGGTCCTCACTCTCATGCGGTGTCTTAGGCATTTTTTCTTTTGCTATGATAAGGTTTCCTGACAAGAGCAGCTGAAGGAAGAAAGGGTTTATTCCGCTGACACTCAAGGGTAGAGAGGCCAAGGCAGCAGGGTCTGGAAGCAGCTGGTCACATCCCATCCACACCAGGGAGAGAGGGATGAGAGTGTATGCTGCTGCTCAGCCTGCTCTCCACTTACACAGTCTAGCATCCCAGACAGGGAGTGGTACAGTCTGCAGGGGCAAGTCTTCCCGCTTCAATTCAAGATGCTCCACGGACATGCTCAGAGGCCCATCTCCCAGCTCACAATAGATCCTGTCATGTTGACAATTAGCACATTGCACCCGGTTCCTTTTCATATTTCTTGCTGCCTCCCACACATTTCCAAGTAGGAACTCAAGCTTTTGACAATGCCTTGCTGAAACAGGTGCTTGGGCAGTGCGCACAGAGTTCAGACATTCACCCACCTACCTACCTTCTTCCTTCCATTCTTCCTCCCTTCCTTTGTTTTTTGAGACAGGGTCTTGCTATGCAGCAGTCCTCCTGCCTCAGCCTCCCGCATGCTGGCCTTGCAGGTTGTCACTTGCCTTATTTGACATGGCTACTGAACCCTCTCTTTTCTCTTTGGGTACCAACTGCTCAGCTGGAGGAAAGAGCAGAGCAGATCCGCTCAAAGTCCTACCTCATCCAAGTGGAGCGGGAGAAGATGCAGATGGAGCTGAGCCACAAGAGAGCCCGAGTGGAGCTGGAGAGAGCAGCCAGCACCAATGCCAGGAACTACGAGGTGAGTCCAGCTCAGGGGGCAGAGGGCTGTGTGCCACACTTGTCAGACCACCAAACTGGGACCCAGCTGCTGTGGTCAGAGACCCCAGGCATTCTTCTGTGGCCACCTAACACTAGCAGGTTGGAGAAGGGTGGCCTGCTATGGGGATGTCTGCAGAGAGGGCTCTTTGCTGTGTCGTTTGCTCAGTGATCCTGTGGTGTGGGCAGACTTGCCTCTGATTGGCCTGTTTCCTATTTGCTTCAGAAGAATTGTAGAGCTCTGGAAGAAATATTAGGTGCTGGGGTAGGGGTGGGGTGACAGGCTCAGGAAATCTCAGGCTTGCAGAGAGTCTTGGGGTCTATGTTGTATTCTACCAGAGCCTCAGTTTGTAATGGTCCTGGGCAACTCCGTGGTGCAACCCTGGGACTTGGGGACATACAGTGCAGGAAACTATAATTCACTATTTATGTGTGTGTTGGTGTGGATGTACGTGCAAAGGGCATAGGGCAACCTTGGTGTCATCCTTAGGAATGCCACCTATCTCCTTGGAGACAGGGACTCTCATATGGTGTAGGCCAGTGAGCCTTAGGGATCCCCCTTTCTCTGCCTCCCACAGTTGAGATGAGATGCACACTCCATTATTCTCTTCACTTTTTACATGGGTTCTGGGGATGAACCTGAGGTCCTCAGGCTTGCACAGCAAGCACTACTGACGGAGCCATCGTCCCAGCCCTTGCTTCAGATTCATTACTGGCTTTGCTGGCGCTTTCTAGGACTCTGATGGGAATGCGAGTGTCACTGTGACTTAGGCTGTGCATCAGACCTCAAAAGTTTGTAACCTTCCTTCCTTCCCCGTGACGCCATCTCCCCTGTTCTTGTCTGATGTGCCTATCATAATTTTTCCTGTCCTTTTGAGAATGGCTGGCCTCTTCCCTGGTGTGCTGCTGGTTGGGCAGATTTAAGTCTGGGTTGTAGAGTGCTGGCCCTAGTGTACTGTCCCAACTTGTCTCCCTGTTAGGGTTCTGCCTGCCTGCCTTTCTCCCTCCCCTCCCCTCCCCTCCCCTCCCCTCCCCTCCCCTCCCCTCCCTTCCCTCGTTGCTGTGACAGAATACCAGACAAAGGTAAAGTTAGGAATGGCTTATTCTGGCTCACAAGGGTGCAGTCTGTCATGTCAGGGAAGGCACGGCAGCAGGATCCTGAGGCGGCTGGTCATATCGCATCCACAGTCAGGAAGTAGAGGAGGTGGATGCTGGGGCTCAGCACTTTTTTCTTTTTATTTAGTCTGAGACCCAGACTGGGACCAGACTGCCTGTTTCAGGGTGGGTCTTTCTTCCTCAGGTAAAGCTCTGTGGAAACATCTTCATAGACATCCCTGAGGGTGTGTCTTCTAGGACAGTCAAAATCTCGCTATTTGACATTCAAAATTAACTGTAACGAGTAGATCTGTGGCACTCTGGCCTATGTCCTGTGCTGGTGACCTGGTCCTGCCTCTTAGGCAGAGCTTGTCTGCTGCTGTGCATCTCCAGTGTGCAGGGCTGATGTGGCCTCATGGGCATGGAGGACACTTCAGTGAGCGAGGGAAGCAGGCACCGCTATGATGAGAGAAAGTGAGGCTTGGCCCTTCTGCCTCTCAGAGGCTTGTCCTTCTCTGTTCTGCTCAGATATGCTCTAAGGGGTGGGGTGAGCTGTGAGGTGCTGGAGATGTCAGACTGTCCCTTGGAGTCTTGACATTTACAGTGGCTTTTCTGGTGTAGCTCAAGTGATGGTGGGTAGATTAGACAGGTCAGGTGCCCCTTCCACCTTGAAATAGCTACTTGGGGTGAGGCGAAAGGTCAGAAGACCTGCCTGAACAGTCTCCTTCCTGTATTGTGCTAGCATGCTGGCAGTCCCAGTAGAGTGCTCTCTGGCTCCCCAGTACTCTGATACATCCCCCCCCCCCCCCGCCCCTCGGTCACAGAGCAGGCCTCTCTGACTTGTAGAGGGGTCTTCCTGCTGTTTTTTTTTTTTTTATGGTCTGAGGTTCAGAATCTTTCTTTTTTTTTTAATTTTTAATATTTTTTATTACGTATTTTCCTCAATTACATTTCCAATGCTATCCCAAAAGTCCCCCATACCCCCCCCCCCCCTTCCCTATCCACCTATTCCCATTCTTTTGGCCCTGGCATTCCCCTGTATTGGGGCATATAAAGTTTGTAAGTCCAATGGGCCTCTCTTTCCAGTGATGGCCGACTAGGCCATCTTTCGATACATATGCAGCTAGAGACAAGAGCTCCGGGGTTCTGGTTAGTTCATCATGTTGTTCCCCCTATAGGGTTGCAGATCCCTTTAACTCCTTGGGTACTTTCTCTAGCTTCTCCACTTCCTGCTGTTTTAAGGCTGCGCTTGCAGTTGCTGTTCTCTTGGGTCCTTGGGTCCTTTCAAGGTGTGGTTCAGTCTTCCTTCTTCATTGGTTAGGAGCTGCAGCACTGTTTTAGACACAGGTGACATCTACTCTCCTAGAGTAGGATTGGCTGTTGAGGTTCTTGGAAGCTCTGAGTAGGAGCTTGGGTAGGTGGTGTCTGCTGAGGACAGAGAGTGACTGTTCTCAGTCCTGTCCTGCCCAGACTCATCTGGGGAAGTCCAAGGAGGCCGACATAGTAATGGTAGTCACGGTGTGACTGGACCTTAGTGCTGTCCTGGGGATTAGTGTGCTGGCCCTGAAGGTGTGTGTGATAGGCACTCAGGACAGTAATGGCCCTGCCTGCAGCTGCCTTCCGTGTCCCTTTCCTAACTGTAGTCCTCTTCTCCGTGGGGAGTCTGAACGCATTTTAATGACAGCCTGAGCATGGCCAGACAAGATCTGCTGGCGCTGCAGAAGCTTCGCCTCATTCCAAGGTCAAGTCTGAAGTGTAGATTTTCCATGCTTTATCTTCTCTTGCAAGGAGGGTGGCGGTGAGCAGACAGTGTGACGAGTGACGAGTGTGTAGTGCGGTCCATGCCAATTCCCTCAGAGTGGGAGTCCCCATGCTGCTGCATCAGGAGCCCTGATATCCGGGGCTCCTGCATGCTCATGCGTCTGTCCTTTGTGATTGATAGGCCTACCTGGCTCCTCTGTGCACTATACTCCCTGACCATGCTCTTCCTTCTCCACAGCGCGAGGTGGATCGCAACCAGGAGCTCCTGGCACGCATTCGACAGCTCCAGGAGTGTGAGGCCACAGCAGAAGAGAAGATGCGGGAGCAGCTGGAGCGCCACAGGCTGTGCAAGCAGAACCTGGATGCTGTCAGTCAGCAGCTGCGGGAACAGGAGGACAGCCTGGCTTCGGCCAGGGAGGTGAGCGCCAGCCCATGCCGGGGACCTAGACTCACCCTGGTACAGATGGTTGTTTTCTAAGAAGAGTGCATGTACCCGTAATTCAACATGGTGACAGCAAGGCAAGATGTGTGTGAGCATGCCCACATGTGGGTAGGCACGTTATATGTGTGTGTGAGTGTGTGTGTGTGTGGCCAGAGACCAACCTTGGCTGGTTTTCCTCAGGTGCCATCACCTTGTTTTTGTTTTATTTTATTTTTATTTTAAAGATTTACTTATTATATACAAGTACACTGTAGCTGTCTTCAGACACTCCAGAAGAGGGCGTCAGATCCCATTACAGATGGTTGTGAGCCACCATGTGGTTGCTGGGATTTGAACTCATGACCTCTGGAAGAGCAGTCAGTGCTCTTAACCGCTACTCTCCAGCCCATTGTTTTTATTTTTAATTATACATAAGCATATGGATATGTGCATGTTAGTGCAGGTTCCCATGAAGACTAGGCTCTCTTTGTGGACCAGGCTGGTGTTGAACTCATGTCAGAGATGGGCCAGCCTCTGTCTCCCGAGTGCTGGGATTAAAAGTGTGTGTCACCATGCCCAGCTTCGCCCGTTCATTTTAAATACATCCATAGGGAGTGACTTCATTTTTGGGCTGTGATCATAGTGAAAACACTGATTTTTCCATCCTACAGGGTCAGTGAGTATGCTGAGCATAGGTATTGTTTGGTTGGTGTGAGGCAAGGTCTCAGGTTGTAGCCCAGGCTGAATTGGAGCTTGAGGCGGTCCACCTACCTCAGTCCCTCCAGTCCTGGGATGACAAGAGTGAACTGCTCCAAGTTTCTGACATTGGTCTTTGTAAATGAGAATTTCATAACTGTCCAGACATTGATTTTGTGTCCTCATACATTTTTGGTACATGGCTTCCTGTGTGTACCCATTGGTTTCCCCAGTGTTGCTTCATTTGGGTAAACGGTGCAGGACGACAGGCCTCGGGCAGCTCCCTGGCTGCTCCTGTCACCTGCTGGGCTGTGTTACCAGCCACTGTGACTGAGGTATTGGTGTCCCTGTCATCTTGTCTGTCATGGATAGGGAATGCTCTGTAAGTCCTGTTTCCTTTCTTCCGCAGAAGATGTAAGACTGTGCCTGTGGATTTGCATGTCTTTGATTAGCAGTGAGTTCTGTTAGCATCAGAGACAACCTTTGAAGCAGGGCGCAGGTGCAGCACAGTCCAGGGAAGCTGGTGCTGGTGTGTTTGGAGGTTGCCTGAGTGAGGGTTTGGAGAGAGTCTGCCCCCCCCCCCACCCCACCCCTAGGCCTCCTACCCGCTTCTGTGGTGTTCAAGATCACAGGTGCCGGAAGGGGGCAGCTGAGAGCGCCAAGGGCCAGCCGCATGGCGTCATTGGTATTCTGTCCCCACACCTTCTCCACTTGATAGATCCTTGGAGCGGGCTGCGGGCTATTTTTGCCTCTGTAGCGCTGGGGAGCATGTTAAGGTTGTTGGCGCATCTGTCTTCCGAAGCAAGTCTTGGCAGGAGAGGAGCTGTGATCTGTTTCCAGACGAGTGGGCTCTCGCTTCACATGGGCACAGGCCTGGCCCTGGTCCTTGGCCCTTCTACAGTAGAGGAGGCCTTTGCATACCCCTCAGTGATTAGTAGGAGAGGCCCAGTGGCCCTTCCTTAGGGAAGCTCTTCCATGTCATGTGCCCCAATTCATATTCCGCCACCCCCAACCCCCGCCTGCAGTTCTGCCGTTCATCTGCTCACTTGTGGATTTGCACACCTTCCCCATGGTATTTGTCCTTCATCAGGGCAGGCTGTCCCTGTTATAGTGTCTGGTACCTGTGTGCACTACTGAATGCAGAGACCTCCAAAGGGTGGTACTCACTGTAGATGATTTTTATTTATGTGTGTGTGTGTTCTTGTAAGTATGCATGCTGCATGCAGGTGCACACACATTGCACACACTTGGAGAGCAGGCATTGAAGTTGAAGGTCTTTTTCAGTCCCTGCCCACCTTATTTGTGATATGGGGGTCTCTTATAGACCTGGAGCTGTCTTCTGACTTGATTAATTCCAGGAGTCTCTTGTCTGCTTCCTTAGTGCTGGGGTTGCAGGTGTGTGGCACCACACCTAGTGTCCCAGTCAGGGTTTCTATTGCTGTGACAATACACCATGACCATGCAGCTTGGGAGGCAGGAGTGGTTTTTTTCAACTTGATAGCTTACTGTCTGTGGTGGAGAGAAGTTAGGGCAAGGGCTCAAGGCAGAAGCCTAGAGGCAAGAGCTGAAGCAGGGGCTGTGGAGGGACACAGCTTACACCCTGTTTGTTCCTCATGGCTTACTCAACCTGCCTTGTAGCACCCAGGCTCGTCTGCCCAGGGTGGCACCACCGCAAGTGAGTCAGGCCACTCCTTACCAATCACCAATCACAAAAATGCCCCTTAGACTTCCCCTCAGGTTAGTCTGGTGGAGCATTTTGTCAGTTGATGTTCCCTTATCCAAGATGACTGTCCCTTTTGTCAAGCTGACAGAGCTAGCTGACGTCCTTAGCTTATCACACGGTGCTGGGATCTGAGCTCGACGCCTCGTGTTTGTGCAACAAGCACTTTCCTGAGGGAGCCTTTCCCCAGTTTCCTGATATAAAAACAAGCTGTATTTCATTTTATTTTATATGAATGAGTGTTTTGCTTGCTTGTATCTAAGTATACTATATACATTCCTGTTGCCACAGAGGCTGGAAGAAGGCATTAGGTCCCCTGGCTACTTTGTGGGTGCTGAGAAATGAATCTGAAAAAGTGGACAGTGTGTTTAACCCGAGCCAGATCTCCAGGCCCTTGATTTTTGTTTTTGTTTATTATTTTTTTTTTAAAGATTTATTTATTTATTACATGTAAGTACACTGTAGCTGTCTTCAGACACTCCAGAAGAGGGCGCCAGATCTCATTACGAATGGTTGTGAGCCACCATGTGGTTGCTGGGATTAGAACTCTGGACCTTCGGAAGAGCAGTCGGGTGCTCTTACCCACTGAGCCATCTCTCCAGCCCCTGTTTATTATTTTTTTAAAGATTCTATTCATTATATATAAGTACACTGTAGCTGTCTTCAGACACTAGAAGAGGGCATCAGATCTCATTACAGATAGTTGTGAGCCACCATGTGGTTGCTGGGAATTGAACTCATGACCTCCGGAAGAGCAGTCGGTGCTCTTAACTGCTGAGCCATCTCTCCAGCCCTGTTTATTTATTTATTTTTTTGAGACAGGTTCTTACTGTGTGGCCCATGCTGTCCTCAGACTTACCCTTTAAGTCAACCTTAGACTTGCATCCCTCTAGCCTCAGGCTCCCAGGGGTTAGGATTAAAGGTCTGCGCCCTGTAATCTGGTTTGAACATGCTCTTTTTTTCATTTTGCTTCTTTTAAGTTTATTCATGCTAGCATGACTTGTGTGTGTGTGGTGCCAATGTGGAGCTCAGAGGCCGACTGTGAAGTTGGCTTTCCCCCTGCTTTATGTGAGTCCTTTCTGAGTGGCCAGTGCTTTGCAGTTGAGCTGTCCCACCAGCCCTGGTGATTGTCTGCCTGTCTCCCCCTTCCTTTCTTTCTTTTTTTCATTTTTTTCTTTCTTTCTGTTTTTCTTTTTTTCATGTCAGGGATTTATGTAGTTCAGGCTGGCCTCAAACTAGCTATATAGAGAGACTTTTCTCCCTAGGGTGTGGTCTGCTCTTCCCCTGTAAGGGACAAAAGACACTCGTGGGGAAGCAGTGAGTTTGTTAGGTTTATGCATGTGAATATAGGTGCTCATGGAAGCTGGGTGCTGGGGGCATTGTATTCCCCAGAGCTGGCATTATAGACAGGTGTGCCACTCGGTGTGAGTGTTGGGAACTGAATCCGGGTGCACTGGAAGAGTAGTATGTGCTCTTAACAACTGGGCCCTATCTCTGTTTTCAACTTATATATATATCTGTTTTCAACATTCATTCATTCATTCATTCATTTATTTAGGGTTTTTCGAGACAGGGTTTCTCTGTGTAGCCCTGGCTGTCCTGCAACTCACTCTGTAGACCAGGCTGGCCTCAAACTCAGAATCCGCCTGCCTCTGCCTCCCAAGTGCTAGGATTAAAGGCGTGCACCACCATGCCCGGCTATTCATTTATTTTTTAAGACAAGATCTTACTCTAGAGCGCTGGCTGGCTTAGACTCATATGGTCCTCCTGCCTCTGCCTCTGAGCGCCAGGGTTGGAGATGTGGGCCTGGTGCTTTACCTTCTTTTGACCTTTTCCTATTTTGAGGTAGGTTCTCAGTAAGCTGCCCAGATTGGCTTTGAACCCACTCTGTAGCCTTCATGGCAATTAAACTTTGAACTCACCTGCTTCAGTCTCCCAAGTAGCTGTCTTAACAGGCCTGCTTCACCAGCTGAGCTCTGAAGCTAAGTTCTGACGATGACCTACATCTTGGCCAGGACCTTGCTGTCTTTCCATCCCGGGTTATGTTATGTTGGAATGTTGACATTCAGGCGCTATGGAGGCTTGGAGTGTGATGGAGGTCCAAGGTGTGGAAAATGCTGAAGTAGACATGTGGGGTCCAGGGTGCTGGATGTGGTACCCTGTATGGAGGCTAATAGACTTTAGAGTATCAGACGTAGCCAGGACCAGCTTCCCTAGAGGCTCTGACCCTCATCTGTGTCAGTAGTGTGGAGCACAAGGCAGGCATTGAGCCGGGATGCTCATGAGAGACAGTGTTGTCTACTCATGACATGCTTCCAGGACAGTGGGCTCTGTTCTGTCCTGCATAGCATACGGAGGCGCACTGCCCTTCCTTTCTCTTTGGTTTCTGTGAGGGAGAGCTGTGCTTGGGTACTTTTGGTTCATTGTCTGCATGCAGATGGGGCCTCACTGAGCAGCCAGTTTTGTTTTCTTAACTTCCAGATGATTAGTTCATTGAAGGGGCGTGTCTCGGAGCTGCAGTTGAGTGCCATGGACCAGAAGGTACAGGTCAAGCGGCTGGAGTCTGAGAAGCAGGAGCTGAAGGAGCAGCTGGAGCTGCAGCAGCGGTGAGAGCCTGGCCAGTCGCTAAGACAGTCCAAAGGCTGCATGGAGAACACAGCGAGGCCTCTGGACTTGGGAAGTGTGTGTCAGAATAAGACGGTGACAGCCTCGTTCCCTTCTTCCTGGGGCTGGCTTCCACAGAGGGACGAAGCTACGCTAGGTTTTGAGGGCGTGGGCTGCTGTGCTTGGGCAAGCCGTTCTAGGTCACAGAGGACACAGATATGTGGTAGCTAGTGGGTGGCAGTCAGGAGCCTTTGGATTCTGCCCTGAAGGTCTGGCCCTTACCCTAGGGCAGGCATTGCCTTAGGATTGTACCCTTAGTGTGGGCAGGCCTGGGTGGCCTCTGATGCTTGCTGTGACGCCAGACTAGCAGACACTGTGGATTGAGTGGTGGACAAAGAACTAGGTCGTGCCACAGGTAGCCTGGGCTCCTTTGTAGCCCCATCAGACAATGTCACAATCTTAGAGGTTGGCTCAGGACTTGAGGTTCCCTGGATAAGGTGTGTGTGTGTGTGTGTGTGTGTGTCCATGTGTGTGTGTCCATGCTGGGGGTAAGGTTGAAGTGGCATTATGGACTGGCCTTACATGTACTTCTCTCACAGGAAATGGCAAGAGGCAAATCAGAAGATCCAGGAGCTGCAGACCAGTCAAGACGAGAGAGCTGAGCATGAGCAGAAGATTAAGGTAGGTGCTTCCTGCCTAGATGTGTGCTCGGTGGCATATGAGGAGGCATGCTGATTGCCTTGTGGATGCCAAGCCCTGTGCTGGCTCCTTGGAGGCCACAGTGAGCGCTCAAGTGCCCCAGTGATGATGACCCACTAGAAATCCATGGGAAAAGGCTAACACAGAGGACTGCAATCTAGGCTTAGAGAGGTGTGAGCCCAGCCACAGAGGCCAAGATGAGACACTATGAGTTTGAGAGCGAGTGCTCCATGAAGTAGAGTTGGGGGTGGAGATCCTGTGCGAGTCTGCACAGCTAAGCATGGCCGAGCGAGATCACCAGGGCTCTGATTTAAGTTCAGCCTCGTTTATTTTGGTGAGTGTTGCTGGAGAGGTGGTGCCGCCGAGACCTCCCTTCCTTGGTTTCCTGTTGCCTTTACTGTGATAGCCAGTCCCAGGAAGGAGACTGTGTCAGTTGTCTCCCTGTGTGTGTGTGTGTGTGTGTGTGTGTGTGTGTGTGTGTGAGAGCATCAAGGCAGTAGGCTGTGCTCCTTGTGCCTCTGGCACTGCTTTACCTGGCTCTGTTGTCTTTTGGACTTATTTGCTTAAAGATCAATTTTTATTTTTATATGTGTGGATATGGGTGTCTGCAGAGACCAGAAGAGGCCTGGAATTGGAGTTAAGATGCTAGCTGCCTAACCAGATGCTAGGAACTGAATTTGGGTCCTCTGGAAGAGCAGCAAGTATTGTTAGTTGTTGAGCCTTCTCCCTAGGCCCGAGTCCAACCTTCTTACCTCTCCCAATTCCCTTGTGCATAGAGGTTGACCAGTTGGTCTTCTCTGTCTCTTTGTTCCCACTATTTGACTCTAGCTGGATGGAGCTGGGCTCTATGAAGGGTCCTGATCAATTGTTTTGGTCCTGGTTTTATATTTAGTTTGTTCAGTGACTTGTCACTAGGTTCCTGTGCTACCTTGTTGAGAGCCATAGTGACAGGTGCAGTATAGGTAGGCCTGTTGCACAGTGGGAACAGATGCAAGGGTTGCAGCTTCACCACCCATGTGGCAGAAGTTGACCACAGGTGGCCAGAGGGGCCTGTGACACTGAACCGTTGGGGACCAGAGGGCTGGATGGTGTGTGGCCAGGCACAGGCAAGAGGGACAGTGGTGTGGGTACTGGCTCTTGGGTACTCCAGTGCTGCTCCAGAGGTGGTGTTGAGGATGCAGCATAGCGGGTTAGCCTTGGAACACTTCCTAGACTGTCTGGGCTGTGGAGACCATTGAGGTCCTAGGACAAGTTAGAAGACCTTTGCTTTGCTTAAAAAAAAAAAAAAAGAAAAAAAAAGAGGCAGCCGGGCAGTGGTGGCGCACGCCTTTAATCCCAGCACTTGGGAGGCAGAGGCAGGCAGATTTCTGAGTTCGAGGCCAGCCTGGTCTACAGAGTGGGTTCCAGGACGGCCAGGGCTACACAGAGAAACCCTGTCTTGAAAGACCAAGGAAAAAAAGAGAAGAAAAGAAAAAGAAAAAAGAAAAGAAAAGAAAAGAGAAAGGCTTATTTAATTAAAAATTAGGTGTATATGTAGGTATGTATGTGTGAGAATGTGTGTGTGAATGCAGGTGTACGGGCGTGCCAGAGATGTCATATCCCCTGGGCCTGGAGTTATAGATAGTTGTGAGTTTGACAGGTATGCTGGAGGTCAGTGTTGTTCCTTAGGATGTTGTCTACTCTTTTCTTTTCTGGACAGGTCTGGTTGGCAAGTTGTAGCCCTGGATAAGGTGTGTGTGTGTGTGTGTGTGTGTTAGGAAGCATTGAGGGGATTTAGGGCCTCATACTTTCTTGCATGGCAAGTGATTACTGACCGAGCAGGTTCCCTAGCTTCTGACACCTCCATTTTTTTGTGTCTTCTCCTAAACTGACTGTCATGATCTCCATGTCTGTCTGTCTGCCTTCTCCAGATCATTCCATGGTTGAAGTCCTGTGTGTCCTTCAGACCAGCCTCTCTGTTTTACAGAGGCTGTTTGCAGTTCTTCTGGCTGCTTACTCTCTCTGCCTCTCACAGGACCTGGAGCAGAAGCTGTGTCTACAAGAGCAGGATGCAGCTGTGGTGAAGAGCATGAAGTCTGAGCTGATGCGGATGCCTAGGATGGAGCGTGAGCTGAAGAGGCTGCATGAAGAGAACACTCATCTAAGGTGAGGGCTCATGCACAGCCTGCTGCCTCTAGTTGGTAGTTGGGTCCCTGGACTTGGTGTCCCTGGGGCTTGTCCTCCACATGCGTGACTGTTCTGGCCCTGTAGGGAGATGAAGGAGACCAATGGGCTGCTCACAGAGGAGCTGGAAGGTCTGCAGAGGAAACTGAGCCGGCAGGAGAAGATGCAGGAGGCTCTGGTTGACCTGGAGTTGGAAAAGGAGGTGAGTAGTGGGTGAGTTGTCTCTCTTGGGCCGTCCTCTGCCCTGGCCGGAGCACCCTGAGCATCTCCATTACACATTGTAGTTGGTCAGCTGTGGGGATGCTGTGCTTGTGTGGTGGGCGGTACAATCGGTTATGTGATCCTGCAGTCACTGCTGCCTATTGCAGATAGAAGCCTCTTGGATTCAAGCTCACAGTGATAGATTCTATGGGCATAAGTGTAGCTGCTTAGAAGGCAACTTGACAGATCCACCACACACAATAGCTGTTGCTTCTGTACTGAGCTCTGTCCTCAGCCATGAGCTCTTGACTGGGTTTACAGTACCAGATGGGGTTCCCTCTTCTGGAGTGTGCATCAAATCCAATCAGAAAGCAGTTGGTTACCCTGGTAACATACCTGCCATTGTTGCACATGTAGGCTCATTTTGGCTGCTTGTTATTGTGCACACAGGCTCTAAAGCTGGGTAAGACTGTTAATGACAGTTTTTCCCATGAGCCTGCATAGTACCTTGCAGACCTCCAAGGACTTGCTAGCAGGGAGGAAGCTTCTAGCTCAGTTCTAGCTTGATTTATCTGTTCTTGATGGCATGCACTGTCTTTAGCAACAACATCTTACTATGTAATTCTGGTGGTCAACCAATAGCAATGGCTATTTTCCTCCATTGTATTAGAGCCTCAGAAGCCTCTCCTTTTGTTTTGAGATGGTCTCACTCTTAACCTGGGGCTAGCTAATTCAGCTCGGCTGGGTGATCAGTGAGCTCTGCCTGTCTGTTCTCCTCCAGCATTGGATTTTAGGTGTTTGTTCTATGCCCAGTTTTTGTTAAATGAGCATTAGGGAGTGAATGCAGGTTTCATGCTTGTGTGCTAATCTGTTTGCTTGACTGAGCCATCTCCCAAGCTCCATCTCTGTCTTCCTTTAGAAGTCCAAGCCAGATGAGTTTCTGTTGGCACCAGAGAGTTCTCTGTGACCAGCCTGTGCTGCAGTTCCTATCTATTTGTGCTGTCCCAGACAGGCCTCTCTTGGACACTGGCTTTGTAGGCAAAAAGACCTGGAACTTCTTTTGTCCTTTCCTCTGGCATTCTGTCCAGAGAGCCATTCTTTCATTCTTGCATGAGGGAGTTAAGTCTAGAGCAAGCAAAGGTAAAAGAGCAGTACAATAAGCAGCAGTAGAGAGGCAGCAGACAGTGCAAAGCAGCTCACTGAGAGCTTGCAGCATCCCACAGAGACGACTCAGAAGTCCTGCTGGGGTCCCAGGAGTCTGTTGTGGGTACAGTGTCTCTGCATGGCTGAGGCTTTCGGCTTCACACTCCCACAACAGGCATTTTTATACCATGAATAAGCAGTGGTTACCTTTGTTGGATGCTTTAGCTATTTTGTTTGTTTGTTTGTTTGTTTTTCGAGACAGGGTTTCTCTGTATAGCCTTGGCTATCCCGGTGCCTGCCTCTGCTCCTGAGTGCTGGGTTTAAAGGCGTACACCACCATGCCTGGCTCCCCTTTAGCTATTCTTAAGCCCCCACCCCCAAACCCCCAGACAGGGTTTCTCTGTATATCCCTGGCTATTTTGGAACTTAACTCTATAGACTAGGCTAGCCTCGAACTCAGATCCACCTACCTCTGCTTCCTGAGTGCCACTACTGGGCAGGCACCAAGATTTTGTAATGTCATAGTCATAGTAGCTTGTAGTTCTCGTTTCTCTTTGTTGCTGGACCAGGGGCCAGCCTGTTCCAGATGTTGACATAAACTGGTTGGACTCTGAGATAATGAAGGCCACCTTGGTCCATGAGCCTACTTTCATGAGCCCAAATGTCACGCAAACAGCACATGACTTTTACCAACATAATTTATATCACACCTGGATGTAATGTTTTTTGTTTGTTTGTCTTTGACAGTTTTTGAGGTTTAGGGTGCTTAGCTTGAAGTCCTATAAGGAAGTGTGCTTGCTGTTGACACTGGGTCTATCCATGCCCACCTGTGAAAAGTGGTCAGGGCCTGGCTGGGAACAGTGTCCTGTAATGCTGGTGGTGGAAAAATTAGTAGCTGAGCAACAGTCCCACCCTTTTAAAGTTTTTATTTTATGTTTGTGTGTGTGAGTGTGTATGTGTGTTAGAAAGAGTGAGTACATGTGTCTTAGTGTATGTGTGTATGTATGTATATATGTGTGTATGTGTGGGTATGCATGTGAGAAAATGAGTGCACATGCCACAATGTATATGTGTGTATGTATGTGAGAAAAAGTGAACCCATGTGCCACAATGTATATATATTTTGTGTGTGTGTGTGTGTGTATGCATATATATATGTGTGTGTGTGTGTGTGTGCTTGTGTGTGTATATCTGTATGTATGTGGGAAAGAGCAAGTGTGTATATGTGCAGTGGTGTTTGTGTGGATTTCCCAGGACAATTTGTGAGAGTAAGTTTTCTCCCACTGTGTGTATTCTGGGGCATGGTAATGAGCTCCTTCATCTTGCTGGCCCTCGCTATGCTGCCCGTCCTGGGCACAGGATTTGTTTTTTTTTTTTAAAGTCTAGTAAGTTTTTATTTAACAAATCTCCAAAAGCTTTTTAAGGGAGAGTTGAAAGGCCAATCAACAGATTGTTCACAAAAATTAAATATCCATTTGAGTTTAAAAAGTGAGTTCATACCTTAAATGTTATACCAAAGTCTGCTCCAAATGTAAAATAGGAAACTATGCATATGTTTCTTCCAGTATAGAAGCAAATAAAATAACATAATATCTTAGGTTTTATATTGACTATTTAGCTATAACTTACAACAATTATTTATAAAGAAAAAATAACATGATAATTTGAATTTTATCAAAATTGGAAACTTTGCAAAATGAAAAGTTGACAATATGAAAACATGAGCTGGGCACAGGTTATTTTTTGGTTTTTTGTCAGTATTATTCTTGGCTGGCTTGGAACTTGCTAGTTAGACCAGGCTGCCTCTGGACTTTCAGAGGTCTGCTTGCTTTTCCCTCCAGAGTTCTGGGATTAAAGCCGTGGGGCATGCCTTGTGGGCTGAGAACCTTTTAAAACAATTTTATTTAACTTTTTGTTGATTTTGTGAATTTCATATCATGAACCCCAATTCCATTCATCTCTGTGTCCTCTGCCCTCTGCCCTTGCAACTTCCCCCCAAAAAGAAAGAATTGTTGTGGAAACTGTAGTGTTTCACAGTGTCCATACATCTTAACTTGCAAATGTTCATTGCAAAGAGTCACTGGGCTGGTTTGAGGTCTCTGGCTTCTGCTACACTATTGGTTCCTGACCGGAACTCCTCTCAGATATCCTGTGGCATAGAGATCCTGCAGCTTTGGATCTGCAGGGCTGGTAGGTCCAAAATCATGAATGAACCCTTGGTATCAGCTATGTGCTGGCTCCCTGAAGGGGGCTGATCTGAAGCACATATTCATTTCAGCTCCAAAGGGGTAGGGAGAGAGACTTTGTGGGAGTCAAGCTGGTCTGGAGCAGACACACAGGCATAGATGACCCTGTCTCCTCCTCATGGCTTGCTAGCCCGCATCTAAGTCATTTTGGTCCTGGCCTACCATAGAATTAGGGAAACCGTGGCTCTAGAACAGAGTTTGTCGGTCAGTAGGTCTAGGACTTAGCATTCTAGGATTTAGCGTTCTGAAAGAGACTCCTGGCTGGACTTGCACCATGGGGTAGGAAGGAGCAAGGCCTAGGCCAGTCATTTACCTTCATCTGCTAAGATCACCTAACCACCTGTGATCACAGATAGGATGGGGGACTCCAGTACCTTTGTCATTGTTTGCTTTCACATGACAGTTGCTGGGCAAGAGATTCTGATGGCTATAACTGTCTTTCTAGAAGCTGCTTGCAAAGCTGCAGAGCTGGGAGAACCTGGACCAGACCATGGGCTTGAATCTCAGGTAGGTAAGCTGCTGCTGTCTTCACCCCTAGCTGCTGGCTTGCAGTGCTTTCTTCTGCCTCCTGGCTCAGAGTCCGCAGAGGACAGGGCAGGCAGGCTCCTTCTTGTGCTGCGGTGAGGAGCTCTTGTTTAGGCTTACGAGTGTTTTACATGGGAGGGCGATTGAGCCTTACTGTAAAGACTGTTGAGAATCTGCATATCCACAGAGCTGCTGGTGGGGAAAGGGCATTGCAATGGCCTGCATGCTCACAGGACCCAGTGCATAGAAGGAAGTCACTGCTTTGGGGGAAAATGATAAACTTTGGGGACTGACTGACTGAGTTAAAACCCAATAATACTGGAAGATTCATGTCCCACTGGCGCCCTTGGAGCATCTCATGTTACTGGTCTGTGTCAGGTATGAGTGCAGAAATGCAGAATGGGTCACAGGGCAGAGCTGCTGGGCACTGTGTGTTCAACACATAGCAAGGGCAGGGTGTTCCCTGTGGTTCTCCCATCTGTACAGTTGTGAGGTGCCACTCACTGATGGCCTGACACATTTGTAGTTCAGTTTTGGGTTGCTTCTCAGCTGCCATCAACAACTGTCATCCCTGAGTCTTGGTCTGGATGTCACCCTTCATGATGGCTGTGTCTGTTCTAGGACTCAGGGAAGTTGGGGGTATATTAGTTGGGATAAGGTGTTGGAGCTTGGGCACAGGCCTGTGGGATTCAAGCAGCCCTTTGTTGTAATACTTCCGGCTTGCTGGCTGTCTTCCTGCTGCTCTGAGTAACAAGGCCAGATGAAGACTGCCTGAGCTCAGCTGTCTTGTAATCACACTGTCCCCTGCTGGCTCTGGAGCCGTCACCTTCTGATGGCAGCATTGCCTTCCGTTCTGTTACTTGACAGTGCCTCTTCATTTCCTTTCCAGTCCATTTGCAGAACCCTTCTTTCAGAGGCTGGCCCAGCAGGCCCAGTGCTGTGTGTTTCCTCCTGTCTTCTGGGCTTATTAGCTGCCGGCAAGGGTCCCTCCTACCCCTGGGGATACTCTGCCCAGACAAGACACCTCCGTGACTTCTTTCTTGTGATGGAGATCAGAGGCCCCTCATGTCCAGCTGGACCAGCCCTGTTGGAACACTGGTGTGCTGGTTTGCCTGCGTGTCTGGTGCCTGCCGCATGGTACTTAGTGCCAATCAGTTCTGTGGAGCCGTTGCCTTGGCTGGAGGAGCACAGGTCACAGTGGCCAGGTTGCAGTGTCTAGCTGCTGTGTGAGCCCTTTCCCCAGCTGACTGCCCTGTGCAGGGCTCGGCTGCTTTGAGGGCAAGCTGGTCCTTGGTTGCTGTCTAGCTACCTGGGCCAAGCAAGAGAGAGGAGTGGGTGCTTATGGTGCTCCACATTCTTATCGAGGAATGTGGGGAGACCCTTCTTAGGAGCTATACTGCCCTGGACCCCTCTTCTCTTAACTGAGGAGTGCAGGGCTTCTACCAGCTGTGTTTGTAAGGTCCAGCAGGCTCATGTCCTTAGGAAGCATCTCAGCTGGTAACTATCCTTTCTAGAAGGCAAAGGGCACTGGCCTCTTGGTTCATAGCCCCCTTGGTCTCCTGATAGCTGCCGTTCATGCATTGCCCTGGGCTGCTAGGCTGCCTGGCACCTTGAAAGCTCAGAGTCACCTGCTTGCCTTCCCTGTGCACCAAGGGCAGAGATTTGGGTACAGGCCAGGGTCAAGGCTGAACTCTGGATGAAATGGATTCACCATTGTGGCTACACTTGTTCTGTGATGGTGACAGATGCAGACCAGCTGTATTAAATGTGCTCCCTTAACATGAGAAGCTGGGTCTGGGCGCCAGGACATATGCTTGAGTGTGCACTAAGAATGTGTGATGCAGCCGGGTGTGGTGGCACACGCCTTTGATCCCAGCACTTGAGAGGCAGAGGCAGGCGGATTTCTGAATTCGAGGCCAGGCTGGTCTACAAAGTGAGTTCCAGGACAGCCAGGGCTACACAGAGAAACCCTGTCTCGAAAAAATTAAAAAGAAAAGAGAAGAGAAGAGAAGAGAAGAGAAGAGAAGAGAAGAGAAGAGAAGAGAAGAGAAGAGAAAAGAAAAGTGTGATGCCTGGGTTCATTTCTCAGCAACTGGTCCTTAACAAGTGGATGGGGGCTGAGGTGCTCAGTGGATGAATCCATTACTATGCAAGCCAGACAGCTTCAGGTAGATTTCTAGAATGTAGGCAAGGGTACAGGAGAGAACCAGTTCCACACAGCTGTCCTCTGTCCTTTGTACATGAGTCACACACCTCACATATACAGTAGGAGCAATAGAAACGAAAAAGGGAAACATTAGATTTTGGGGGAAATTAATATTCTTGGTTCTCTGGTCTGATGAGGATTTTGGATTTTCTGTTTTTTTTTTAACATCTATCTGTCTGTCTCCTTTTCTCTCTTCTCTCTTCTCTCTCTCTCTCTCTCTCTCTCTCTCTCTCTCTCTCTCTCTCCTCTCTCTCTCTCTCCTCTCTCTCTCTCCTCTCTCTCTCTCTCTCTCTCTCTCTCTCTCTCCCTCCCTCCCTCCCTCCCTCCTTCCCTCCCTCCCTCCCTCCCTGTGTGTGTGTGTGTGTTTGTGTATGCACATGCATGTGTGAGTTCGTGTCCATCCAGTGTGTAGGTGTCTGTGCAGGCCAGAAGAGGGTGTTGGATTTCCTGGAACTGGAGTTACAGGTGGTTGTGAGCTATCATGTGGGTGCTAGAAACTGAATATGGATCTTGTAAAACAAAACAAAAACAAAACACACACAAAAAACCCCAGACAGTGCTTTTAACAGCCGAACCATCTCTTCAGCCCCAAGGCTTCCCCTACCACCACCTTCTTCTTCTCCTCCTCCTCCTCCTCCTTCTTCTTTTAAAGATTTATTTATTTATTTTATGTATGTGAGTACACTATTGCTGTACAGATGGTTGTGAGCCTTCATGTGGTTGTTGGAATTGAATTTTTAGGACCTCTGCTTGCTCCGGTCAATCCTGCTCGCTCTAATTGGCCCTGCTCACTCAGTCCGTGCTTGCTCTGACCCAAATATTTATTTATTATTATACTTAAGTACACTGTAGTTGATTTCAGACACACCAGAAAAGGGCGTCAAATCTCATTCTGGGTGGTTGTGAGCCACCATGTGGTTGCTGGGATTTGAACTCATGACTTTCAGAAGAGCAGTCAGTGCTCTTACCCGCTGAGCCATCTTACCAGCCTGAACCTTTTTTTTTTTTTTTTTTTTTTGTGGTAGGTTTTGGGAGGTTGTTTGTGTAAGGCTAGGAGGGTGACTGACTGAAGCATGGGGTGCTGAGATTAGACATGATGCAGGATGGGGCAGAAGTAATGGAAGGATGGGACAAAGTTAGGGTTCAGTGCCAGGACAGAGTCTCCTTAGAAGTCATACATTTGCTGCCGGGCGTGGTGGCGCACGCCTTTAATCCCAGCACTTGGGAGGCAGAGGCAGGCGGATTTCTGAGTTCGTGGCCAGCCTGGTCTACAAAGTGAGTTCCAGGACAGCCAGGGCTACACAGAGAAACCCTGTCTCGAAAAACCAAAAAAAAAAAAAAAAAAAAAAAAAAGAAGTCATACATTTGCCTACTCACATCTACTCACATAGTCATACATGTATGTACGTATGCATAAGCACATATACATACAGATGCACATAAGCACAAACACACAGCACACCCATACACATACATGACTATGTACTAGTTTAAGGATGCACTCTTTAGCTTGAGACAGCCTGCATGTCTACCTGTCTGATGTGTAATGCTGTGGATTCTGAGATATAGCAACCAGTAGGTGGCACTGCCTCCTTGATGATCATCTTTCTTCCAGGAGGCTTGTGAGCACCTGTGGCAGCCTGTCCTGGGGCTTCCTGCCCTTCCATAGGGACTTCCTCACTAGTATCAGGGATCTTGTTAACTGAGGCACAAGGGGTCTGGGTCCACTGGCTGCCTTCTTATGGACAGGCAGGTTGTCGCCAAAGTCTGTGCTCTCCCTGTCTGTCTGTCCATCTGTGACCATCGTCTCTCAGAGTCCTTGTCCCCTAGGATCGGAGTACTGATGGTGTCTGGTGCAGATCCTGTGAGGATGAGGTCTGGCTACCCTGAGGGGCTCAGCCATAGTGTGGCTGTTACTTTCCTCATTGCCGTGACAGACAGGTTATCTGACAGAACAGCTTGACTCTGGCTCCAGTGTGAGTGTAAAGTCTACCAAGTGGAGAGCGTGGTGACGAGAGCATGGGGCAGTTGCTCTCATTGTATCCACAGCTGGGAAGCGGAGAGATGAGTGGGGGCTCAGCCGCTTTCTCCTTTTTATTGAGACCAGCTCACTGAATTGTGCCATCTCCATTCAGGTTGGCTTGAAACTCCATGGAAACACCTTTATAGTCGTGCCAGATGTGTGTCTCCTAGGTAACAGTAAATCCAACCAAGCTGACCATGCAGATTAACCGTCATACCTAGGTTAAAACAGTGTTTTGGCTTGTGTGAGTTCCTCATGGTGTAACAGTGTTGCTGTCTGCACTGTGACACTTCTTATGTCTGAGGAGCCTAGAGTTATTAGGGGGGAGTGTTTAAGCAAGTCGACTGGGGTGGTTAGCCACTGTAAACCAGGAATCAGATGCTGAAATCTAACTGTAGACACACTGTGATGTGTCCTGCGCATTGGGCCACGTGGGTGAGGAGAGATGGGCTGACAACCTGTGTCCAGTGCATGGAATCATGTGGGCTGAGTCAGATAGCTCTCTCTACTGTGTGTCTAGTGCACAGGGCCATGTGGGCAGGAACACATGCTTCTGTCTTCCTCTGGTGAATCCAGTGTATGGAGTCACATGAGCTGGAGCTGACAAATTTGTATCTATTTGTGTCCAGTGCAGAAGGGTCGTGTGGACTGGGGTAAATGGACTTGTCTCTCTCAGATTCATCTAGTGCCATGGGGCATGGGGGCTGGGGCAGATGGTACTGTTGTGAATGGTGTGGTTATGCACAGAGTCACATGGGGCTGAGCACACAGTGCTCTCTATCTGCCATGTGTCCAGTACATGGTGTCATGTAAGCTGGGGTGGATGTACACAGGGCCATGTGGGCTGGGCGTGGACAGGCTTTGTGCCATGGAGAGTAATGGGCAGGAAAGTGCCCGGTAGTGTACACATATGATGCTGTGGCATGGGGTCAACAGAGCCTTCTGTGTTGTGTGGCAAGTACCAGTGTGGGTAAGCCGGTGACCTTAATCCTCAGGGACTTTTTGGAAGTTCCGTGGGGGATTGGCACAGTGTTGTCATGAGGGGCATGGAGAGTGATGACATCTTGACCTTGGTCTCTTGGGGCAGACTGTGGGAAAGGGCTTTCAGTATGGAGAGTAAATGACTGCAGACAGAAACAGCCTGCACGATGGTGTGGCTGTGGAGAGAGGCTGGCAGGATGGTGGAGCAGGAGTAGAGGGCGCTAACTTCAGGAAAATCAGCTGTCTCCATAGAGCTTTCAAGTTGGATGATTGGTTAACAACCCAGCACTTGCTTTTGATTGAGAACATTCTGAAAGCTCAGAAAGAAGGGAGGCTCAGCAGCCAGAGAGAAGGCACCTGGAAACAACTGCGGCAGATCCAACACTGGTGACCCTTATGCTAGGGATGAGGCATGTGTTCTCAGCACCATGCTCACACTGTAGATGCTGCCCCTCATGTGTTGAATTTCCTCGCCTGTGTGACTAGTTACCGAGCAGGTCATCCTGGGAGTGAGTAGATGCTTCCTCGGGTAAGTATGCTTGACCTGAGCTCCCTCTGGTCATCAATACCCTGTAAAGAACCAAGCATGGCTGTATGTGCCTGTAACCTGTATTCCTAGCACTCACTGTGAGGGGCAGAGTTCAGCGAGAGACCCCACCCCAAGAGAATAAAGCAGAGAATGACAGAGCAGGACACTTGGACAGCCTCTGCACGCATGTGGATGGGTGTGTACACATGCACATATGTCCCCTCCCCTGCAGAAATCAGGATGTGTGGCCTGGATAGGAAAAGACTATCTGGAGACAACATAATCATGTAGGGCTTCCAAAGTATCAATAAAAAGCTCTTTGGACCCATCAGCCAGGTCTGCAGGGTCCTAGAACGGGTGACAGTTGACAAGAATAGACGGTATTTCTGAGTACCGTGGCGACCTGTGGGAAGGACACGGCGTGTATAGTAGCATCAGAACAGTGCAGCACTGAGGGATAAATTTAACACAGCATGTCCAAGATCTGTGCTTTGCAAACATTAAGATGCAGCTGTCAGTAATTATGGATGACCTAATAATGGCAGGACGTGGTAAGAGACAGGGGAGGAGAAAATAGACCCTTCCCTCTTTGCTCCCAGGCGCCTGCTCGGCCCCGCACCCTGACACCAGATGGTTTTTTTTTTTTTTTTTTTCTGCACAGCAAGCAGTTCTCCAGTAGATGCCAGCTGGGCGTCCTACAATCCAGCTCAGACACTGTCAGAGTCTGGGTTGGTTCCCACAGGTTGAGACCTCAGACCTAAATGATTGGCCTACTAGGCTGCCTGCTCTCAATCCTAGGTTGTCACCAAATTCCAAAGACTGCCACCAAGGTGAGGTTCCCAGAAGCCCCTTGGGTTAATTTGCTAGCTGTGCTCAGAGAATGCAGAAACACCTTTATTGTGCCTGTCCATCCTTGTATGGTTTGTGTTTTTGAGACTCATGTAGCTCAGGCTAGCCTCCGGCTCACTGAGTAGCTGATCCTGAATTCTTGATCTTGCTGTTCCCACTTCCTCAGTACTAAGAGTTTAGGCATTCACCTCTAGGTCCACTTTATATAGTGCTGGGAGTGGAGCCAAGGTCTTAGGGCACACTGGGTGTGCTGGCTAGTTTTATGTCAATTTGACACAAGCTACAGTCATCTGGGAAGAAGAAATCTCAGTTAAGAAAGGCTTCTTCATTACCCCCACAGGTTGACCTGTGATGCCTTTTCTTAGTTAATGATTGATGTCTTAGGGCCCAGCTTACTTGGGGCAGTGCCACCCTGGGCAGGTAGTCCTAGTTGGTATAAGAAAGCAGGCAGAGCAAGCCGTGAGGAGCAATCCAATAACAGCATTCCTCCATGGCCTCTACTTCATTCGGTTCTTACTTCCAGGTTCATGCCTTGAGCCTCTTCCCTGACTTGCCTGGGTGATGGACTGTGATCAATAAACCCTTTCCTCCCCAGCTTGGGCTTGGTCATGGTATTTATCACAGCAGTAGTGCCTAGCTAAGGCACTAGGCAGGTACTCAACACTCGTCCACCTGAGCCAGGTCCTGTGTCTGTCAGCTAATCTTTGCACTATGCCTGCACCAGATAGAGTACTTGAGTCACTCCCCAGTCCTGCATGCTATGGACAGACTGATTTCTCCATGCTGAGGGACAATTACTTTGTTTTCCCCTAAGTAAACAGCATTAGCATTGCTTAGATAAATTCCTAAAGGCACGTTTGGCTTTTTTTTCCTTGGTTCAAAAGAAACTGTGTGTTTAGAATTGATAGCTGATGCCAAATTGCCCTTTGAGAAGCTGTATTTCTACACATTTTCCGTCAGGGAATGGGAGCCCATGGCTTAATTGGGTGAGTGTGCTTTCGAAGGTTCAAGCAGAGCTGCGGAGTGAGTCACAACAGAGCGAGGAGAGCAGGCGACTTCACTGCTTGGCTTTTTAAACACTATACTTAGCAATTCAGATGGAAGCGAGAGGCTTATTAAGCAGGCTCAGAGTGAGTGTTGGACCCTCTGTAGTCAGGCCTGTGTTCTGTGTAGGGAATAATTTGCCAGTGGCTGAATGCCTCTGCTACTTGGCATCTGACTCTGTCACTTTTGTGCCTGAACCTGGCCTTGTTTCAGACCCCTCTGGGTGGTCATTATACCTGTCAGTGTGTGTGTGTGTGTGTGTGTGTGTGTGTGTGCTGAATGGCATTGAGAAGTGCTGTGGTGTGGGCCCTGGGAGGGCGGGCATCTTCCCACTTCAAACTGCTGACCTCGAATTAGAGTTGGAAGCCAGCAAGTGCTGACCTCGGCTTTGCTGAAGCATCTCTAGGCCAGCCAGATGACATGTTCTGGGGACTAGCTTCCCCGATGTGCAGGCCAATTGGCGGGGGACTTTGGGGAGAGTGAGTGGGTAGACTTACTTCCAAGATGGGAGCAAATTGGCCAACCCAGCCCCACACTCTGCTAACCTTTCTCTGCTCAATGTTTGTAATGACCTCGGTGTCTTGATGGATATCCAGAGCTTCCAGTGCTTGGAAGGTTAGCGAGCTGCTGGGTGTCTTGATGTCCTTAATGGCTGGCTTTTAGTTGAGGCCTAGCTGTGAAGGAGGGAGAGTCATACTGCAGTGTGGCATGTTTCTGGGCTTCAGTTGGCTTATTGCTCACAGCTGCTTATGTTGGGGCCTGTGTTCTGGAGAGGGAGGAACCCTGCTGGCTTATGTGTTTGTGGTGGGCTTTTCCTACCAGTGGTCTCAGGGGCCTCATTCCTAACAGAGCCTCCTGCTGCTTTCGGTTCTGGAGGTTGTGAAGGTTTTGTGTCAGCTAACTCATAAGTTTGATGATTTGGTACCTAAGGGAGGGGCTGGTCTTCTGAGCAGTAGGCTTTCAGTCAACACAGGGGAGCGTGTGATGAGGCGTGTGCTGTGCTGCTTGGCTGTTGCCTCTGACAAGGCCCTGGGGCCGCCCATTTTTGCCTGCCAGTGGGAAGCAGGGGCTTCAGGACCACAGAGCCTTCCTGACCTGTGAGGTTGGGGAAGTAGCTCTTGTGTTTCTCTGCCACTTACAAAGTTGCAGGCGGGTCTTCTTGGGGCACTGATGACTGTCTGCTTGGAGTGGATGGTCTCACTGTTCCATGGGAAAGGATGGGAGACAGATGTTCTGTGTTGGCTAGTGTCATCCCTGTGCCTGTCATGTGCCAGAACAGGGCTGGAGGCAGTGGGATGTAGAGCGTGGAGATGAAATGCTTGCTGGAGCAGACAGCACACATGCACACAGGCAGCTACATGTACATCAGGGAGTGGCTTGGCCCAACCGGTGCTTTCTGCTGTTTCTCACATTACCTTTGGGCCTTTCTTCCAGGTTGTGTAGATAGGGCTCATCTCAAGTGCCTGCTTTGGAGTTGATTTAGCAGAACCCAAAGCCTTGAGAGCATTGGGATGTGATGTGCACCTGGGGTCATGTGGCAGGAGGTGGCTATGGCTGCACCCCTGGTTCACAGTTGGTTTTTGTTCCCTTCCTTCCCCTACTTTTCCTTTCTTTGGTGTGTGCATAATCATACTTATATACATGTATGTGAAGGGCAGAGCTTGAGGTCAGTTATCTTCCTCAATCATGCTCCACCTTCTTTTCTTTCCTTTTTTTAATTGTTAGAGAATTTCACATATGCATATGTATTTTGACCAAATATTCCATTTCCTTCCAGCTCCCCCTCACTATCCCCTCCCAACTTCCAGTGTCCTTTCTTTCAGCCTACAGAGTCCACTTACTGCCAATGTGTGCATAGGTGTCGGGCCACCTACTGGAACATGGGTACCTTTCATTCTAGAGAACACTGCTCCCTTCCCTAACCCCTCTGCTGTCCATGTTGGGATTTCCACTGGCTTGCTCTTGAATAAGTCTTATCCATGCAGCGAGAATCTCTGAGTGCCTGGGTGCAGTGGCCCTGCCATGTCTAGAGAACACTGCTTCACAGCAGGTACCTGTGACTTCTGGCTCTTAGGAACTTTCTAGACCCTCTTTCACAGTGACCCCTGAACCTTGGGGGATGGCTTTTGATACAGATGTCCCATTTAAGGCTGAGTGCTTCAGTCTCTTATTTTTTGTACACCAACTAGTTACAGGTTTCTGTATTAATGGCTGCCTACCATACAAAGAAGTCTCTTTGATGAAGATTGAGGGATGAGTATGGAGATACGTTCTTATGGGGCAATTTAATACTAGATACTTCAGCAGAACGATAGTAGTAGATTCTCCTTCAGGCTTCTTGATCTAGCTAACAGCATGAGGTATAACTCCATCTGTGTGGTGGGCCTTAAGTCAATTAGAAGGTCATTTGTTACATTCTAACACTTGTACTGCTATTGCCCAGGGAGCATCTCTTGCTAGGCAGGTTGTTGTAGACAGAAGGTTTTACAGCTCAGTAAGACTATGGGTTACTTTGCTGTCTGGTAGCTTGCACGGCACCTTCATGTGCTATGAAGGCTGCTCACTAGGAATGAAGCTTTCACCTTGGTACCAGCTTGGTTTTTCTCTGTCTTATGACTCAAGTATGTGTCTACTGTATTTTTTAAGGCAGGGTCTGTCACTCAAGCTGAAACTCGCTGTCCTGATTAGACTGGCCAGTGAGCTCCAGGGATCCTTTCTCCGCTTTCCAGGGCTGGGATTGCAAGCCTATGCTTTGTACCCCAATGCCTCTTACACCCCCTTTTTTAATTTGAGACATAGATCTTCTCTATGTATCCCCGGCTATCCTGAAACTCACTATGTAGACTAGGCTTGCTTCAAACTCACAGAGATCCCCCTGACTGCTTTCCAGGTATTAGATGTATCCCACCGTGCCTGGGTCCTTCTCTCGTGCTGCAAGCACTTTCCTGGCTAGCCCTGGTGGATTTTGTCTCAGCAGGTGCTTCACTTGAGTCCTGTTACCTACTATGTGTCCTCTTCTGAAGTCAGGAACCCCAGGGTGCCAGGTACTTCTAACTCTAAGCAGAGTGACAGTCCTGGGGCCCTAGGGAGCTGAGCGGCTCTGATAGGAATTTGAAGGGTGTCTTGAGGGTGAAACCAACTGAGCATAGACTAGAGCAGGGACTGGAGCCCTCTTCTGAGATGGACTGTGCCAACCTCCTTTTCACTGAGGGTTTTCCCGAAGCTACCATGGCTCATGGGCTTGCATCATGCACAGTCTGGAGAATAATTAGGAAGTTTGGGGGCTTGGGCATCCCACATGGCCATCACTCTTATGACCATGAGGTGTGAGATAGTGACCCCCTGGATGTGTCACCTAGGATCATGCACCTGTCAGGGGCTTTGTCCCTGTCCTTCCTCACAGCAGTTGTTACTGGTGTCAGAAACTGCAAAGCTTTCTTAAGTTGCTCTGTTCATAATAACCTCCCTGTGCTGGGCTGTCTGTTTTGGGGGATTCCCTCGCTGTAGTGTGTCAGAGAACCCAGGTCATTAGTCTTCTATAGTCTCTGCACCCCTTTTCTTGCATCTGGCCTCTCACCTGCAGAATAGAGCTCATATCTTTCCAGAAAACAGATGGAGGGGCAGCCTAGACCTGGGGGTGGCTGGCCCTCATCCCACGCAGGGACTCTGGTAGAGAGCTGGCACACTGAGCCCTTCAAGCAGATGTCTTTATATGGAGCTACAGCAAAGAGAGCAGGTTTGCATTCAGCAGTGGAATTGAATTCTCATTTAAAACTCAGGAGGCTGCAATGCCCTTCCATTCTCTACCCTGCCTTTGTGATACTTGAGCTCTTACATGAATGAAGAGCCCTGACCACCCCTAAAAGCAGAGCTGCCTTGCATCTGGGCATGTTGAACTTAGGTCTTCATTTACACCTTGCCCCACACACAGCCAACCACTGTGCTCTGCTGCCGGCATCTCAGTGAGGGAATTGGACTCTGAGCTCCCATATAAGCATCGGCTTTGGGTCCATGGCTCAAAGTCTTCAGTGTTCATCCAGAGCAGGCTGCCTGCCGGGACAGGACCTGAGAACCTGGGCCCTGCCTCCCAGCTTTGCACTGGTATGTGCTCTTCTCTCCCAGGGCCTGCGGGAAGGAGGTCTTAAGGGCAGGCCCCTTGCTGTGGGGAAGATGGGCTCAGAGGCAGGCTTCGAGAGTGGTTTCCCAGCTCCTGCTGCCCATGCTATCTTCTCTGTATGACTCTGGCCTTGTCCTTAGGTTTCAGCAGGCCACCTCCTGCCTTTGGCTGGGCAAGATGCTGGCTGGGTGGTGGCAGGTGGAGGATTTTGAAATGAAGCATGAAGCACTGTCACTGTAGCTGTTACACATGTCACACTCATAGGACACAGAGTGCCAGACCATAGGCTGCAGGCATCATTCCATGTCTTCAGAACACACACAGCTTGACAATGGGGCATAGCAACAGCTGTCAGGATGTCCTGGGAGTCTGGCTTTGGCTGAAGCTTGGCATTTGCAGAGATCATGGTTGGGAGCACTTGTTGAATGGTGCCAGTGGAGCACATGACAAATGTTACACAGCACTTCTTCATCTGAACACGAGTGCTAGGGAAATCCTGGGATTGCACACCTGGGAACTTGCCTGGAAAATGCAGTGATCTCTCTGCTCATTCTCGAGCCAGAAAAGCCTCGGAATTGCTTTTTTTTTTTCCTTCCTTACTTTGTTCTTGTCTTTAAAAATAATGTTTTTATTCCATTTATTTATTTATTTAGTATATGGATATGTATGCACACATGTGCTATGATGCAATATGGTGGTCAGAGTGTGGTCTGTGGATGTCAGTTATTTCTTTCTACCATGTAGGTTCCACCATATGGGTGCCAGTACCACTCAGGTAGGCAGGCGTGGTCACAGGTCCCTCTCTATCCCCTGAGCCATGTCTCTGACCCTGGTTTTGGTTTTTGAGATAGTGTCTTAGGCTAATCTTGAACTTGCTAAGTATCCAGAATGACTTTGAACTCCTGATTTTCCTGCTCTGCCTCTCCAGTGATGAGATTATAGGTGTCCATTATTATGTCTGCCCAGTTCATGGGGCCTCATTTTTGTGCATGCTCAGCAAGCATTCTGCCAACTGAAATACAGCCCCATTAGGGAAGCAGTCTTCACATAGTTCTTCCCTTCAGTGTGGGATCTCAGTTTGGGTAGAGTTGTGGTTGGTTCTCTCAGTTCTGTCTATAAGTGAGGAATCTCATTCCAAGTGGCGTTGTGATCAGGTATACTCATCAGGCTGCTATTTCATATGTTTGTACTGGAGGGATGCTAGAGTGAACCAGAAGAGGCCTGTGACCTGCTCTTAGTGTGGATCTGTCTATCCTCAGAGGCTCTGGCTTCCTATTGCCTATGCAGACTGGGGTGTGGGACTTAGGAATGTTTATTCTGTAACTTGTCATTAGAGGTAGTAGTCTGGTAGCAGCCAGGTGACCTGTGCTTGTGGACTGTACACCTGGTACGTGTTCTAGGGCACCCTATTGGATTGGGGCCAGACCTGCTGTGTATTTGCTGGTTTGATGCTGTTGATGGGAACACAGCCTAGGGCAGGAAACAGGTAGGTGCCTTTTTAGAGAACCCACAGACCACTAGTTTGAAGATAGTTCTTGTTCGGATGGTTCTGAGGTTTCTCAGTTGCTTGCTGGATACACCATTCAGGATATCAATGCTGTAGTAGCTACAGTCTAGCCTGTACCTTGGTAGCTTCTCTATTCTTCCTCACCTGCCTGTGGCTCTTTATGGCCTCTGCCTGCCGGTGTGGGACGAGAGGCCCTTGGAGGGACCAGTGACCCAAGGTCAGCCAAGTAAGCCTGTGTCTTGCTGGGCTGCATGGCTGCTCCTGAAGCGTGGTGGGCTCTGCTCTTGGTAACCTCCATCCATCTGGCCTGCCACCTGTGCCAGGCATCTGGCCCGAAGTCTCTGTGAGCTGTTCAGTCCCATGCTGTCACATTTCCTTTCTGCCAGGGACCGCCATTTTGGAGCATAGCACAGGCACATGTGGCAGGAAGCCCCAGCTGGAGGCTCTCTTACAGACCTGTCGCTCTGTAGTCCTTTGGCAAGGCCTGCTGGAAGGCTTGCTCCGCCCACCACCTTTGCCCTGCTTCCCAGCTGGATCTGGAACTGCTCCTGGCGTGGAGGCTGCCTGCCGGGTGGAGGCTGCCAGGTAGAGCGCAGGCAGCCATCACTTGGGAGAGGAAACATTTAACTTTTGAGGCAGCAACAACAATACCATCTCCTCTGTGGAGGCGGCCGAGGTAGAAGATTAGCAATTAATTCTTTATTACGTGCAAACTCCTCTTCAGTTCTGTGGAACCAAACAGTCCTCCCACCGCGAGGAGGGGCGGCTCCACTCAGTCCATTCCCCAGTGCACCGCTGCTTGTCTGCTCTTGAGCTGATAGGAATTGCTTATGAGTCTTCATGGAAGACATTCAGATACGCCGTTCTCTGGCTTCCTACTTGCTCCCCCGCCTTTCCCCCTCTTTTCTGGTATAGTTTATTGTGCTTCGGTCTCAGGAGCATCTTGCTGTTTATTGGGATTGCAATTATAGAATACAGGTATCAGCTGCCTTTTAGGCTAGACAAGTTGTAGCACGCTGATTTTCATTTTCTTTAAATTATAGCTTTTTTTTTTTTTTTTATTGAGGAGAGTGCTGTTATTGGTCTTGCCTTTAGTTTGGACCGTTTTATTGTTTACTGTAGCTTGGATGAACTGTTGGAGGCATGTTGGTAGGTGTTGCTTCTCAGTTATCTGCAAATTATGAAGTGTGATGGTTTGGCTTTGAAGGCACTGTGGGCTATAGGTCATTGTTGTAGTCTTAAAAAAAACAAAAAACAAAAACCAAACCAACAGCCACCACGGACAGTATGAGCAACTGAACCCAGCGATGCTATGTCCAATAAAACTTTACTTTTGGCCAGAGCATGTAGCTCAGTGGTAGAGCCCCTGCCTAGAATCTCCCAGTGAGGGGTTGGGGCGTGGCTCAGTGGTAGAGCCCCTGCCTAGAATCCCCCAGGGAGGGGCTGGGGGTGTGGCTCAGTGGGAGAGCCCCTGCATAGAGTCCCCCAATGAGGGGCTGGGGCGTGGCTCAGTGGTAGAGTGCTTGCTTAGCATGTGTGAGGCCCTGGGTTCCTTCTATGGTAGCATAAACAAGCAAAACAATTTGGTTTTCAAAACCAATATCAGTCACTTGGTTTAAAGGCAGCATAGAACCTGTCTCTTCCTTCTTAGTAGCTTTCTGATAACTTTCTGCTCTGGTATACCAGGAAGTTTTCTCTTGTCTTGGTCTGCAAGAATCTACCAGCATCTTGTGCCCTTATTTGACAGTGGTTGTGTTGGGCATGAGCCTAGTACAGGGTGGGGTGGTGTTTCCAAGCTTCAGGTAGTACCTGTCTCCATTAGAATCTTGACCTTGGTCAAATTGTGCCTCACATAGTAACCTGGAGGTATCTGAAGGACAAAGGACTCCCTTGAGGAGATTTTAAGGGATCTAGTCCCTATAAAGTAGTTTCAGGGTTTAGAAACATGGTCACAGAGTCCAATGCCATGGTATGAGCTGAGGGTACAAATAGCAAGGGGACCTGCCTGCCACAGATTAGGATAGCCTCCCTGTCAGGGTTGGGCTCTCAGAAATGGCTTTATGAAACTCATCCTTATAGACTGGGTAGCTGGTGCTAGGGGCTGCACAGGGACCTACAGGTCTGAGTGCATAGTCAGCTCTGGGTAACATGCTCTGGCTTTCTTGGGTATGGTGTGAGCTTTATTCTTCTTATCATAACCCTAGCCTCCTTCAGCCCTGAGGCTGGGGCTGGGGTTGAGACTACTTGTCTCCCTACCCTGGGCCGGGCTTTGGGCTCCTTCCCTAGTGGCAGGTGAGCCCCACATCTGTCTGTACAGTAAGACCTGCTTTTGTTTCCATCAGCAAACATGAACCCTTGTTTATGGCCTTTTCCACTTACTGACAACCCTTGCCAAATTAATTTTATTTAATTATCTCCCAGGGCTAAGCTTGAATACATTTTGTGTTAAATTCACAGTTTTTTCCTTTTCTAACCGAAATGGACTTAATATCCTTGTTAAAATCTGATTAAAACTAAAATTGAGTTTTTTGAAGTCTGATTATCCCATGAAATGGAATTTTTAAACCTAATTACGAGTGGATTTGCATACACTTTTCAGCACCATTGAAAAGAAAGTCGAAGGAAATTTATTAATGACAGCCTTTCTTGCATTTCCTTGGGGCATGACGTTGCTGTAGGAGCACGGGGGAGGCCTCCGAGGAAGGCTGTGTTTCTCCCCACCCCTCTTTGGGAAAAAAAAAAAAAATTCACTCCTCAGAGACCAGAAGGCTGCGCTTCATCTTGTCTCTATTCTCTCTCCAGTATCAGTGTTCAGACTGTTTTCTGTTTCCCTTGCAGAGTCATTACAGAGGGCAGGGGTACCAGATGCAGCCCCTCCTAGACCCTGGACCCACCCCACAGTACAGACGTGTCGCCCGCAAGCCTGTCAACAGCAAGCCTGATTTTGGCTTATGTTTGTGGCATGTGTGCCTTCTTTCTGTCCACTGTGTGCAGTGGTTGAGGCTTTCCTCAGCTGGTTTCCACTGAGGTCCATTTCTGTGCTTTTGGGAGCCATGCTGCCTGCTCCCATTTCTTTGTGGAGAGTGAGGGCCGTCAGGCAAGCGCTCGGCCACTGAGCTCCACAGCTCCGACCCCAAGGTTGGGCCTGATAGTAATGTTTCTTTCTGAAGTAAAAATTTCCCTCTTGTTGTCACAATCAGTCTGGGTTAAACTTGGCTGAGCAGATCACTTACATCACGGCTCCCAGGAAGCAGGGGAGGGGGAGAGAAAAAGAATGAATGAATGAATGAGAAAAAATGAGCTGGTTTCCTTTTCCCCTTTGCTTGGGCTCGCAGCCAGAGAGGCATGTTGCCCACATTCAGAGTGGGTCTCCCCTTAGTTGATCCCACAGACATGACTAAGTTTGGCAGTCTTCAATCAAGTTGATGGCTCAGTGGGTGTAGGTGCTTGCCACACAAGCCTGCCCACCCCAGTTTGATTCCTGGAACACAGGTAAATGTAAAAGGAGAGAACTGACTCCACAGGTTGTCCTCGGACCTCCACGCTCGTGCTATGGCTTGTCTACCCTTTTCCCTGTAACACACAGAGACAGTCACAGACACACATACACTAGTAGTATTATTAATACTGTCAAACTTATTTTAGGGATTTCGTATAGATTTTAGAATCAGCTTTGCATTTTCTGTGTATGTGCGTGTGCGTGGGGTACATAAAGAAGTGTGAGTCTAGGACATTCACATTGTCCTGTAGCCCTCACACAGAACTGGTCTTGCTCACTTACTAGACACTGACCCTGGTAGCCCCCATTCTGCCATCTGTATGGTTTTGGATCTATGAGTCAGCATATCTCACGGGAGCAGGGTCCTGTAGTGTTTGTTACTTTGGGAATGGAGCAGTTCATTGAGTGTCACGTTCTTAAGGTCAGCTTGTGTTTTAGCAGGTGACAGGATTTCTTTTAAGATTTTATTTTTTACTTGCATATATTTGCATGGGTTCGTGTGTGGATATGTACATGAGTGAGTGTGTATGCCTGCAGAGGCTGGGAGAGGGCATCCGATTGGCTGGAGTTGGTATTACCAGCAGTTGTGGCACCTGCTGTAGGTGACAGGAACTGATCCTGGCTCCGTTGATAGAACAGCAAGGATTCTTCATTGCAGAGCTTTCTCTCTGCACCTTCTTCATCTATTTTGGAGACAAGGTTTTCTGTTGTTCAGGCTTCAAACTCGCCGTGTAGCCAAGGATGATGTCTGATTCTCCTGCCTCTTCCCTCCCAAGGAATTACCACCAAGAGTCGCTGTGCTTGGTCTGGTCACTATGCAGTGCTGGAGAACAGAACCCAGGCCTTCACATGCTCTTGGGCAGTTCCTGCTGACTCAGCCACATCTCAGCCCTGACTCTGTCCTGACAGCCTCAAGGCAGCAGTTTCCTTTTAAAAATCATTTTTCTGGCTGCTCTTCCAGAGGTCCTGAGTTCAATTCCAGCACCTACATGGTAGCATACAACCATCTGTAACTCCAGTTCCAGGGGATCTTATACCCTTACAACATAGCATATTAAATAAAAGTTAAAAAATGAAAAAGAAAAGAAAGACATTTTTCTTTTCTTTCTTTTTTTGGGAGGGGGGAATTGGGAGGAGCAGTAGTACTGGATGTTGAACCTACTTCTTCATGCATGCAAGACAAGTATCCACCACTGACCTAGAACCCCGTTGTCCTTCCTTTTTAAGGTTTCTCACTCACTGTGGGCATGAGCTTTCTCTTCTCTCATGGCTGTGAGATTGGTTTGGTTTGGTTTGGGGCCCTGGCTCTTGTGAAGAACACTACATATGCGTGTGTAGAACTTGAAGATCTCACTTCCAGCTCTAGGGTCCACACTCAGGCTGAAAGCTCCTTCTAGTTTATGTTATTTCAGGAGCCACAGAGTGGGATCTGGGTTCCAGGAATGCTCCTACATGGGACCAAGGGTTCCCCCCAACATGTAAGGCAGGAAGCTTGCCAGCAGCACTGAATTCAGTGTTAAGGTGACAGTGGGGTCCCCTGAGTGTTAGTGCAGACCTAATAACAATGTGCTTGCCTTATCACAATGGGGCACACATCTTTGGCTGCCAGTGCCCTGGGGTTAAAGAAACCTGCTTTAGAATTCTAGAAATAAGTGGCCCACTTCAGAAAGTCTCCATCACCCTTGCTTTGACTTGTTTTGTATAATCTTCAAAGGGACACACAGAAAGAAGACTCTCTTTGGATTCCTCTTCAATAAAAAGCAAGTAGTGTGTGGTGTGGTGTGTGTGTGTGTGTGTGTGTGTGTGTGTGTGTGTGTGTGTGTGTGTTTGGGAGCGTGCATGTGCCACAGACATAGAGTGAGCTCAAAAGACAACTTTGGATGTTGATCATCACCTTTTACTGAAGTTCTGTGAGCTCCAGATTTTCTGATCTATGACTTTCCTGGAGGATTCCTCTGACTTCCCCTCTTATCTTACTAGAGGAGTGCTGAGACTACAGACACTTGCCTCTGTGTCCAGTATCTTCTGGGTCCTGGGGATCTGAAGTCAGATCACTTTGCCACCCTGAGCCATCTCTCAGCCTTTAGTTATTATTCCTTCAAAGATACCATGTCCGTTCACCATCCATCCATCCATCCATCCATCCATCCATCCATCCATCCATGTGTATTTGCACATGTACCATGTAATGGGCATGTGAAAATTAAAGGACAACTTGAGGGCTCTTTCCTTCAAATGCATGGGTCCTAGGGGTTGAACTGTGACTGTGAGGTCTGGCAGCAACCATCTTTGCCCACTGAACCATTTCTCCCATTCTCCTGGATTCTTCTTTAAATATCCCACCCTCCTCCCTCCCTCCCCTCTCTCTCTTTGTATGTGTTTAGGCATAACTTTGTCATTCATCTGTTTGAGACAGGGTCTCCAGTAGCTGAGTGCACAAGTTGCAACTCCCTTTGAGTTTTGAATGAGATGGTAATGACATGCAGTGCGATGGTCGGCTCCTTGGTACATGATTGAAGGGTGTTGAAGACACGTCACCTGTGCTCCTCTCCTCAGGCAGGCAGGTCACAGCATGTTCTCTTACTTTCCCTGGCATTCCTCTCTGTTCCTGCCAGTCTGTTCCTGCCCCCGGGAGACAGTACTGTTCTCAGTTCTGTTTCCACCGATCAGTTTCCTCTGTTCCAGAATTGTAAATCAGGGAAATGTGCTGTTCCTGCCTTTGATGGCTTCTTCTTTTTCCTGGGGCAGAAACAGAGGCTGGTCTCCATTCCTGGTAACTGTAAGATGGGGCCTGGAGATATCGTCTGGGCCTGTCTGTGCTGGTGATCCTCTAGCTTCATCATCTTCCTGGCCCTGGCTTTGCTCAACATGATACTTTTCTGATGAAGCATGTTTGGGGGCACATCAGGGGTCATTCCTTCTTGTGGTCTATTGCAGGGGCATGAGGACTGCATCTGGTTCCTGTTGGGAATGTGACATGGATACCTTCATCTTGTTGTGTATGGATTTACTGCCTTCACCTAAGCTGGAGCCTAAGTGTGAAATTGCAGGGTGTGCTTGGCGTGTGCGAATGGCCACGTGGGTTTCCAGTGAGGTCGCTGGCTTGGTGTTCCTCTTGTAGCCTCGAGATTCCATCTGCTTCACATCAGTTCATCAAGGCTGTGTATTTTATTCTATTTTTTAAGGCAATTATGTAATTATTCTAGTGGGTATGAAGTGCTGTCTGTTTGGGATTTTAGTCACATCTGCTCAGTGACTGATTCCCTAGTGTCAATCTTCAATGGTCTGAGTGGTTTGTACTCTTTTGTGAGTATCTGTTCTGTGTGTTTTACACCTTTTATTGATTTATTTTATATTCCTTTGTGTAGGATGGTCATATTCTCATGTCTGTGTGGATGTGTACTTTAGACCACACATGTGGAGGCAGAGAACAGCCTCAGATGTCCTTGCCTGACACCTTGTTTGAAACAGGGTCATCACCTCTGGGAACTTCAGATTGAGTGCCTGTGAGATCTTGGGCATTCTGCGTCCACCTTCCATCTCCCCAAAGGTGTGCTTGGATTAGAGACTTATGCATTATTCCTCTAACACCATTCGCCCCTTCCCCAGAGAGCCATCTCCCAGTGCAGGGGAGTTTTATTTTAAAGTTATGTTTATTTTTACGTGCATTGGTGTTTTGCCTGCTTGTATGTGTGTGAGAGGGTGTCAGATCCCCGGGGAAGTGGAGTTACAGACAGTTGTGAGCTGTCATGTGGAGCTGGGAATTGAACCCAGGTCTCTGGAAGACCAGCTACTGCTGTTAACCTCTGAGCCATCTGTCCAGCCTGCAGGAGGAATCTGATCAGGTTCCTAAGCTAATAGCTATCAGCCATTCTGCCATGTAAAGGGAGGTCAGGGAGGTTTCTGAATCTGAGGACCTCAGGGAAGAACAGACTCTAAACTGTTGTAGGTTTAGAAGTATAAGAAGGAATTGCTTCTTTCCGTATTTAGAACATAGAATATAAAAACCTTGCCCACAGATGGTCTCTCTTGCCCACTTATGGTCTTCTCTCTGTAGTTAACTCAGTTCCGTATAATTAGTTCTTACTGGGTCTCATCTGGGTTGATGGTCTCATGGAACCATGTGGCTCTTCACTAAAGAGCAGTCTAGAAGTCTGGATGCTATTGGAAGTTCTTGCCCAGAGTCTCTGGTTCAAGCAGTGGTGTGTCCTTCCTGTGAGTACGAGCAGGCTTGGTCCTCCATGGGGGAAGATGTTGACTCTGACCATGTTTGCCTCAGCTTCCCATCGGGATTGAGAGTACAGTCCGACAGTCTGGAGACGGCAGACTTCCTCTGTGGTGACTTACTATTGATGGTGTTCAAATGGTGGGTCTGAGGCAGACTTATTGCCGTGATGTGGATGAGGAGGAAACTGGCTTTCCTCTGGCATCAAAAGCAGAGATATAAGAAGGCAATTAGAAAATTAGACAGCATTGTATGTCTGGCAATTAATCCTGTTTGAAAGAAATGGAGGTCAGCATGTAATTCATCAGAATGGATGAACATCATTTTTTTTACAGAAAGTCTTGGTGTACAACAGTTGGGTGAGGCAGAACATTCTGGGAATATACCAAGGATTGTCAAATGAAGAGATACAGTGAACCTGGCCAGGGTCTCGCCTGGCCAGAGTCTCTCCATTTTTTTTTTTTTTTTTTTGGTTATTTTTCGAGACAGGGTTTCTCTGTGTAGTCCTGGCTGTCCTGGAACTCACTTTGTAGACCAGGCTGCCCTCGAACTCAGAAATCCGCCTTCCTCTGCCTCCTGAGTGCTAGGATTAAAGGCGTGCGCCACCATGCCTGGCTGTCTCTCCATTTTTATTTTTACAGAACATTGTGGACAGGTCTGAGGCGCATCCACCCAGTTCTTGTGTGCGTATGAGAAACAGCCTCTGTGTGTATTGACTTGGTATTTGTTGCTCTACTCAATCTTCTTTTGCTGTGCGAGTGTCTGTTTTAGATTCTGGGAACATGTGCAGGTACATTTCTGTGTGTTCACACAAATGCATGTGCTTGTGGAGGCCACGGCACAGTCTTAGCTGCTGTTGTCTACTAATGCTTTCTGTCCTTTCCAGATACAGTCTCACTGGCCTGGGATTTGGTGATTAGCCTGGCCTGCCAGCGAGCCTCAGAGATCTGTCTGCCCCTGCTCCCCAGCCCTGGAATCATAAGCATGTGATACTATGCTGTTTTTTTTCTCTCAGAATTTTTTTTATTTAATTTTGTGTTGTTATTTTATGTGTATGGATGTTTTGCCTGCATGTATGTATATGCAGCATGTATGTGTCCTATGTTCAAGGAGGACAGAGGAGGGATCAGATCTCTTGGACTTGGAGTTACAGATGGTTGTGAGCTGCCATGTGGGTGCTGGACCTCTAGAAAAGCAACAGTGCTCTTAACTGTGGAGTCAACTCACCAGCCCCCATGCCTAGCTTTGTGTGTGTGTGTGTGTGTCTGTCGGTCTATTGTATATGTCTTTTTATCTTCCTGACATTCAGTTTCTAAACTGAAGAAAGTTTGTCTTAGAAAGGAATGCTCATGTGGCAAGGGACAAAGTGAGGCTGGTTTGTAGGAGAGATGGGGATGGACATTGCTGACTTGATAGAACTGAATGCTAATTTGGGAGAAGGGGAAAGCCAAGAGCCAGCTCAGTTTATGACATGTGGCTTTCAGCTGTGCTCAGGAGCTGCGGTCACACACCTCCAGGAGGGCTATGAACAGGGTAAGTACGAGTGATTTGTAACAGACACTATGGGTTTATAAAAGTAACAGAGTCCTGGAGCCTCTAATGTAATAGTGGGGCTGCCATACACTCAGCCTGGCAGAGAGAAGGTGCCAGGCAGAGAGTGAGGCATCCAGTCCCTGCGGTTGGTGCCCTGGTACATGATGAGGTGAGCTTGTACATGGCTGATGCTGAGGTCACTAGTCTCATCTCACATGGCTGATGCTGAGGTCACTAGTCTCATCTCACATGGCTGATGCTGAGGTCACTAGTCTCATCTCACATGGCTGATGCTGAGGTCACTAGTCTCATCTCACATGGCTGATGCTGAGGTCACTAGTCTCATCTCACATGGCTGATGCTGAGGTCACTAGTCTCATCTCACTTGGCATTAAATCTGGCCGGCAAGCTGTCATCCTCCAAGGAAATGAAAGCATTTCTTCTAAAGACTCTGGCTGTACGGAGGAGGTCATCATGGTGCACTCACCTGGGGGCCTCTAAGCTCCCTCTGCTGTAGGGCGAGTCTACAGGCTCACTCTGTATCCAAGTGTGCTTGTTAGTGTTAACTGTCAGCTTGATGCGACCCAAAATTGCCTGGGAGGAGAGTCTTAGGGAAGAATTACCTAGAACAGGTTTGACTATAGACACCTCTCTGAGGGACTGTCTTCATTGTTAATTAGTATAGGAAGTCCCAGCCCATTGTGGGCAGCACCATTCTCTAGGCTGGGGATCCAGAACAGTTTAAAGAGGAAAATACTAGCTGAGAACAAGCAGGCAGGCAGGCATGGATCCAGATCTAGGTGTTTATTCTTTGCTCTTGACGGTGCATGTGACTTTACGTTCCTGCCTTGACTTTCCTTCAATGATGGATCTTAGCCTGGAGTTGTAAGTAAGGTAAACCCTTCCTTCCTAAATTGCTTTTGTCAGGGTTTCATCAGAGTATAGATATGAAACTAGAACACTGAGGAAGCTGCACGTTGGTGATTCATTGACCAAACAGATACAGGAACTTGGTGAACATGGGAGCTGTATGAGGGGAGACTTCAGAAGCGGCACCCTCCACTGAGTATTCCCAGAGGAAAGATAGAGACAGGAAGAGAGTTCTATGAAAGAAGAGCACCCAGTGGACCAGAAGAGCTCAGGAAAATAATGAATACTGAGCAGATAGGAGGTGTAGAGATAGCTGCAGAGATGGGGTGCCCCTTTCAGTTACTCTTCTACACTTAGTGGACTCTACCCCTGAGACCCAGAGACCACAAGCATCTTGTGTAGCTGGGGCAGAGTCCACACAGCTGGGAGGGGTTGCAGGAGAAAATGGCTGGGATCTCAGGTGGAAGTTACTTGTAGGAGGTCACAGCTATTCTCATGAAGGTGGTGATGGCTGTTACCCAAGGTACTGCTCAGAGGACAGGGTTCCACAACAGGAACAGTGAATTCTGGAGCTCAGACTCGCCATTCTTCTAAGGGCTCAGCCTGAGTGTCTAGGACCGTAGGAGCAGGTGCCATAGTACACAGCACTAAGCCTATCTTCTCTGTCTTGTCTGTCTGTCTGTCTCTTTGTGTGTGGTATATGCTTGTGCAGTTATATGTGCATACTTGTGTGTGCATGTGTGTGTATGGGGGCAGAGGAGGATGCTGGGGAGGGGGGGACTTGCTCTGTCATTCCCTCCTTTGTTCTTTAATAGTAGGGTCTGTTCTAGTTTGCTTTCAGTTGTGATAAATGTCATGACCCAAATCAACTTTGGGAAGGGAAAGTTGTTTTGGTTTGCAGGTAGTAGTCTATCCTTGAGGGAAGTGAGGCTGGACCTTGGAAGCAGGAACTGAAGTGAATGCCATGGAGGAACACTGCTTACTGGTTTGCTTTCATGACGTGAACAGCTTGCTTCTGCTTTTTTACATGTCTTAGGACCACGGCCCTCTAGGGATGGCACCACCCACAGTGGACTGGGGCTTCCCACATCAGTTAGCAGTCAAGACAATGTCCCAAGATATGCCCATAGGCCAATCCTGATAGCCAGTTCCTCAGTTGAGGTTCATGACCTCCCTGGTGTCTCTGGTTTGTGCCATGTTGACAGAACTAAGGAGCACTGGGTCTCTCACTGAATCTGGAGGTAGGATGGGCTCACCCAGCAAAGTTTTGTTATCTTCTCATCTGCTCAGTGCTGGGTTAAAGGCATGCATGGCTGCACTTGGCCTTTTTCATGGGTACTAAGGGCTCAAACTCAGGGTTTTGTGCTTTCACAGTAAGGTCTTACAGATTTCTCACACAGGCTTTGTCAGGAACCCATCTGGGCTTGAGCTGAGTCCTACTGACTTCACTAGATGGCCCAGTACAGTCTGCGGGAGGCTGAGGGGTGAGCAGCTGCCACAGGCTGGGACCTAAGCATGTAGTTCTCCTTTCTGTGAAGGTGGCAACATCCTTAGATCTTTGTTGCCTTTTAAAAAAACAGTTTTGCTTTGCAATTTAAGCTTGTCTGGAACTTGTTATGTAGCTTAGGTTGGCCTCAAATTACCCTCCAGCTTTAACTTCTTGAATACTGGGGTTATAGGCACAGACTGGAGTGCTGGGCTCACAGAACAAACTTTTCTCAGTGTTTGGGAACTGGCCTGGTGTGGGTACTTGGTTGGTAAGCACTCTGCCAATGCAGCTACATCGCCAACCTGGGGCGGTGGTGGGAGCTTTCCACAAGGAGGCATGAGAGTTCTCTGGAGACCAAGGGACTTTAGCACCAAGGCTGTAACTTCCTACTGAGAGTCCTAGGGTGCCTTACAGCTTGTCTCAAGGCATGCTGCCTCCAGCCACCACGGTGCTCTGACACCAAATATATAAGCAGTCCTTTCTATGCATTGTCCCAAGCCTCCTGCCTCCATGTGTGTATTTTCTAGCTCTGCACTCCATCCTGCAGAGGATCTTGAGAGAATTAATGATATAATTCAACTCAAAGCCATGTCCTGCTGGTCCTTGCTCATCTTTCCCCAACCCTTTTTTGTGGTACTGAAGATGGAACCCAGCTGGTGCACATAAACCCACACAGGTGGTGTGGCATGTGTACACACACACACTTTCTAAATAAATTCAGAAATAAATGAATAGACAGATAATCTTCTGTTTTGCTTTGTTTTGAGGCAGGGTTTCTCTGTGTACCTCTGGCTCTTGTGGAACTCACTATGTGGACCAGCCTGGCCTCCCAAGTGATGGAATTAAAGGCATGTGCCACTATTGCTTGGCTATAAATAAAAATCGTAAGTCTTAGGGGTTGAGGAGATGGCTCAGTGGTTAAGGGCAGTTGTTACTCTTGCAGAGAACTAGAGTTTCACTCCCAGCTCCCACATGAAGCCCTTCAGAACAGCCTGTAAATCTGGCTTGAAGCTCCAAGGAATCCGATACTCTCCTTTGGCTTCTATGGTTACCTTCACACCTGTGCTTGTACATATACTCACACATGCATGCACAAACACAGTCATGTGTGCTCTCTAACACATCTTAGGGGTGACTTGACGGTTTGTCAAGTAAAAGTGCTTGCTTTTAAGCCTAACAACTTGAATCCAACCCCAGGGATTCATCTATAGGAGTGGTTCTCAGCCTTCCTAACGTTGTTCCTAATGTTGTATAATGTACTTCCTCTTGTTGTGATGACCCCCAACTATAAAGTTATTTTCATTGCTACTTCATTACTATAAGTTTGCTACTGTTATAAATTATAAATATTGGCTATGTAGGATATCTGATATGCCACCTCCAAAGGCGTCACGTCCCACATGTTGAGAACCACTGTCTTAACACATGTGACCACATCCCAGCCTAAGCTGTCAGCCATTTGTTCTCTAATATGTCACCTGGCACAGGCCTTGTGCCAAGCTTCCTGTTCCTTTCGACCTAGACTTCCTTTGAGCACTTCTGCTGTGGGAATGTGGTCCTGCTTTCTTGTCTGCCTGCGTTCTTGCTTCTGAGCTCTATGGTTTCTGTTTTCTCTTCACTCTCATGGCCATAGGGATGAAAGTCTGAGGCGTACTTTAGTTTCTGGAGCGAGTATCCTAGGTCAGGGTGTAGCTGTCTAGCTTATTCCTCTCACTTATAGCTGGGCTAGATTAAACCAGAGTTCAGAAAGGCCAAATAACTAGCCTAGGGCCACACAGCAAGCTAGCGAGCACCCTGGGCTCATAGCCCGGCTCTGTATGGATGAAGCCGTTGCTTCTGCAAAGTTCTGAGGCCTTCTCTTCCGTTTGCTGTTCAGTGAGTTCAAAGTGAGCACCTCACTAATGATGGCGCCTCTCTGAGCCTCTGCATCCACCGAGTCCTTTGTTCAGCCGGTGCGCTTGATTGTTTCCCTGGAAGCCAGGTGCACTTGATTTTTAATTCACTCTTCCCTCTCTGAGAGAAGTTCTGGTGGGTAGGTGAGTGGGTCGGGAGTTCTAAATTTATTATAGGAGGTCCCCACCCCCCCTTCTGTTTAATATTGAAAGTCCTGTCAAGAGTGGGACAGGTTGATAAGCCAACCTCCCTGAAGTCTGATCAGCTTCCAGTAAGTCCACTTCTGACCACAGTGGAGCACCTGTGGAGGACACAGCTTGTCTCACCTACTATTTTGTCCTTAGACACCACTATCCAGGGTAGGTAAGTTTTCCATGCTGAGGTCATTTTGGGTTCTCCGTGGGGAGGCAGGCAAATTTGGCTTGTCCTAGTCTGATGGAGACCTGTCAGTCCCTCCCACTGTTGTCTGCATTCCTGGATGTGGACACTGTGAGGAGCGCATGCACGCTCCAGTGCGTGTGGGATGTGCTTCATGCCTCTCCCTCCCTGAGGTTTGTTTGGGGCCAGAGTTTTGGATGTTTATAGCATCAGACGACCAGCTCTTTCAGAGCAACGGAGAAGAGCAGGAGAGGAATTGAGGCATTTGTTTGAGAGCTTCTGAGAGCTTTTTTTAGTGTGAACAGTTCAAAGAACTCCTCTTGTTAATCAGAGGAATATTCCAGCATCCCTGGGGTGGTCACACTGGCTTAATTGGAACCCAGGCTGCTTTGAAGTCCTTTTAATCCTTCCTGAGCTGGGAGAAAGAATTTGGAGGCAGCAACTGTAAATTTGAAATTTCTTCATTTTATTTACATGTGTCTGGGGACCCGTGGAACTCATTTCCCTGAGGCAGTTAAGCTGTGTTTCCGACTATGGACAGTTGAATGGGATGTGGACATTAGGTGGCTGGTGTGGGATTGTTGCAGGGCAGTGGGTTACTTAAAAGTGGCAGCAGTGGACCCTGGTGCCATGGGCCTTCTTAGGAAGCATGCTGTCTTGCTGCTGGCCTCCAGATGCCATGGCAAGAAGGGGCATTGGCCACCCAGCAGAGCTGTTCTCCCACACCTCCTTAGTTGCTCAGATGTGGATCCAGGCTGCTGGGTCAACTAGACACGGCAGGACAAGCACTCTTGTTTAGCTCTTCCTGAGCTGTCTAGGGTTAGTTGTGATTTAAAAAAAAAAAAAAAAGAAAGAAAAGGATCTTATATGGTCTAGACTGGCTGTGAACTCTGTGTATAGTTACAAATGACTTCATGGCACTAGGCCAGGTTTATGCAGTGCTGGGAACTTAAGGCTTCATGCATGCCAGGGAAGCAGTGGAACAACCGAGCCATGTCCTTGCTTTGTGTTTGCTTCTGAGTCAGGTCTCACTGTGTAGCCCAGGCTGACCCGGAACTCATGACTGTCCTGAAGCAAGCCTGTTCTGTGGTAGGAGGTATTTTTGAAATTTCATTCTTATGTGTGCTTTTGGGCATTCTCTGTTTCTGCCTGTTGTATTTCTGTAGGAGTGCTGGGATAACAGATGTGGGTGCCACTGTGTCTGGCTATTATGTGGTCCTGGGGAGTCAAGCTCCAGCCATCCAGCCTTAGTGGCAATCACTTTACCCATTAGCCATTGTCCTAGCCTCAGAGCCACCCTCCTGGAGACTGTTCCTAAATGGCTTGTCAAGTGATCACCTCACTTTAGTCCCTTTTCCTGGCTTGACTATCAATCACTGTGCTCATAATGGAAACGTTTTACACATTGGTTTTGTCCCAGTGATCATCAGCCCCAGCAGGGAGTGAGTGTCTGTGACTCTGGATGGCACACGTTCTGTCAGGACAGTAGCCATGGTCTCAGGATGAGCCACACACAGCGCTCCTAGATGTGTTGGGGACAGGGCCTTGCTTTGTGTATGCCAGGCTGGCATGGAACTTGATTGGAATCCTCTTGCCTCAGCCTCCTGATCACAGGCTAAGCTACCATCCTGATAGGAGGCTGCCCCTCCCCCACAGAGCCTGTCAGTCCTCACAGGTACTGTGCTGAGTCAGAGCTGACCTTTGGTTTGGTGGCAGCCTTTCCTTCCTCTCTGTTATCTGCCTACCAGCCTGACTCTTGATGATCTTCAGCCTGGCTCTGTCACTGGTCAGAGTTACTCCCCTTGTGTATATTCCAGACCTGGCAGGCCTGTGTCCTTCAGGGCCATGATGGCTGGAGGTGGTGTGGGGAGGATCATAGTGCTATGGATGGTCCTGGGCAACCCAGCGGCAGCAGGGACCACACAGGCAGGAACAGTCCAGGGTCCCCGTAGCTGGTAAGGCAGTGTCATTCCTGTGTCCCAGATCAGGAAACTAAGGCTTAGCTGGACCTGAGCTCCATCCTGGCCAGCTCCAAGGTACAGTCTTCTCTCCATGCCCTGTCTTCTCACCTCTCTGCTCATTTTTTTCATCAGCACTTTGGGGACAGTGCATAAAGATGTTTGAAACCACCCCTGTCTGCCCTGGAATGGGGCCACGGGGACAGAAGTGTGTATTCACATTGCACTTATGTACTTGTGTGAAAGCACATGTGACATGACACACATATGGAAGCCAGAGGACAACATGAAGGCTTGATTCTTTGTTTTCACCACATGGGATCTCTCAGGTCACCATCTCAGGGAATCACTCAGGTCATTAGGCTTGGTGGCAGTCACCTCTCTGAGCCATCTTGCTGGCCTGAAAGTGTGCTGCTGTCAGTTTCTGTTTGTCTTTTTTTTTTTTTTTTTTGAGACAGGGTTTCTCTGTATAGCCCTAGCTGTCCTGGAACTCACTTTGTAGACCAGGCTGGCCTCGAACTCAGAAATCCGCCTGCCTCTGCCTCCCAAGTGCTGGGATTAAAGGCGTGCGCCACCACCGCCCTGCTTCTGTATGATTCTTGTCTCCTTGTGTCCAACTGAACATATCCTAATGTGCTGACTGCCTCACTGCCACAGTGACACCCCTGCTAAGCACTTCCTTCTCATGGCTTCATTTGGAGTGGGCTGCTAAGTCTGAAGGGTCAGCTGTTGTGTGGTGCTTAAGGCCTGTGTGAGGGCAGCTCAGGCTGCTTGTGCTGCCTGGCTTCCCTGTGAAGCTCAGTTCATTGCCTCAGCCTCCTGATGACCGTGGAGTCGTCCATTTGGAAATAGCAATGAGACCCATGGACACATTTCTGTTTTCTGTATTTCTTACTGTCTGGACTTGTTCTGTGCTTGGGGTTGGATTTGTGAGTGCACAGATTCCGGAAGGACCATGGTCCTGAGTGACCTCCTGGGTTGATTAGTGCTGCCTGTGATAGCCTAAGCTAGCTCTGACAAACTCTGGCAGCTCCAAGTTGCTTTTTGCAGGCCATTTGTGACTAGTTTCCTGTTTCTTTCTCTTATTTGTATATCTGAGTGTGTGTGCATGTTTGTGCATGTGCATGTATGTCTGTGTGTGTGCATGTGAGGCCAACAGTGTCTTCGTCAGTCAGTCATTCTCACCTTAGTTTTTGAGACAGGATATTTCCCTGAACCTGGTGCTCACTGATTTTGTTAGAGCCGCTCGCCACTGGGCTCTAGGATTTTCCTGGGTCTTTTCAGAGCTCTGGGGTTATAGGCAGGAGCAGCCACCCCAGCTTTTTATATCTGGACTGAGAATCAGTCAGCCTGGTAAGATGGCTCAGTGGGTAAAGGTACCTGACACCAAGCCTGCTGACCTGAGATGGCTCCTGAGACCCACATGGGGGCAGGAGAGTACTGACTTTCAAAAGTTCACATGTTGTCCTCTGACCTCTACAAGGACCTCCTCACATAAGTATAAATAAGTGTAGACAAACAAATCAGGTCTTGGTTTTCAGACAGGCATTTTATCAACCTAGTCATCTTCATAGGCCCTACCCTTGATTTTTTTCTTTGTGTTTTCTCCCTCCCTCCCGCCCTCCCTCCCTCCCTCCCTCCTTCTCGCTCTCCCTCCCTCCCTCCCTCTCCCTCTCTCCCTCCCTTTCTTCTTTCTTTCTCTTTCTAGTTATTTTTTAATCATGTCACCTCTGTAGCCGTTTCAATTTACCAAAAAACAGTGCCTTGGAAGACAAAGAGCCTCCTCCATTTCACCCTGGCTCTGCCTGTTGCTCACCCCAAGTGAGCTCCCTTGGTGTGAATCGTTCTGAGCTCTGGCTAACAGTGGTCTTGCTCATACGGTCTTACTCCAGGAGGTGCGGGTGGATGCCAGGCACACGTGCTTTATGACTGAGGAGTATGCAGAGAAGATACCCTGTGTTGAGTGAGTGACGTGGAGGGGCTCATGGAGAAATTGTGGGAGGGCCTGCCTCTGACACAAAGCTTGAAGTCAAGAACTGTTCTTCTGGGAATGGTTTATGAAGAATGTAAGATAGAGCTCCTATGTGGGGATTTGGAGATGATTATGGGTGTGTATGTGTGTGTGTGTGTGTGTGTAAAATGCATACTTCTGCATGCTTGCCCAGGTGAGGCAGTGTGGAGGCCACAGATGGACATTAGGTGTTTTCCTCAATTGCCGTCGATCTTAGTGTTTCTGGGATAGGATCTGTTCCTGAGTGTGGAGCTTGCTGTTGTGTCTGCACTGGCTTCCAGGTGAATACCAGGGTCTTTTCTGTCTCAGCTTCCTGTCCTAGAGTTACCTACTGGAGTTATCTATAGGTTTGCTTGGCTGTGCCCAGCTGGTGCATGTTGGGGAATCTGAACTCAGAACCTCATGCTTGTTCCATGAGCACCTTGCCCAGGGACCCGTCTCCTCAGCCTCCATTTTACTTTTTCTTTTTAAGTTAGAATGTTTTGGATACAAGCCAGGTATGGTGACACTCATCTTTAATCCCAATACTTGGGAAGTAGAGGCAGTCAGTCTCTGTGAGTTCAAGGCTAGCCTGGTCTACATGGTGAGTTCCAGGTTAGCCAGGACTAGATAGTAAGACCCTGTTCTCCCACCCCTTCCACTAAATAACTTAGGTACATAGATTTTTGATTTCTCTTTTAAGCAACTTTAAGGATCGAATCACAAGCATTGAGTATTTAGATAGGAAGCCCTACTTTCAGCTAGCTCATGCACTCGCTAACACCCCCCCTCCCCATTTCTCCAATACTCCTGTAATGGCCTCATTTGTAATGCAAGTGATTTGTTATATGTAGCTGAACCTCATTTAGGAATGGTCTGATTGCTTGGTTATAAATGGTTATAGTTGGATTTCCATGTATTAATTTGTCATGGGAAGGGCATGTTTGCTTTTTTTTTTTTTTTTTTTCTTTTAAGAGATTTTAGATAGCACTTGCTTCCTAAGGTTGAGAGCTAAACTTTGAAATAAGTAGCCATTGGTTTCCTATCATTGAATTTATTTTCATGGTACAAAATATTTAAGAAGAAATGGGTGAACTGGCTCGGCATGTGAAGGCATCTGCCACTAAGCCTGGTGACCTGTGTTTGATTCCTAAGATCTACATGGTGGAAGTTGTCCTTTGGCCTACACATGTGTGCTATGTCCCACAACCCCTTGATAAACAAATAAATGTAATTTAACAATATTTAAAAAGCTTACAAACACTTGGAGGTAAGTTTCCTGGTTATTTTTTTACCCCTACTGGAAGCCACTTCTGCTTTTTCCTTGGGCCCCTACACCCTTAAGATATATGCAGGCCAACACAGCTATGCTTAATTTTTGGTTTATTCAAATAACACAAGGTATTCACATTCTGCTTCTCTCTTATGAAGTAATGCATTTTTGTAGGTCTTTCATTCATATGTGTGTATGTATGTATATATGTGTGTATGTGTATATATGTATATATTTATATTTGTACTTGAGGTTTTTTTCTTGATTTTCATCTAGATTTCATCATCTAGGTAGACTGTAATTTGGCCAGTAACATTGAGCCTGCTTTTGTTTTTCCCAGTGTTTGGGCATGGGGTCCCAGGCCTGGTTTGTGTGAGCAGGCCCTCTGCCACACCTTCAGCCCAGCACTGAGCTTTTTAATCCAGTATCTTGACTTCAGATTTAGGCAGAACTTTGCTGGGAATATTTTTTTAGAAAGCGCTCACGGGTTTTCATTCACTCTCTGTTTGGAGTCTCTGCAGTAAAGAGTCAGAACAGAGTCTAAGGTGAATCCCTCTTGGGACGCACTTACCTGATGGAGAAAGATGGCTTGGAGTGTGTGAGTCTGGGCTTTGGGCTGGGGAAGGGTAATGGTATAAGCAGGACCCTGAGCAGCAGGGTGAGGTGGTGAGGCTCTCAGTTAAAGACAGGACACCTAAAGTGACAGGAAAGCTGTGTGTGCACACCACAGGAGAAGCAGCCCTGGGAAGGGACATGCAGGGGCCAGAGGAGGGAATATGATAACGGCTGTAAACTGGAACAGCATCTGTCTTCCTGTCCCCTCCTGGCCTGGCCATCTGTGTGACCTCATTTCCAAAAAGGAGGAGGGATGTCATGTGACAAGGGCTGCTGTGGTCCTTTGCTTCTGTGGCAAACCTCCGTCTGAGACAGCAGCCGGCCCTGCTTTGACTTCCTTAGGAAGAGGAACTGTCCCTCCCTTTACACGCTTTGAACTGGTAGCTTTGGAGGGTAGATGAGTCCTAATTGCCCACTTCATGGTCAGGCTGCCATAGGGCTCCAACAACAAGACAGACTTGTTCCTCTTCACTGTCTCTAGAAGCCTTAGTACCTGATAATCCAACACTGCTGGGTGGCCTTAGAGCTGTGGGCAGCAGGTGTGGCCACTGTAGGTAGCTCTGTAGTGCTTGGCACAGCCCACAGCTGCTCTGCAGTGCTGACTTAGTGTGATGTGTGCTTGTCCCCTTGTCCTGGACCCTCCGTACAGTGGCTCATCGGTCCCCGGCCTGCAGCCCTACATCAGCTGGAGAAGTCTGATTCCGAGTCTCCATAGCTTGGAGTGCCTATCATCCTTTCAGCTTTTAGCAGAAGTTTTTGCTGTCTAATGTGTTCTGCTCTGGACTTGGCATACTTTTTGCAAGAACAATAAACCCAGCTCTGTGGGGGTAGGGGGGAGGCCGTGTTCCCTCCTTCCACTTCCTTTTCGATTGGGCCCTGGCTGAAGCCCAGTCCCTGCAGTTTTGGACCATAGTCTCAGCTCTGTGGCTTCCTATTCTCTGGAGAGAATGGCACCTTGGAAGAGAGCTCATGGCCTGGCGTTTGCTAATTGGGTCTGTGGCTGCTGCCACTTCATTCATTCTCGACATTGGTATCCTCGGGATTGGGTGTCTTTCAGACACTGTGAAACCAGCACTTATGGCTTCAGTGAGAGCCATGGCACCTGCTATTAGAACTCAAAATAGCCATGGTTGGGGCTGGAACTGTCTTCGCCTCAGAAATAAACTAGCGGGCTCAGGCCGCCGGCATTCTGTGCCTGCAGCTGAGTTTGTGTCACAATTCAGCTGTTCATGGAACAAAGAGACCTCTCCCCGAGAGCCCCCCGTCAGACCGTGAAAGGCTGTGCAGCTGAAGCCACGGTTGTTCGGCAGCAGATGCCACAGCTTGGGCTGCAGTTGGAACTGTCACTCCCCTGTCATCCATGTGTTGGAGGCCCCAGAGACCCTGAGTGCCTTCCACTTTGTAGTTGTGAAGTGCGAGTGTCACGCTCGCTGGACCGGACAGGCAGTGGTATTTTTAGGCCAAAGTGGCACTCTGTGGGACGCCGTGTAGTTGAAAGCATTTGGCTAATCCCTCGAGTGCCTGGGAGCTTCTCTGAGCAGCTTTAGCACACAGGTCAGGAGGCTTCTGAAGCACAGCCACTTACTCGGCCAGTACCTGGCGGTCCATGGGCTGTGGACAAGGCGAAGACCGCGCGTGTGGATGAGTCCCTGTGATTCCACAACTCTCGAAAGCCCTCTCCCATGCCTATGAGGCTCCACATAGGTAGCACAGTTGCCACCCTCACTTCCTGTGGGGTCAAGATGTCTGCTGGTCTCTGTGCCCCCCCCACCTCCCAGTACAGCAATTAAAAGGTGTGTGCCACCACCACCTCATCTTCCCAGGGCTTCTTAAGGATTGCTCCCCACCCCCACTCTCTCGCGTGCCCTTCATCCTATGCTCTTCAGCCTGGTGCCAGGGCTCATGCCAGGCTGACAGCATAAAGCTAGTGCCCTGCTCTGAGCTGGTGTTCGTGGCGCCTTTCTCCCTGTTGCCTTTATTGTCTCAGGAGGGATTTATTTATACTTACATACACATGTACTGCGGATTCTCTTCAGAATTCACATAGTGCATAGAAGACACCCTCGATTGTCCCCACCAGTTTGGGCAAGCACAGTTTCACTGTGTCACATTTTCCACCAGGGCACAGTCTATGAATAAAGGAATAGACATACTATTTACTCTTATGTATGTAACTCAGCCACAGAGTCAGTTCATGCCTGGCTCTTTCTTGAGTGTCCTTTGCCTGGCACACTTGTTTGGCCTTTTGTCAAGAACAACTTTTTAGCCTCCTTGGATCACGAGATGATCCACAGGTGAGGCCTTGGGGACCGGAACTGACTTTTCATGGGTCTACAAGTAGATGGTCCAGTGCTGGTGAATGTTCATCCTCCGCCTCTCAAATGGTTGCTTTTTTATGACCTCATGTTGCAGAGAGGGGGGAGGAGAGAGGTTCTCCATGTATTTGTTTTGGATGTTAGGGTTAGAATATATGCCTACTAGGCAAGTACTCTACCACTGGGCTGTCTTTCCAGCCCCTTACACAGGGCTGTAGTAAGGTCAGAGTTCAGTCCATTGCACAGTGAACAATTGGACGGGTAGCTCATTTGCACCCAGGACTACCCAGTGTCCTGCTCATGAGGATTGTAGGTCTTTGAGGTAGCAACCTTTTCCTGGCTCAGTGTCTGTTTTTTGTGCTCTCCCAGACTTGACATAAAGCCCGAGAGTACAGTGGGCTTTATGATATGTGGGGTGTCTCAGGTGCTTTCTGTGCAGCTGCGCTCAAAGCTTTTATCACACAATCACACAGTTAGAGCCTGCCTTTTTGGGTGAAGCTGTAGGAATTCCCAAATAAGTGGGTAGTGACTTCAGTGTGCCTTGTGCTCACTGTGGCCACAGTTGATGAGGAAAGCAGACCCAGCGTCACCACTTGCCCTCATGTGTATCTGGGCATGTTCACACTGTTCTTAAAAACACCATGAAATTCAGAGTATGCATCCTGCTGTGCGCCAGTCACATGACCAGGCCCACCTCATGTCTACTCACACTCATGGATGCACCCAGGCGGTATCTGGCTGTTAGTTTTCTCACTGAAAATTGAAACAAAAAGACCAGGTCTGTTACGGTAGACTAAGACAGGTGAGTAGAGCATTTTGGAGAGCTGGGAAGCATGTACATGCATAGCAACCCACTGCTGCTCTTTCCTTTTGCTGCGTGATCTGCAGAAGCAGCTGGCCGGGTGAGGTCATCTTTGTGCCGAGCCATGGGTAGTGCTCTGTGCATCTTATTTCCTAGGCACAGTGGTATTGTTATATAGTCTTCCTATTTTTATCGCGAGAATAAAGTTAAAGCTTTTGTGTGCATGCCTGGGTACATACACATTTAGATGCCAGAGGTCAAGCTTGGGTGTTGTTCCTTGATGCCATCCAACATGTGTTTTAGGTAAGAGTCTCTCATTGGTCAGAGACTCACCAAGTAGGTAAGGCTGGCCAGGAAGCCCTAGGTATACACCTGTGTCCATCTCAGCACGGAGCAGGTGCCATCACATCTGGCTTTGTATGCTCTTAATATGTTTAATTCCATTTTGTTTAATTAGTTGTATGTGTGCATGTGTGTGTGCATGTGAGGCTCAGAGGACAACTCTGGTATTGGTTCTGTCCTTTCATGTGGAGCCTAGGGATTGAACTCTGGTCCTCAGTCTTGGTGCCAGGTGTCTTTTTACTCACTGAGTTCTAAACATGGCTTCTGGGAACTGAATTTGAGTCTTCAACTGAGTAACCTCCATTTAGGAGTCAACAAGGCTTATTTTGAAAGTAGTCTATTCACCTCCACCAAGGTGCTTGGGCCTGGGTGCTGTGAGTACTTGGCACTCTGTACACGGGCTGCAGAATGAACTTCCACAGACCTCTGAATTGACAGTGGATGGTGTGGCTTTTGGTTTTCTGTTTTGTGTGCACAATGTGGCCCATTTCTGGGGAGAGAAGGAACTAAGTGTGTCTTCTTTACCCATCAGGACTCCAGAGGACCTTTCTAGGTTCGTGGTTGAGCTGCAGCAGCGAGAGCTCACCCTGAAGGAGAAGAATAACAGCATCACCAGCAGGTAGGTGGCCTGGGGGCATCTGACAGTGTGATGGCTCCGGGCAGTTTGAGTACTGCCTGCATGCCTTCCTCTTTGTTTACTAGTCTGTTTTCCATTACTGTTTCATAGTACCTGGGGCTGGACACTTTTCAAGAACTTTTTTCTAGGGTATAATGGTGGCATTATTCGGGTGTAGCTCTGCTAAAGACAGCTGGTGATAGGTTTGTGGGTAGTGCAGGCTTGCTTGATATAGGAGAAGGCTAGAGGAGAAGGGTTCGGTTTTTGTCTTAACCGCTCTTTTGAGCACTAGCCAAGGGTTTCTGAGAGCTGCCTCAGTCCCTTTGAAGGTCAGTGCGCTTGGTGACCTGAAGGCCTCTCACTTCACCCACATCTATATATGAGTGCTCCTGGCAGACCCATTTATTAACTGCGTGCACTCAAGCCACAGTGTCAGGCGTGGCTGTGCCTCACTGCTCCATGGTCTGAGATGTGGGAGTAGTTGTTACCTCATATGCCACATCCAGTGAGATTCTAGAGCCACTCTGCAAATTCTAATTTAAGTGCTGTTCACCACTGGGTCCCCTCCTAGATCTGGAGCCTTGCAACTTCCAGGCAGTGTGTGGACTTTGGATGGCCCCTGGATGCATGCATGTGTGATGTGTGCAGCTTTGTGTGCTCACAGGTGTGAACATTCTACCAGCCTGTGCTCTTGATCACAAGTGATAACATCTCACCCTGAGATGAGCAGTAGGTGTATTTGTTCAGCAGTCCAGTAGGAAGTCCAGGGGCAGCTTAGACCCTGCCGGGCCTGCTGGGCCCTTGTCCTCGCAACACCAGTTTTTCTAGAACTGCTTTCTTTCCAAGCCCTACACCAGCAGTGTGCTCTATGCTTCTGCTTTGACACTAGGGTCTGTTCAGACAGTCACAAGTGTCAGGTCCCCAGGTCACCCACACTCCCATCCCACCACTCCTTCTCAGGCTCAGGGATTTTCAGGAATCAGGAGAGTGTCTCCCTTGAGACTCCTGGTTTCTTCTGAAGAATCCAGCCCAGGAGCAACCGGATGGTGGCATTTCAGGCAGGGACATGGCTTTCTTCGGTTAACACCCCACCACTACCACCTTGATGCAGACATCAATCTCCATGTATTCAAATCCTAATGTGAAGGGTTTCACAGCCCAACTCCCAAGTCAGTGGATGGGGTGGACTTTCTCCCCTCTGCTTTCCAGTCTTTTTGTGACTAGCTCCAACCTGAGCATTGTGGGGCTTGTACTAGCTTATCTCATTAACTTGTTGCGCATATTAGCAGACAGGCCTGTCACCCAGTAGAGCCCAAGAGGTCTTAGGGCTCTGCTGGGAACCAGAGACTGAAACCAAACATGTTTGGTCTTCTCTCACATTGGGCTGGGCTCTTGTCCATTTGCCCTGTGGCTGGCCACTTGGCCAATTTTATGATTTTGAAGTTCCTTCCCAAGTCTAGTCTATGTCCAGAGACAAAAAGGAAAAGTCTTCTTTGAGTGTTTATGGAATAAGGAAGGCTTTTCTGTGGCCACCATCCACCTGATCCCCTTCACTGACCAAAACTGGGCTGTGTGCCTGCCCAGACCCTGTACTGTCAGAAGATGGAGTTGCCATAGTGAACCAAGGTCATCCCATGTGTGTGTGTGTGTGTATGTGTGTGTGTATGCTCACGTGTGTATGCACTACCTGAGGCAAGTGTGGGCTCCTGCAGAGCCAGAGGGAGGAGTGTGTGCAGCCCCCAGGGAAAGAGCACCTAGTGCCCCAGTGGGCTGACTTGCATGGACAGGACTAGGAGGAGCATGGAGCCAGCCTGTTGTCATGGATGATCCAACTGTAGTCTTGTCTTCTTAGGGAGACAGCATTTTCATCATTCATTACTAGCCAGAGGAGGGGTTCTCATTGGAGTGCTGATGTCACTCTGAAAATTGGCTTCTAGAAGCATCTGGTTATGTTGGACATAATCACATCCATTTACTTGAGAAAGCTCACATGATAAAGATTGCCTTTTGCTTTCAAAGCCTCTGTCAGATGAAACGGGCATGAAAAGTGATGTGGAATTAAAGCTTGAACGTTTGCCGGGTGATCCTCTTATTTTCCTCTGACTATGAAATGGAACGAACTATTCAAGTCAAGGAAACCTATCTGCATTTCCCTCGCACCCAGTAGTTAGCTGCTGTGACCAGGCATGCTAAGACCCATGTCTGCCCAAGGGCCATGAGAAACGGGCCACTGGCACACCTCCCAGTGTACCTGGCTTGTGTTTGCCAGTTTGGGTTGAGTCAGCCTGTGGTTTGGTTTATGTAGGTTTGAGACTGGAGTCTTGGAGTAGCCTGTGCCAGGGGCAGGCAGTGCTGGGGAGTGGGGGGTTGGGATACACCTCTAACCTCAGGACATCCCATGGATGTACCTGTGTTTTGCTTTCTTCTGTAGAATGCTGAGGTCCCTAGTTAGCAGATCTCAGACAGGAGAGGCCTGGTCCACAGTATTGTCTCTGGTAATGTTTTTACAAGATGGGTTGTCTTTGGGTTTCCTGTGTGCTGGCCTTCTGTGCCTGGGTTCATGTGGGACGTGTGACCTCTTGTTCTATGTGGCTTCTGTAGCCTGGAAACAGACTTCTTGTGGAGTTGGCTAAGCACTGCCTGCCTTGTGAGTCTCTCAGAGCTAGGCTGTTGAGCTGAGGAGCAGAGAGGCAACAGCTGTGGTGCTGGGTCTGGGTTCCCAGGGCTCCTCACTGGTAGGCTGGGGGCAGAGGCTCTCTTAGTAAGGTGGGAACCGGTGGTTGTCATGAAGTCTACGCAGCTCGAGCCTTGAAACTGAGGTGACCTAGATTAAGGTAGTTGTTATTTTGCTAGTGCGGAGAGTCACTCAAGAGATGAGCTGAGACGCTATGTTTCCAGCCTATTGTATGCTAGGTCATGGTTGTGCCTTTCCCTTTAATGCAGGTTCCAAATGGAACCAGGTGGCTAGGGCGGCACTGGCTTCAGTGGTTGGATGGATTATTGCAGCTTCAGCGCTTCAGCCCTTGGGGCCTGAGTTTACAAGGGCAAGTTTCCACCATTTTGTTCATGGGACCAGGAGACCCAGAAAGGCCAAGTGTTTTTCCTTGGCCTTTTAAAGACGGTTGGGCAGATTTGAATGAAGTGGGAAGGAGAGAGCATGGTACATCCTGAGCTGCAGAGGGTATCACAGGGTAGGCCAGGCTTTGCACAGAGGGAGCAAGGCAAGGCAAGGCACCTGTTTTTTGTTTTTTTTTTTCAGTGTGTGGTGTGTAGTTGGGGAGGAACAGACCATCAGACCACCCCAAGTCATGGTGTTGCATGCTGAGGTTCTGGTCGTATTTCACAGCTATGCAGGCCAGTGGCCTGCACTCGCACCATGCTGTGTCCTTGTCCAATGTTCTAGCCCAGCTATTGATCATGTCTGAATCTTGCAAACAAATGTTTGCTGCTTCTGTGGCTTTAAAACATGTTCTTTATTATACCCCTAGACTACCCACTGGCTGTTAGACGAGAGATTTGTGCCCCCTGCCCCTCCTGCCCCCATGTTTCTGCTGTGAAGGGCATGGCAGTACTTATGAGGACACTCACTCAAGTGTGTAGCACGTCTCCAACCTGTGCATGAGTCAACTGTGTCTTCCGGCACTGGCTGTGTTAGTAAGTCGGTGTCAGGGACCCATGCCTGGAAACCAGAGAGTTTCTGTAGGGCTGCCTCTGCGGAGCACTGAGGAACTGCTAGAGTTGGGCCTTTGCCTGTTGCTGTAGTTACCTTAGTAGGCCCTGGCATATGTGGGGCAGAACTGTGCCTCTGGGAAGGCTGCTAGGCAGGGCTCTGACCTGAGCCCTGTGTGGGTGAGGTGCCGAACTGTAATGTGCCTCATTGAAGGAGGCTGAGCCATAGACATCATCTGGGTCTAGGAAGGCCAGATGATGTCACACCCTAGAGTTTCCAACCAGCGAGGAGCAGGGAAAGCACTTCCTACCATTGAGATGGGATCACCTTGATCCTTAGCTGGGCAGGCACTGCTCTGAACTCATTAGATTGAAACAGTCTTTTGTTTGTTTGAGATTGTCTTTTTATATTTTCTAGGCTGATCTGGAACTCTCTGGAGTTCCCTGTGTATCTTATGCTGGCCTTGGACTGACTGACTGACTGACTGACACTCACTCTCTCTCTCTCTCTCTCTCTCTCTCTCTCTCTCTCTCTCTCTCTCTCTCTCTCTCTGTGTGTGTGTGTGTGCGTGTGTGTTATCCCATTCAGCTGAATTTGTTCCTTTGTTTGTTTGTTTTTTTCTTTTCTCTGAGTGTTTAGGTGAAAGCTCAGAGGTGGAACTGGCATTTCCATCTGATAGGGGACTGGTGTTTTTGAGTAGCAGGAGATGGGATGGGAGATGGTAGTCGGGAGAGTGTCACAGGGATATATGGATGGAGGAGGGATGGGTGGACGGGTGATGTGTCCTGTTTAGTAGGTGAGGAGGACCAGGAAGCTGTTGCCCAGGTGAATGTGGCCTGTTGAAGTGGAGAGCATGTCTCTGCAGGGCTGTGTTGGAGACTGCATCCAGGCGTTGGGTAGCTCTGGTTGGTGAGGACAGGAGGGGAGAGGTTCCTTTGCAGCATGTGTGCAGCGGGGGTTGGGCAGATTCCTGCTTGGTGGGTGGCTTGCTAGTGGGCACCAGTAGGGAATCCTCCAAGAAGGTGTTGGTCTGTACATTTCCATGGTCGGCTGCCGTGAGCCATCGGGCTGCGCCTGCGCTCCTCCTTACCCATCCCGCACAGCTCACAGGCACCATCGATCATGGATATGGATGGGGCTGTCAGGGCCTGCCTTGCATCCTCGGTACCTTCGGACAGGATCTGATTACAGTGTCGGGAACCCTGCCCTCTTCGGCGTGCCAGCCTTGCTTTTTGTTTTGTAGGGCTGATAATGCCTCTCTTGGTTTTGTGGCTAAGGAGCTGGCAGGTTGCCTGGAGTGTATGTGTAGATTTTAGGTGTGTCCTCTGTTCAGTATCCATTGCATTGGGCTGACCAGCACTGCCCAAAAGACCCCTCTGCTCTTGATGGGGCTCTTTAGGGTCAGGAGTTCAAGGGCCCAGATAGGTCCCCACTATGTTACTAACTTGCCAGCTTTCTGTAGGTTGTGCTGAAGTGCTGTGATTGAGTGTCAGGCAGGCCTGGGGACTCCATTCCCTCATTCATTTGCAGAAGGTGAGTTTGAACCCTGGTGGATCTGCAGGGAGTCAGTAGAAACAGACCTTGAACCTAGCCTGTCAGTCTCCCAAGCATCCATGCTACAGCTGAGGTTGGAGCCCAGGTCTCCAAGGAGGTCCTAACACAACTGCTATCCAGGGCTACTTCAAGTCGTAGGCTGGCACCTTCTGAAATGCTTATGTAAGGCAGGGCCACTGAAGACAAACTGTGTAGTGATGTGGAACGTGGATGCAGATGTTTCCTCTTCTACCCTTTCCTGTCCACTCCATCCATCCAGGCCAGCTGAGCTCTTGGGGCTGAGGCACTCACTCTTTTTCTAGCCAGATTTCATGAACCATGTGCTTAGCCCCAGGACTCCACTCACCATGGATACTACCTTATGCCTGTAGTCCAGAAGGTCTTCTGCTGCTGGGCAGAGCAGCCCATGCCTGCAGTCATGGGGCAGGATTCGGGGGTCAGGGGCAGATGTGTTGAGTCCTTAAGTACCTGTGGCCCAGGTCTTTGCTGAACCAGTCTGGGCCTCTTTGTTGAAAGCCACTTTCCTCATGGGTGGACAGGCACGTAGCGCAATGATGATGCCACACGCAACACCATACCTACTTGTCTAGCAGAGGGTCCTTAAGAAGAAACAGTATGTGGAGGGTATAACCCATCTGGGTCACAAAGGCTGTGCCCTGACTTTCTCCATTGCCTCCCAAGGGCGGTTAAGCTCAGAGTCCGAGTCATAATTCTTGCCTGTTTGACTAGAGCAGTTAGGCCCCCCTCTCACAGCATCTTGTAGTATAATGAGGCCTTGTCACCTGTGTGAGCCCGTGTCCACATGAGTTATAGTGCTCTCGAGCTGTCTAGAGGCCAACAAAGCCAGTGACAGGTGCTCAGGATTAATGATGCGGGGACATGTTTTGTGTCTCCAAGGGGGTGTCATGCTGTATCCTGGAGCTGTGATGGGGAAGTCATTATTGCCGGCTCCAAACTCAGGCTGCCTGTGTTTGAATCTCAGCTCCACCACTGAGGAGCACTCGGTCCTTAGACAGTTTAATTATCCTGCCCACAGTGAAGACACCTTTTCAGGTGGGGTGTGTACAGGAGGGTAAAGTATATTAAAGGATGTGGCTATAACGAATACAGGCTAGTGTCTGGAATGGTAAACAAGGGGCTGGCCAGCATCATAGTCCTCTTTAATGCCATCCTCTGTGTTTGAGGAACCACAGTGAGCAGCTGCTAAGATATGATGGTCCTGGTATTGGGGTGTTCACAGTGGGCACCACTGGAAGATGAGTTTTGGTAGATGACTGCTGGTGATGGTTAGAGGGCTAGGGGCAGGGCACGTCTTCAGTGGAGAAGATGCTGGAATTTGTTATGGTTGATTGGGCGGGCGGAAGAAGAGCAGTGAGTAGCCCATCTCCCATGGCTATGTCCCCTGCCAGGTCTTATGCTCATTCCAGCCATTTACTGTTTGTGCATGAGCCAGCTCCTGGGCCTGTCAGGAACACAGGCCAAGGCCTCAAATGTCTGCCTGGTTCTTTCTACCCAGTATGAATGGTCTTTGGCAGAGCAGTTGAGCCAGCTTGCATCTGGTGAGCTCTCTCCATGTGTCCTCAATGGCAGCCCCTACTATGTATTTTAGGGATGCTGTGGGACCTGCTCACACTGATCACATGCCTGTCCTCAGTGGCTCCAGGTCAGGCTTTAGGGGTTGCTGGTCACAATTCATATACCCCTAGAGACATGGCTGGGGTCTCTGGAGGAACACCCCTTGAGTCTATACTTTCACTCTTGGGACACAGGGAGGAAACGTCCCCTGTAGCTCAGGGCGTCTTATTACTAGTAGATTGGCTGTATCAACACTTGTTTCCGAGCTGACTGTATCTAGGCTCCCTATAGGCCTGTGTGAGGCTTAGTTTGTTGGCTGAGCTTCCTGGCTTACAGTTCAGTGCTGAGGCTGAGAGTATGGTTGCAAACACTTGTGTTTCTAAAACCCAGCCAGGGTGGGCCCTGGACAGCTGGCCAGACAGACTGACCTACCACCCACTTTCTGTGCTATGGTCTGTCTATAATGGCCCACAGCTTGTGTCCTAGCTCAGGTCTTGCTGAGGTGTTTGTTTTTTTCTTCCATGCTAGAATCCATGTCACTCTGTGTCATTGCCTTTGTTAAAATGACAAACTGTATCATTCTTTTCTACAGTTGTCTCTAGACATCTGCTTTCCACGCAGCTGTCTGAGGGACACTTTCTGACTCAGGTCACACCATATTGTCCCCACACCTGAGCCTTCCCCTGGTGCTGTATCCTCAGGGTGTGTGTAGTTTCCTTGCCAGGTTTTCACCACAGCAGCATCCTCTGCTTCTGCTCTGCGTTGTCCGGGGTCTGTGCTCCTTCTCTAGGCTGCCTTTCCACCTCCTTCCCAGGCATTATTAGCATCATGTTCTTGGCCTTATTTCCTCTGCTGACTTGGCAGACCCATCAAACTAGGATTTTTGTTAAAATGAATATATGTTTGCCTCTGTCTAACTCTGCCTGTGCTCCTCTCCTTGTCTTCCTCAGTGCAAGGCTTGTGCTGGCTTTTCTTACAGTGAGCCAGCCATCATCCCCACCACAGCACATGCTCTCTGCAGCTGAGGTGGAGGAGCCAACACCATTGGCAGGCCCACAGGCCCATGGATTTGGTCCTCCCTCACATCTTAGCCAAGCCACAAGGTTATTGGCTGTATATGGAACCCAGCAGGAGCCCTTTCCCCACTAGCCTGGACTAGTCTCCCTGTCTCCCTCCTTGGCTGCTCTGCACTCAGTATCATCTGAGGTGTCCCAAGGGTCACTGCCTTTGTCCCCTCTTGTCCCACAGTTGTGTGGACTCTGAATGCACTTGCTTCTGCCCTCCCAACCTCAAGTGGTCGCACAGCTCTAAGATGTGCTATGCCTGTCCACACAACTTGAGGGCTTCTCCCCTTCTCACCACTGCAGCTTGGCCTCTCATCTGCTGTGGGACAGTCATGACCTCCCAAGTTCCCTTCCTACTGTCTCTTCAGCTTTTGTCTGCACCCTTGTCAGTTCACATGCTCCTTTAGGTAGGGCATTTCTCCCAGGTTCCACGTTGCATGTCGTTGGGTAAGGTGTCTTCCTTAAGGAGACATGAACAGTCACCTATTTCCCCCCAAAGGGAGCATCAGTGACTGACCAAAGTAACAACTCCACCTGCCTCGCTTGTAGAACCACTGAGTTCACTGGGCTTCCTTATGTAAGACCATGGTGGAGGGGCACTTACAGAAGCATAGGTGAGCCCCACATGTCAACTGAAAATCCTCATGCCAGCATGGAAGAAGACAGCTGCATAGCTGCATAGCTGGAGTTGCTATGGCACTTGACCCTGCAGAGACTTCCGCATGCCTCCAGTACCTCTGAGACCTTGAGCAGCAGGGACAGAATTACAGGCAGGTGGGAAAGGGGGGACGAGGACAGGAGGGAGGGGCTGGGGTCTCAGGATTTAATGATCCTTTCCGTTTTATGAGAGAGTATCAGCAGGTCTGTCTTTTGGGGGCGGGGATTCAAGACAGGGTTTCTTTATGTAGCCCTCAATGTCCTGGAACTCATTTTGTAGACCAGGTTGGTCTTGAACTCGCAGAGATCCACCTGCCTCTGCCTCTCAAGTGCTGAGATTAAAGGCATGCACTACCACTGCACAGCTAGCAGGCCTGTTCTTCAGGGCTGTTTGTGAGTAGTCACAGTTGCTGTGGTGTGTATGGTAATGGCTGCTATGGCGACTGTGTGCCCGGTACCTAGTTCATTCCCAAGAGGTATTTACTGAGTAAATAAAGGTCCCATCAGCTTGAGATTGGGGTGTTGTGATGGCTCTGGCTTCTTAGGGACTTGTGTTGTTGTCTGTGGCTTGTAAGCTCATCTTTGTCTCCCTTCCCTGCTGTCCTCTATTCTGTCACTTTGGGTCCCTGTTTTTACCAAGTGTGGCAGCAGCAGAGCTGGGGACTTGGTGCCTTGCATTGCCTTTGGCTGGTCTGCAATTTGGCACCAGTAGTGTGTGTAGCATCTGTCAGCTCTCAGCCACCCCCACCCTACCTGCTTCAGCCTGGGGTAGCTGAATGGCTTAGCATTATAAGTATAGCATTTGACTGGAGGCCACACCCTCATTTCTGTTCAGAGCCTAAGCAATAAGCTGTCCCCAGTTTCCTCTCATGTGGTACATGGGAGGCATTCTGTGCCAGACCTGAGGCTGTGCCAAGCAGGAAGAGGCAGAGTTCCATTCTGGTAGGGCTTTGTGTGCACTGGGCCTTGGCACAGGTCTGCTGGCAGTGGCAGTGCTGGGCAGCAATGGTGTCACCCTGGGCTGTCTGCAGAGACGCAGGGTGCAATGGAGACAGGTGAGGAGGCAACATATAACTATGCATAGTGAGTGTCCATGCATGTGGGGTACATGTACTTGTGCGGATAGGCACAGGTGTGGTGATAGAGAAGCATGGAACTGTGTAAGGTGTATGCATTCCACCGGCTAGAAAAGTTGTCGAGGGAACATTTCTTAGCAGATGCTAAGATGTTTTGTTTAGATCCTGTAATACCAGAACTGGTATTAAGCAGCTTGAAATTTGCCTTGGAATGTGGAGAATGGCTACCTGAGTCTGAGCACTTTTCTCATGCCTTCTGCAGCACTAATGACATAGAGCTCATGGCTGTCCTGCAAGGAGTATGCTGCTCTTAGCCACCTACAGACCCAGGATTGCCTGGCTAGGACTCATGGTCATGTGAGGATGTCTGGCTCTATGCACATTTACCTCCCACCCACACATCTACCCTTCCCTTCCTCGTGACAGTCTTCCTCGTGGCCTTTCTTTGGAAGCTGGAATGGCTCAGCAGGGAACCTGCCACAATCCCTCTATCCTGATTCTCTTTAACTTTTATGTCAGCTCTGGGTCAACACTGAGCCTGCCTCTCAGAGCCACTCACACAGTAACCTGGGCATGGCTATGCAGGCTGCTCACACCAAATTGATCTGGTCTTGTTATGTTCCAGACTGCAGAATGCACTAGGCATTGTGGTATTTGACTAATGGGCTTGTCCAAGCTCAAGACAGTTTACCTACCAAGTAATGGCTCCTACTTAACCATCTCTTCCTCTGACATGCTTATCAGACAAAGGCTTTGAGCATGGCTGTGTAGCAGTGTCTTGTTAGTTCCTGTGTACAGGTTGTCACCTTCCATCTGGTAAGTTCAGGTTCCATAGAGCAGACCCATGTGATGCTATTGAGGTTTAGGGACCCGGTGGGCTGATCTCTGATACCTATTCCTGCTTATACAGTTCCCTTAGCACACTGTGTTCTGAAGGGGACATGAAGGCAGGCAAGTTTAACTGGAGGCTCCCACTGTGCCCACCATAGCTGGGAATTCCTAGCCTCTCTGTCCAAGCCTGATCCCCACCCCCTTTAAGGTACCCCCCTCTTCTTGCCTGTGTGTGTTTCCTTCCTTCCAGGAACAGAACCCAATAGCACTGTCAAGAGCTGTCTGTGCTTGAGCCGGGCCAGGCTTATGCTCTGAGCATAGGGCAGCTTCAGAAGGCTTTGGCAGCTGGCTGCAGTGCCCAGCTTTGGACATGAGATGGTGCCTGCAGCATTTCGAGCCCTATCTGCTCACTCCTCAGAGCTTCCTTCCATAGCCTCCCCAGTGGAGGCATCCAAACCAAGTCTATAAATTTTGTGACCAGTTAGTAGGAGAGAGAGAGTGGGGAGATAGAGAGAGGCTGGAAGACCTTGAGATGGGTGGGCGTCTGTCATAGGTGCCTACCTGGAGCTCACTTCTGCTCTTGAGCTGTGTAATCTTTACCTTCCCATTCTTTGCTGGGGTGGGCTGGTGAGTCCGAGAGAGAGAGAGAGAGAGAGAGAGAGAGAGAGAGAGAGAGAGAGAGAGAGAGAGAGAGTGTTAGTTGTGTATGTGTGTATATGTATGTGTGTGTGTAGTGATATAAGCCCCAACCCTAGCTTGGCTTTGGCTCTGTTTAAGACATTCCTGTTTCAGGCTGCCTCTCTTCTACTGCTTTGCCTTGAGACCAAGTCTGGGTTCCCATGCCCCCAAAAGAATGGCCAGTGCATCCTGGGATACAGAGCAAGGCTTGGGTCCTTTACTGAATGTGTGGAGATACACAGCTGTGAGGGTGAAAGGCCCCTTGATGATAGGCCCTGTGTGTGATGGGAAGATGTGCATACTCCTTCTTCAAGGGCCAGGTTGCTGTGCTCCAGGCCTACCCAGCCCCAACCACCCAGTCGTGGAGTTGGGGAGGGCCAGCATTCCAGACCCGGCCCTCTTAGTCTGCTTTTGCTGGCTCTTCAACTAGGGGAGCTGTGGTTAACATTTCTCACCCACACGGACTGTTGCTCTGTGTGTCTTGCATATCCATATTTAAAATGGTATTTACATATTCATGGGTTTTTAAATAAGCTCTTATTGTTAAGGAATGTAGAAGTGGATAAAATGTGAAACTCCCTCTTTTATTCAAGCACCAGAGAAAACATCACCCCCATCTACCCCAATGCAATCACTTTCTGAGTGCTTAGCTCTGTTGCCATGGGAGCTGCCCTGTCCCATGGTCCTCTCTCAACTCTGCCCAGCCCGTGTCCAGCATACAGTATACAATACACAGCACAGCTCACCAGTCTCCTGTCCACAGCCATGTCCTTTTCTTGTCACACTCTGGATCCCTCTGATGTGACCCTTACCTCCTGATAGAGTCCTGAAGACACCATCCCCATTTCTCCCCTCACTCATTTGTATGTGTGTGTACATGTGTGTATATGTGTGTGTGTATATGTGTGTGCGTATGTGTGTGCGTGAAGGCCAAGGGTGTCTTCTTCTCATTACCCTCACTTTTTAAGACAATGTCTTTTGCTTGGACCTGGAACTCACTGATTTAGGTAGACAAGCTTCTCCAGTGTCTTGTCTCTACCTTCCCAGCGCTGGGGTTACAGCTATCCACTATTGCCCCTGGCTTTTTGGAGGGTATCAGTGATCCAAACTCAAGTCTCCTGTTCCCACATCCCCCTGCCCCCACCCTTTTTTGGGAAGAAAAATTAAGACAGATAAGGCTTGTCGTTTTAGAAGTGGCAGAGTTAGAGATGCTGTTGTCATTGCGTGTCCCTGCCTTGACCTCAGCTACTCCTTGTTCTGCAGCTGGTGAATAGGGATTTGAAGGACCAGTGTCTTTGCACTTTCCTTTTCTATAGAGGCAAGAAGCAACCACTCCCTTCTCCCTCCATGGTCCTATAAGGGTCATGGGCCAGACAGACTTAGTAGGACTGCCAGTTTTACATCTGGGAGCTGTCTGAGCCTTTGCTTCTAGGATGTCTGTCTGTAGGAAGCCCATTGGAGAGCACTGTAGATGGAGAGAGTGGAGGAGCCAAAGAAGGAAATTCAGTGGGCTAGCCTTGGCTGGGGTGGGGGGCCAGTTGAGTAGGCATTGGGTAGGTTCCAGAGATCCATAAAGGTGTGGCTGTGCTCTTCTGGTCAGTGGCTGGCTAGCAAGAGGCAGCGGATCGGTGCAGGGCTCTAAGGTTTGAACAGGGACTCTTATTTGACATCACTTTGACAGAGGCAGACTTAGTAGGCATAATTTCTTGTCTTTGTCCTTTACATCCCTTTCCTAAGCATGACATCATGTTTGGTCAACTCAGTGAGGCCTTCTTGTAGACCATGGTGTCTGGGAAGCCCAACAAGACAGCAATAGACATGATTGTATCAGTAGTAGGAAGCAGATGTGCAGAAAACAGTGTGAAGGAAAGAGCAACTGAGTAGTGCCATCTGCGTTCCACATAGCTTTAGGAGTCTCTGCTGAGGCTGCAGCCCCTGGGCACCGCTGAGCATTTGACACCCTTCCCCTGCCAGCAGCTGCAGGCCTCACCTGAACTGCTTAGCAGCCCAGTCATGACTGGAATGCAGGCATACTATGGCCATTCCTTGGGACCCCTTTGGAGTGGCATCACTTTGCCTGTCACCAGAGGGCCATGAGAGACGCCTCCCTTTGTCAGTGAGTGGGCGGTGGCATTGGCCAGGTCACTGTTACCTGAGCTGCTACTGACTAGGGCCTCTGTATAGAGACCCTAACTCTGGCTGGCTTGATGTGAGCGCACCGCAGTTCTCAGGGCCAAAACCAAGGGAGGCAGCCATTCTTGATGAGGGCAGAAGTGCTTGCTGGGTTTAGGGCTGGGCAGCTCTCTTGCTTTCTAGCCTTGATTACAGATGCATGAGCCTGGAAGAGGTTTGTCCTGTGGCTCAGGGTCTCAGTTCTAAGCACTTCCAGCTCAAGGTCAGTCTTTGCTTGGCTGTGAGTGCCCTTGGTTTGAGGCTGGAATGAGTATGCTCCGTATCAGGACATCTGGTGGTGTCCTATGCCTCTGCGGGGTCTCTCGGGCCAGCTGTGTAGCTGGGGAGAATGGGAGCTATGGCTCATAAAGGGCCTGAGGCGATTCATGACCCCTAGATGGCACACTCCTTGTCTTCCAGCCAGTCCCTGTGGCCATCTGGGTCTGAACACAGGCCTGTCTGTTATCTCTGTCTCACAGTGTCCCATTGGGCAGCACTTTTTCAAGCCAGATCAGTCAAGGCTTTCTATGGGTTATGAGACCTCCATTCCTGACAGTTCCTAAAAACTGTTCTCAAAAACTGGGCCAATAGACACAGTTTTATATAGAGTGTTGGTGTTCCTGAGACTGGGAAATATGGCACTGGCCCTTGTGCTATCAAGCACTGCTCATTCATGAGCCAGCATGAGATGGAGGTGGCAGTGCAATAGAGCTGTGATCCCTATCAGAAAGGAGTTCCCTGTGACGTGGAAGGATAAACAGAGGATCAGTGGGAAGGCTGGTGTCTTAGTTAGGGTTTTACTGCTGTGAACAGACACCATGACCAAGGCAAGTCTTATAAAAAACAACATTTAATTGGGGCTGGCTTACAGGTTCAGAGGTTCAGTCCATTATCATCAAGGTGGGAGCATGGCAGTATCCAGGCAGGCATGGCGCAGGAGGAGCTGAGAGTTCTATGTCTTCATCCAAAGGCTACTAGTGGAAGACTGACTTCCAGGCAACTAGGGTGAGGATCTTATACCCACAACCACAGTGACACACCCATTCCAACCAGGTCACAGCTATTCCAACAAGGCCACACCTTCAGATGGTGCCACTCCCTGGTCCAAGGATATACAAACCATCACAGCTGGGAAGGGTGAACTTGGGGGTCCCCTTCCCAGCAATGCTTCCTTCACACTTGCTGGTCCCACAAGTTCCCACCTAGCTGCTTAAGGAGACCGTGGGGGAGACAGCTGAGGCTCCATCAAAGCCCAGACTAGTTGCCTCTCCCTCTTTACCAGTGCACTTGAGTTGCAGAAGAGAAGTGGTGGGTACATTCAGCTTGCAACCCTTGGTCCCGTGTCAGTGCTGTTTGGATCTGGTTTCAGGAACCCAGCCACAGCAGTCACTGAAGACAAAGTATTTATAATTGAGACTTGCATCAGTGTTTATCTTTTTTTTAAAATTAAGATTATTCATATATATATGTATATGTATATATATACACACACATACATATATATACATACATATATATGTCTGTCTGTCTGTATGTATGTAGGTTTAAATAAATAAAATATGCATGCCAGGCATGGTGGTATACACCCTTAATCCCAGCACTCAGGAGGCAAAAGCAGACAAATCTTAGTGAGATTGAGGCCAGCCTGGTCTACATAGTGAGTTCTAAGCCAGCCAGCAGGGCCACACAAAGAGAGACCTAGCCTCAAAACCCCCCGAAAAAATGAAAGAACAAAATAAAACAACAAAAAACAACCGCCTTTCCCCCAAAACAATAAAACAACTTTAATGTGCCAAGCACAAACACACACATAAAATAATTATAAACATATACAATTAATATTTATGTTAAGGGCTGGTGAGATGGCTCAGTGGGTAAGAGCACCCGACTGCTCTTCCGAAGGTCAGGAGTTCAAATCCCAGCAACCACATGGTGGCTCACAACCATCCGCAACGAGATCTGGCTCCCTCTTCTGGAGTGTCTGAAGACAGCTACAGTGTACTTACATATAATAAATAAATCTTTAAAAAAAAATATTTATGTTAAATTATTTCATTTAAAGTCACTTATTGTCTATGAATATATAAAGTACTTATGTATCACCCTGCCCTGTCACTCTTGCTTATATTCCTTCCCCTCCTGTTGAACTCAATGTTCTTTGTAGTTAGCATCTGCGACATTCTAATGTCTTTACTCTTTTCTTTGTGACCTACTGAGTTTGTGGAGTGAGGCTTATTTACTGGAGAAGGACAACTTTGTAGTGTATAGCTCTGAAGGACATCACCCACTCCTGGTGTAGCAGTTACTTTTCCGTTGCTGTGGTGAAACACCACAACCAAAAGCAGTTTATGGAAGACCGTTTATTTTGGCGTACAGTTCCGGAGAGGGTCCATACTGGCCAGAGAGGTAGTGCAAAGTCTCAGTGGCCACAGCAGGAAGGCGAGAGATCTGTCTCATCTTCAGTTGTAAACTTGAAGTGGGGCAAGGCGGTAGACTCTCAGCCTGTCCCCAGTCACTTCCTCCAGAAAGCTATCTCCTGAAGTCTCCACAAGCTCTCTCCCCAACATCACCACTGGGGGCCAAGTGTTCAAATACAGGTGCCTGTGGGGATCATTTCTCATTTGAACCAGTGCACCCAGCAGCTATGAACGGCCAATTTCTCCTTAGGGAGAGTTGAGACCTCCTAAAGTCCCTCCTCCATCCATAATGGATTGTTGGCTGGTCCAATCTGGGCCCAATATCTGTGTGTGATGGCAGCTGCTATGTACTTATGACCGCAACAGACATGTCAATGCCAGAAGTTTCTGTTCCCTGGCACTCCAACCCTTCCTTCATCCTTTACATTCTCTTTTCCCCCTAGGAAGGTGTTTCCAATACTCTGCCAGGTTTAGTGAGAACAGTGATGTGCCACCTCCTTTACGTTTGGTTAAAGGAGAAGCACTGGATTCCCATGTCTGCCTCTGCGATCAGGCTGCTGTAGTGGTTGTTGAATTCTGGTGACTGGGGGGTGTGCAGCTTGTTGTAGTATGAATATGGTTGTGATGGGCTACTGTTCTCTCCTCCTGCCTCTCTCCCCTCCTCTGTGTGTGTGTGTGTGTGTGTGTGTGTGTGTGTGTGTGTGTTTGGCTGTCTCTGTCTCTCTGTCTGGAATCCAGAGACTCAGTAACAGAAGAGCTATAGAGCAGCACAGTGCTTTAGATCAGAAAGCAATGATCAAGTCAGTGTGCCAGGCTCAGTGTGCAAACTCAGAAACAAACTGCTACTTACATGTATACCAGCCAATAGAGAGAAAAAGGCTGTGGATATGGGTATAGTCAATAAGAGGAAAATTATGAGTTTGATGAAAAAAAAATCAGAGATATAAATGCTCAGAAAGACATCCCATGCTCATGGGCAGAAGAGTCAGTGCTATGGACGTGTTAGCTCTCATCAACCTGGTCTGGGGTACATCGTTACCTCAACTACAGTGCTGGAAGTTATTTTGTGAGTTGTGTGTGTGTGTTTGCATGTTCATGTGTGGGTGTGTGCACTTGTGTCTTAGGGTGTAGGAGCACATGTCTATACATGTATGTGGAGGACAGATACACTCCTCTTGGCTTTCATTCCTTAGATGCCATTCACCTTATTTCTTGAAATAGGATCTTTTCCTGGTTTGGACACCAAGCAAGCTAGGCTGGCTCCTCTGGGGGCCTCAGAGGTCTGCCTGTCTCTGCTTCCCCTGCTTCTGGTTCCATGTACATGCTACCTGCTTCCTTTTCCTCTTCATGAATTCTTGGGATTCAGTTTGAAGCCTTGTGTTCCTCAGGGAGCACTTTACCCACTGAGCCATCTCTCCCAGCCCCGTTTTGAGGATGTTGTCACAACACGTAGTTTCTTAAGCCTGTATGGGAAAGCAAGAGATCCAGAATGGCCAGGATACCAGTGAGGAAGACTGAAGGGACAGAGATGACATCTGACAGCAAGGCTGAGTGGGAATGTGCAGTGATGCAGACAGTATGACCTCATGGAAAGGTGGAAGGGCTCAGGACCCTCACCAGCACAGCCAGCTAACTCTGACAGCAGTGCAAAGGTGGCTCGGAGGAAGGAGGGACTTTGCCACAGGTGTCAAATGAGAACTCAATATCCACAGGAAAGAAACCCAGCCCAGGCCTCTGCCTCTTACCAGCACCAACTCCAGGAGGATCCTAAACCTGAGTGTTAAACACAAAACTTGAAAATTCCTGAGGTGACAGGAAAGGAATCTAGCTGACCTTGAATTTCATGTTGACTTTTAACACCCAACATGAAAGGCTCAATTTCTGGAAGAAATAATTGATATGCTGGACTTCATTAAAATGAAAAATTCTTTTTTGCTGACTATATTGCCAATAGAATAAGAAGAGAGATCATAGCTGGAAGTAGTGGTGTGCAGACCTGTCATCCCAGCTAGTAGGAAGGCTCAGGCAAGAGTATTACAAGTTCAAGGGCTACCTGGGTTACAAAGTATGTTTAGGTTTACTTTGAGCAACTTAGTAAGATCCTGTCTAAAATTAAAACCCAAAAAGAGGGCTAGGAATTAATTTAGTGGGAGAGCATCAATGTAGAACTGCCCTGTGAAAGATTATGGATATAGCTCAGTGTTAAAGCTCCTACCTAGAATCCTGTAGTGAGGGGCTGGGGTATGGCTCAGTGGTGGAGCCCCTGCCTAGAATCCCCCAGTGAGGGGCTGGGGTGTGGCTCAGTGGTGGAGCTCCTGCCTAGAATCCCCCAGTGAGGGGTTGGGGCGTGGCTCAGTGGTGGAGCCCCTGCCTAGAATCCCCCAGTGAGGGACTGGGGTGTGGCTCAGTGGTGGCCGCACCTGCCTAGAATCCCCCAGTAAGGGGTTGGGGGCGTGGCTCAGTGGTGGAGTTCCTGCCTAGAATCCCCCAGTAAGGGGCTGGAGATGTGGCTCAGAGGTAATGTGTGACATGTGTAGAAGCCAAGGTGCAGTCCCTAGTCTTGGGGTTGGGGTCAGGGCCAACACTGACTTTCATGTTGACTTTTAACATCCAACATAAAAGGCGCAATTTCTGGAAGAAATAATTTTTGGTAACACTGGCTGTTACCAAAAGCCCGCAAAGGAATAGACAGAGTTCCCATTCTTTGCTGGTGGGAATGTGAAATGGAAGACAGTTTTGCAGCCATAAACCATGGGAAACTATTTGCAAAATACATGTTGAACAAAGGACTTTTACCAGAATACCAAATATGCAATGAATTGTTAAAACCCAGTAGTAAGAATCAAGTTAACAAAATGGGTAAAGATCTGAGAGTAGACTCCTCATTGAAGCGAGAAACAGATGGCAAATAAGCTTTTGAAAAGATGTTCACCATCACATGTCACTAGGGAATTGTAAATTAAAACGAGACACCTCCATGCACCTATTGAAATGTCTCAAATCCAGAACACTGGCCATTACCAAAAGCCCACAAAGGAATAGACAGAGTTCCCATGCTTTGCTGGTGGGAATGTGAGATGGTACAGCTATTTTGGAAGACAGTTTTGCAGTTTCTTACAAAAGTAAACATACTTTCACCATATGGCTCAGCAGTTGCACTCTCTGGAGCATACCTGGATGAATCAAAACCTGCATCCACACAGCAATTTGCACGGAAGCAGCAACAACAGCTTTACTCTATTTTTAGCCCCCTCTCTCCTTTCCTTCCCCCCTCTGTGTGTGTGTTCATGTGTCATTGTGGGTACACATGTGCCACACACGTGTGAAGATCGGAGGACAACCTCAGGTGCCAGTACTTGCATCCTACCATGTTGGAGTCAGGGTCTTTCTGTTGGTTTCCACTGTGTACATGAGACTAGCCGACTCTCAGGCTTCTGTGGGTTCTCCTGTCTCTGCCTCCCAGTTCCCTGTAGGAATGCTGGGATTAGACCTATGCACTACCAGGTCTGGCTTTACCTGGGCTCTAGGGTTCTGAACTCCAGTCCTTCTCTTTGTTTGGCCAGTGCTTTACCCACTGAGCCATCTTTCTAGTCCAGACTTTAGTCTTAACTGCCAAAGCCTTAGAAGCAGCTAGAATGAATTGAAGAGGTGACTGGATATATAAACTATGGTATACCCCAAAAGTGGGATACTGTTAAGTGCTCAAAAAACTAGACTCTGAAGCTGTGGGAAGACAGATGGACTCTTCATACTTTCTCTAAGTGGGAGTCTGAGGTTTCTATTGCAGGACATTTTAGAAAAAGTATCACAATAGCAGTGGCTGGTAAACTGTGGGGAGAAGAGGGATGAATGAATAGAGCGTGTGTGTGTGTGTGTGTGTTGTGTGTGTAGGGGGTGCAGGCTACAATTTGATGTCTACCTTCTGTACTGAAGCAGGGTCTCTAACTTGAACCCAGAGCATGTTCCCAGTTCGACATGTCTAGCTAGCCATGTTGCTTTCTGCAGGATGACTCTGCCTCTTGGTTTCTGGAGTTTGTGCAGGCTGCTGGCAGACCTTTGATGTTGGAGAGATGCACTGTGCTCCTCCAGCCTGTGCTGCAAGTGCTTGACTGAATCATGGAGGGAACAGATCAGTCCAGGGGAGCATGGCTGGTGCCAAGGCTCTGTGGGGTTCCTAGGGTTTCTATTCATTTTTGTTAACATTTCTAACTTTCTCTAAATAATAACGTCCATCTGTACAGAAGCGGATTACTGTGTGAGTTCTTTTTTTAGTTGCTGTGACCAAATACCTGACAAAAGTGCTTTAAGGCTAAAGGGTTTGTCTTAGCTCACGGTTCTGGTGTACCGTTGACCATGCCATCCTGGCAGGGAAGGCGTGGCTGCTGACTGCTGGCTGCATGGTGTCCGTAGTCAGGCAGCCGAGAGTCCAGTGCTGATGCTCAGCTCCCTTCCTCCACATTTAGTCCAAGACCCAGTCCAGGGGACTGTGCTGCCCATATTTAGGATGAGTGTTCCTTCCTCAGATAATCTAGAAATTTCTTCACAGACACACCCCAAGTTGTGTTTCCGTGGTGATTCTGAATCCACCCATAGTCTACATGAAAGTGTATCCATCATAATTACTCAGTAAGATGGGGCTAGAGAAAGCGTTGTCTCATTGTTGAGAGTCCCTAGAACTTGACTGTCAGCATGGAGACTCAAGGATGCCAATCTGAATGTGATGACCTGTCCTTCCTTAGCTTTGGCCCAGTGGCCTCTTAACTATATGAGTTGGTCCCTATCATCCTTCAGCCTGTGGTTGGGCAAAACAGGCTTTTGTGGCTCTCATTGAGCTTTGGAGAGAACAGATTGACTTAGTGACCAGAGAAGCTGAAGTGAGGCGCTAAGTTGCTTTGCCCCCAGCCTCACTTGTGTATATAGCTGGGATTATAGCCAGGAGGTTTGAGCCTGGGGTTGTGAAAAAGTCAAGTGGAAGATCAAATGTGGATCTGGTGGATTCCCCTGAGCCATTTGTAGTCCAGGCCTAGTCTGGGTCTAGCCTGGGCCCGTTGATTCAGGCAGGAAGACGCTTGCCTAGTGCGAACATGTTGGTGGGAATGAATAGGGTTTAGACTTAGGCATCTGCTGACAGTGCCTGAGCCTACCATACAAGGGTCATTGGCTCGGTGAATTCCTTGAATTTTAACAGTCTCTTGTCTTTCTGTTAGAGAGACTTTCAGCACCTTCTCATTTCCACGCTCTGCTAATTTTATGGTCATTCCATATTTTCTTGTCATAAATGTAACAGATTTTATTGTGTTTAAACCATTTTTTAATATAGATTCCCATAAAAAGCTGGAGAAGTGAGAGGCTTGTACCTCATCAGACCTTGGAAGACTCATCCACCTATTTTCAAGCATTTGGGCCCCATCCACGGAGCATTCTGGAGGTGCTCCTTGTGTTCTTGCTTAGATAATGCTGTCCCCAGGGGGGGCTGTGCCCTTGCCTTTTCTAAGTTCCCAGTGCATAAGGTCCTATCAGGATATATGGGCTTGTTTGCAAATAGTAGACTCTCAGAGAGGGACTGGCCAAGGGCCTGGGGCACAGGTCGCCTGTCACTCAGTTCTGTTCATGGCATAGAGAATTTATCTCTGGCCACTTGGGTTGCTTCTTAGCCCCAGATTGTCCAGTCTGCTCATTCAGCTGTCCCCGGGAGTATTTACGGGGGAAGACTGTCAGGGTGCCAGGGCTTTCTGGCTTGTAGAGCCAGAGCTCTGTTATCTTATTGCTCCTACAGTCTCGCTCTGGCCTAGAAGGTGGTGATGTGGTTCACAGTGCATATTAGGTGTGGGTTCCATGTTGTACCCAGCCAGTCACCTAAGATTTGGAGCACTAACTCAGGCAAGCTGCCCCAAGAGTGGTGCTTTGTGATTTATCTAGGAGATCTCTGACTGTCTTATAATTTGTTCTAATCGTATCTCAGTGTCAGTTTAAAAACATTGAAAGATTTTTATTTATCTAATTACTCCACATCTCTGTCACTGAATGGTGACTGTCAGTAGACACTCAGTTACTTCTCATCACACCAAATGGCTCTCCTCAAAGTCTGGCAGGCCATTCACAAGGCACAGTGCCGTCACTTCCAGGACATGGGGATGGCCTTTGCAGTGTGAAGAACAGGCAGCCTTACAGCATTGGCTGGGCCCTGGTGGTTCCAGTAGGCTGCACTGTGGGTGGCCTTGAGGGCTTACAGTCAGTCAGCTCTGCTTCACTCAGGTCTTCCTTTACTGGAAGGAGCAGAGCCACTGGAAGCAGGGACTCAGGAAGGGAGTGGCATCTCCTCTGTAGTCTACAGCAGGCGGCTGGCTCTCCGGAGGGGGCTGAGGTGATCCAGAGCGTCAGGCATTCAGCAGGGTGACTTCTAGACCCCCAGGCTGTCGATAGAGAGAGAGCCCTGCCCCTCAGCTCTCCTGGAGACCAGATCCCTGGCACTGGGATGGTGCTTCTGTGGCAGGTAGGCTTCAGTGACCATGTGGTGCCTGTCATCTGTCAGACCCTCCTGGCGCTCACCCCTTCCCTGGGGAAATGTTTTCTTCACAGTTCACTGGATCCCAACAGGACAGCTTTTCCAACTCACCAGGACCATGCTGGCAGCAGATCCCATGATACTGAGTCCCTCTGTGCTGCCCACCTGTCTGTTCCTCTGACAGGGGCTGCCGTGTTAAGCCTGGGCCCTGTGTTCAGACAGGACCTTGAGATGGTGGGGTTTTTTTGTTTGTTTGTTTGTTTGTTTGTTTTTGTTTGTTTGTTTGTTTTTTGCCATTCTCTGAGCTGCTGCTGCTCCAGCTTCTTGGACTAACTTGGTGGGTGGGCAGAGATAGCCACATTTGTTTTTCTGGTCTTTGGGAGGAGGCAAAGAACCAGCCAGGCTATCATGTGTCACCTCTCAGCAGAAGGTGACAGTTTGCCTCCTGCCCGCCTTCTTTCATACAATTGTCTCAGGAGGGCACATGGTCCTTTCTCAGAAGAAATGCCCAGGCCTTTGAATCTCATGGTTTTTAGCCAATGTCCCTGAGAACCCTCACATTTGGGCTAGTGTTGGACAGTGCCTGCACAGGGAGGAGAGCATTGCTAGCCATGGTTGCAGAGGGAGCCCTGAGGAGCCTTTGGATGCGGCAGCCTGACCTGTCTGATATAGTCCCATAGAGAAAAGCCTTTCTGCTCTGTGCCTTTTAAAAGTCAGGCAGCACTCCTGTGAGCCCCACCCTGGCCTTCCTGTGAAGGAGGCCCATGCATCTTCCTATCCCTTTACATGACAATCCCTGCCCCCAAGTTGGCTCTAGCTAGTGTCTTGGGGCTCAGAGATTCTCTGAGTTCACCCTCAGGACCATAGTGCTGCTTCAGTCCTGGCTCTTTCCAGCCATTGAACAGAGGCCTCTGGGCCTAGAGAGCTGCAAGTTGCAAACTCAGGTCCCTTTCTGCAGAGATCCCTTATACCTGGCCCCTTCAACTACAATGCTTGCAGCACACTGGCATGGCTCTGTTCACTGCTGTTCTTCCCTCATGGAAGCATCGAACAGGTAACTCTTGGAGAAGAAAGAGGCCACTTGGGTTTCCGAAGCTGGAGGCCCACATCCTGGCTTTTCTTGTTTATTCCTGTCAGGCCCATATGAAGAGCATAGGCAGCACAGGAGGTCAGCTCTTCATGGCGGAGGGTTTTTCTTCCTGGCCCTGGGAGCTCATGGGTCTTTAGGAAGTTCTGTTTGAATGGGCTGAGGGAATGCTCTAGCTGCTGTGTCAAGTGCTAGATGGCAGAGAGGCCTGCAGACAAGGACAAGCCTACCTCCTAGCAGAGGGTACAGTGAGCATGCTAAGTGGCTGTTAGCTGTCCCTGTATCCATGTTTGTTTGTGCTAGGAACTATCTGCTAGACAAGGTGTCAGATCAAACCTTCAGCCCTCTTGGATAAAACTGGTGTGTGTGGGGTGGGGAGGTGGGGGGAGGGCTGACTCACACGCTCTCAGTCATGCAGGTACATGCTGTGGCCAGAGGTCAACCTTGCACACCATTTCCAGGATCTGCCCACCTAGTTTCCTGAGATCTTTATTGTCCTCCAGCTTGGTGATTTAAGTAGGCTGATTGGCCAGGTCCTTCTTTCTTGACTTCCTTAGCTCTGGGTTTATAAACATGCCATCATTCCTGGCTTTTTATGTGAGTTAACAAGGTCAAAGTTAGGTCCCTATGCTTGTGTAGCAGTCTGTCCAGCCTCTATCTATTTTATAGGCAGTATTTTGCTCTATAACCTGGAATTGCCTTATATTCAGGATGCTCCTCCTTTAACCTCTGGAGGGCTGGGGCTTAGGCATCCACCATTACAACTGGCAACTGGTCATGGTTTTTGGTTCTTTGGTTTTGCCTCAGACTTGGTCTCAGGAGGCACACAGTTCTGGTCACTTCCAGGACATGGGGGTGGCCTTTGCAGCATGGGAAACAGGCACACATACAGAATGAGCTGTGCAGGGTTCTCGAGGGGACTGTTTTCTTACTACGGCTATGTGTCTTGAGCTTCTGGTGACTTCTTTGTTGACAAGTGCCGTGTCATGACCCGAGCTGCCTGTTCTCCATACTGCAAAGGCCACCCACATGTCCTGGAAGTGACCGGCACTGTGCCTTGTGAATGGCCTGCCAGACTTTGAGGAGAGCCATTTGGTGTGATGAGACGTGATTGAGTGTCTGCTGACAGTCACCATTCAGTGACAGAGATGTGGAATAATTAGTCTGGAACCAGAGAGCTATAAAGAGTTTGTAGGCGGGGCTGGTGAGATGGCTCAGTGGGTAAGAGCACCCGACTGCTCTTCCAAAGGTCCAGAGTTCAAATCCCAGCAACCACATGGTGGCTCACAACCATCTACAACGAGATCTGGCACCCTCTTCTGGAGTGTCTGAAGACAGCTACAGTGTACTTACATATAATAAATAAATAAATCTTAAAAAAAAAACCAAAACAAATAGTTAAAAAAAAAAAAAAGAGTTTGTAGGCAATGGAATAGTCACCTGGCTCATGAAAGCCAAATTGATCTGGCAGTGATCTAGGGTGGAGCCTTCAGCAGCCACTGAAGTGCTCAATGGTGGAAGGACTGGAACCATCATAATTTACCATTGCTTGGAGCGGCCTCTGTGTGTTCTTCCTTGTAATGAGTAAATGGCTTGAACACTTGTATTCTTTGACCATTTTAGTCTTACGTGATATGCTTTGGCCCAATCTCCCCATTATGCTGACTCCCTCCCCCCAACCCTTTTACTTTCACCCTGTCCTTTGCCTTTTCTTTCCTCCTGTATGCCTTTCTGTGTGTCTCACTGCATTTAGTTAGGGTTGCTTACTGAACATGGGTGGGATTATACACTTGGGCAAGGGCACCTTACCTGAAGCTATCCCACTTAGAAACTGACTCTCTTCAACCCTTCAGACTTGCACTGCCCATTAGCTCCTCAGGGAGGGGGAGGGTCTCCTGAGCTCCTTCCTTATCATTGGTACTGTGAATTCTTGGGTTTGAGGCAGGATCTCATTTAGGAGTCTAGCTAGATCATGGCTTCCAGGCAGACTCTTCTCTTTGCTTCCCATCTCACCATGGGAGCCTGGGAGTACAGATGTGTTATCTGCCTGGCGATTCGAACTCATACAGCAAGTGCTTTCCCACTGCTGAGCCATCTTGTGGCAGTTTTCGGTTACTGGTCTGTGTCTTAAGACCTTGTGGCAGCCTCCGCACATCTTGCCGTCGCTTACTTAGGTGTTAACCAAGTCCCAGGGGTGGATGCCTCGTCCACCTCTCAGGTGGCCCGTATCACTGAGACAGCTCCACACATAGACATCAACCTTCACCAACACTGGCTGTGCTGAGGCTTCTCAGTTCATGGCTGTAAATGTCAGGAAGCCAAATGATGGTGGGCTGTGCACTAATTGGCCACGTACTTGGAAGCTGCAGGCGGGCTCACTTTTAAGTAGGCGCTTTGAGCTGGCCTTCCTGCTGTCTGCTCTGAAATTCTGATGCTGGACAAATGTCAGGAGGCTTTCTCTACACCATCACTTTCGTCTTTTTGAAGAGACCCTGGAGGCCATTACTGGAGACCCCATCTGGTTTAAAGATAGTCATAGAGAGCTCATACGACTCTACTTCTGGCCTTCTCAGACAGAGGGCTAACAGCTGTCGTGACCCACCCTGTCTCCCATGTCAGGCACATTGGCCATTCTGAACCCTCTGGTCCGTAGTTAGTGCTTCCTCTGGAGTGAACTAAACAGGTTCCCAGGCTCACCTGGACAGACAAGCACTTATAAATATTTATAAATATTCATGTCAGAAACTGTGCCCTAGAAATACAGTTGAAGCTTTGATTCTTAGCCTGGGGAAGAGGGTCTAAGTGATTGGTAGTCTGAAATGTCACCAGTGTTACTCGTATGGGTGGACAAAGGGCCATCATGTGGTTCCTTGGCTCCTGCCTAGGCTAGTGCCTCCTCTGTCCTGCCAGTGTCTGTCTATGCTGGTAGCTGCTGCCGTCACTCTCCCTCTACATAGTTTGTTGTTTGTTGGCAGCACTAGGGGCACTCAAAGGACTGGAGAAGTGAATTGAAATACCTGGTGGCTTTTTTGAGTCTCACCAACAGTCCACCATCTGCTCAGCCTCAGTTCACCAGCATCTTGTGTTTTTAAACTGTCTAAGTCACTAGACAGGTTGTTGTTGTTGTTATTTCTTCTTCTTCTTCTTCTTCTTCTTCTTCTTCTTCTTCTTCTTCTTCTTCTTCTTCTTCTTCTTCTTCTTCCTCCTCCTCCTCCTCCTCCTCCTCTTCCTCCTGCTCCTCCTGCTCCTCCTCTTCCTCCTCCTGTTCCTCCTCCTCCTCTTCCTTCTCTTCCTCCTCCTCCCCTCCCCCTCCCTCTTCTTGTCCCCTCCTCCCCCTCTTCTCCCTCTCCTCTTCCTTCTTTTCCTCCTTCTCCTCCCCTCCCCCTCCCCCTCTTTCCCCCCCCTCCCCCTCTCCTCCTCCTGCTCCTCCTCCCCCCTCCCCTCCTCGTCCTCCTCGTCCTCCTCGTCCTCCTCCTCCCTCTTTTTTTTTTAAATGATAGGGTCTTATGTAGCCCATGCTGACTTGCTGAGTAGCTAAGAATGCCCTTGAACTTGTGATACTTCCCCTGCTACTCAAGTGTTTATAGGTATACACAACCACATCCAATTTATGCTGTTCTGTGAATCAAACACAGAGCTTTGTGAAGGCAAGGCAAGGCAAGGCAAGGCAAGGCAAGGCAAGGCAAGGCAAGGCAAGGCAAGGCAAGGCAAGGCAAGGCAAGGCAAGGCAAGGCAAGGCAAGGCAAGGCAAGGCAAGGCAAGGCAAGGCAAGGCAAGGCAAGGCAAGGCAAGGCAAGGCAAGGCAAGGCAAGGCAAGGCAAGGCAAGGCAAGGCAAGGCAAGGCAAGGCAAGGCAAGGCAAGGCAAGGCAAGGCAAGGCAAGGCAAGGCAAGGCAAGGCAAGGCAAGGCAAGGCAAGGCAAGGCAAGGCAAGGCAAGGCAAGGCAAGGCAAGGCAAGGCAAGGCAAGGCAAGGCAAGGCAAGGCAAGGCAAGGCAAGGCAAGGCAAGGCAAGGCAAGGCAAGGCAAGGCAAGGCAAGGCAAGGCAAGGCAAGGCAAGGCAAGGCAAGGCAAGGCAAGGCAAGGCAAGGCAAGGCAAGGCAAGGCAAGGCAAGGCAAGGCAAGGCAAGGCAAGGCAAGGCAAGGCAAGGCAAGGCAAGGCAAGGCAAGGCAAGGCAAGGCAAGGCAAGGCAAGGCAAGGCAAGGCAAGGCAAGGCAAGGCAAGGCAAGGCAAGGCAAGGCAAGGCAAGGCAAGGCAAGGCAAGGCAAGGCAAGGCAAGGCAAGGCAAGGCAAGGCAAGGCAAGGCAAGGCAAGGCAAGGCAAGGCAAGGCAAGGCAAGGCAAGGCAAGGCAAGGCAAGGCAAGGCAAGGCAAGGCAAGGCAAGGCAAGGCAAGGCAAGGCAAGGCAAGGCAAGGCAAGGCAAGGCAAGGCAAGGCAAGGCAAGGCAAGGCAAGGCAAGGCAAGGCAAGGCAAGGCAAGGCAAGGCAAGGCAAGGCAAGGCAAGGCAAGGCAAGGCAAGGCAAGGCAAGGCAAGGCAAGGCAAGGCAAGGCAAGGCAAGGCAAGGCAAGGCAAGGCAAGGCAAGGCAAGGCAAGGCAAGGCAAGGCAAGGCAAGGCAAGGCAAGGCAAGGCAAGGCAAGGCAAGGCAAGGCAAGGCAAGGCAAGGCAAGGCAAGGCAAGGCAAGGCAAGGCAAGGCAAGGCAAGGCAAGGCAAGGCAAGGCAAGGCAAGGCAAGGCAAGGCAAGGCAAGGCAAGGCAAGGCAAGGCAAGGCAAGGCAAGGCAAGGCAAGGCAAGGCAAGGCAAGGCAAGGCAAGGCAAGGCAAGGCAAGGCAAGGCAAGGCAAGGCAAGGCAAGGCAAGGCAAGGCAAGGCAAGGCAAGGCAAGGCAAGGCAAGGCAAGGCAAGGCAAGGCAAGGCAAGGCAAGGCAAGGCAAGGCAAGGCAAGGCAAGGCAAGGCAAGGCAAGGCAAGGCAAGGCAAGGCAAGGCAAGGCAAGGCAAGGCAAGGCAAGGCAAGGCAAGGCAAGGCAAGGCAAGGCAAGGCAAGGCAAGGCAAGGCAAGGCAAGGCAAGGCAAGGCAAGGCAAGGCAAGGCAAGGCAAGGCAAGGCAAGGCAAGGCAAGGCAAGGCAAGGCAAGGCAAGGCAAGGCAAGGCAAGGCAAGGCAAGGCAAGGCAAGGCAAGGCAAGGCAAGGCAAGGCAAGGCAAGGCAAGGCAAGGCAAGGCAAGGCAAGGCAAGGCAAGGCAAGGCAAGGCAAGGCAAGGCAAGGCAAGGCAAGGCAAGGCAAGGCAAGGCAAGGCAAGGCAAGGCAAGGCAAGGCAAGGCAAGGCAAGGCAAGGCAAGGCAAGGCAAGGCAAGGCAAGGCAAGGCAAGGCAAGGCAAGGCAAGGCAAGGCAAGGCAAGGCAAGGCAAGGCAAGGCAAGGCAAGGCAAGGCAAGGCAAGGCAAGGCAAGGCAAGGCAAGGCAAGGCAAGGCAAGGCAAGGCAAGGCAAGGCAAGGCAAGGCAAGGCAAGGCAAGGCAAGGCAAGGCAAGGCAAGGCAAGGCAAGGCAAGGCAAGGCAAGGCAAGGCAAGGCAAGGCAAGGCAAGGCAAGGCAAGGCAAGGCAAGGCAAGGCAAGGCAAGGCAAGGCAAGGCAAGGCAAGGCAAGGCAAGGCAAGGCAAGGCAAGGCAAGGCAAGGCAAGGCAAGGCAAGGCAAGGCAAGGCAAGGCAAGGCAAGGCAAGGCAAGGCAAGGCAAGGCAAGGCAAGGCAAGGCAAGGCAAGGCAAGGCAAGGCAAGGCAAGGCAAGGCAAGGCAAGGCAAGGCAAGGCAAGGCAAGGCAAGGCAAGGCAAGGCAAGGCAAGGCAAGGCAAGGCAAGGCAAGGCAAGGCAAGGCAAGGCAAGGCAAGGCAAGGCAAGGCAAGGCAAGGCAAGGCAAGGCAAGGCAAGGCAAGGCAAGGCAAGGCAAGGCAAGGCAAGGCAAGGCAAGGCAAGGCAAGGCAAGGCAAGGCAAGGCAAGGCAAGGCAAGGCAAGGCAAGGCAAGGCAAGGCAAGGCAAGGCAAGGCAAGGCAAGGCAAGGCAAGGCAAGGCAAGGCAAGGCAAGGCAAGGCAAGGCAAGGCAAGGCAAGGCAAGGCAAGGCAAGGCAAGGCAAGGCAAGGCAAGGCAAGGCAAGGCAAGGCAAGGCAAGGCAAGGCAAGGCAAGGCAAGGCAAGGCAAGGCAAGGCAAGGCAAGGCAAGGCAAGGCAAGGCAAGGCAAGGCAAGGCAAGGCAAGGCAAGGCAAGGCAAGGCAAGGCAAGGCAAGGCAAGGCAAGGCAAGGCAAGGCAAGGCAAGGCAAGGCAAGGCAAGGCAAGGCAAGGCAAGGCAAGGCAAGGCAAGGCAAGGCAAGGCAAGGCAAGGCAAGGCAAGGCAAGGCAAGGCAAGGCAAGGCAAGGCAAGGCAAGGCAAGGCAAGGCAAGGCAAGGCAAGGCAAGGCAAGGCAAGGCAAGGCAAGGCAAGGCAAGGCAAGGCAAGGCAAGGCAAGGCAAGGCAAGGCAAGGCAAGGCAAGGCAAGGCAAGGCAAGGCAAGGCAAGGCAAGGCAAGGCAAGGCAAGGCAAGGCAAGGCAAGGCAAGGCAAGGCAAGGCAAGGCAAGGCAAGGCAAGGCAAGGCAAGGCAAGGCAAGGCAAGGCAAGGCAAGGCAAGGCAAGGCAAGGCAAGGCAAGGCAAGGCAAGGCAAGGCAAGGCAAGGCAAGGCAAGGCAAGGCAAGGCAAGGCAAGGCAAGGCAAGGCAAGGCAAGGCAAGGCAAGGCAAGGCAAGGCAAGGCAAGGCAAGGCAAGGCAAGGCAAGGCAAGGCAAGGCAAGGCAAGGCAAGGCAAGGCAAGGCAAGGCAAGGCAAGGCAAGGCAAGGCAAGGCAAGGCAAGGCAAGGCAAGGCAAGGCAAGGCAAGGCAAGGCAAGGCAAGGCAAGGCAAGGCAAGGCAAGGCAAGGCAAGGCAAGGCAAGGCAAGGCAAGGCAAGGCAAGGCAAGGCAAGGCAAGGCAAGGCAAGGCAAGGCAAGGCAAGGCAAGGCAAGGCAAGGCAAGGCAAGGCAAGGCAAGGCAAGGCAAGGCAAGGCAAGGCAAGGCAAGGCAAGGCAAGGCAAGGCAAGGCAAGGCAAGGCAAGGCAAGGCAAGGCAAGGCAAGGCAAGGCAAGGCAAGGCAAGGCAAGGCAAGGCAAGGCAAGGCAAGGCAAGGCAAGGCAAGGCAAGGCAAGGCAAGGCAAGGCAAGGCAAGGCAAGGCAAGGCAAGGCAAGGCAAGGCAAGGCAAGGCAAGGCAAGGCAAGGCAAGGCAAGGCAAGGCAAGGCAAGGCAAGGCAAGGCAAGGCAAGGCAAGGCAAGGCAAGGCAAGGCAAGGCAAGGCAAGGCAAGGCAAGGCAAGGCAAGGCAAGGCAAGGCAAGGCAAGGCAAGGCAAGGCAAGGCAAGGCAAGGCAAGGCAAGGCAAGGCAAGGCAAGGCAAGGCAAGGCAAGGCAAGGCAAGGCAAGGCAAGGCAAGGCAAGGCAAGGCAAGGCAAGGCAAGGCAAGGCAAGGCAAGGCAAGGCAAGGCAAGGCAAGGCAAGGCAAGGCAAGGCAAGGCAAGGCAAGGCAAGGCAAGGCAAGGCAAGGCAAGGCAAGGCAAGGCAAGGCAAGGCAAGGCAAGGCAAGGCAAGGCAAGGCAAGGCAAGGCAAGGCAAGGCAAGGCAAGGCAAGGCAAGGCAAGGCAAGGCAAGGCAAGGCAAGGCAAGGCAAGGCAAGGCAAGGCAAGGCAAGGCAAGGCAAGGCAAGGCAAGGCAAGGCAAGGCAAGGCAAGGCAAGGCAAGGCAAGGCAAGGCAAGGCAAGGCAAGGCAAGGCAAGGCAAGGCAAGGCAAGGCAAGGCAAGGCAAGGCAAGGCAAGGCAAGGCAAGGCAAGGCAAGGCAAGGCAAGGCAAGGCAAGGCAAGGCAAGGCAAGGCAAGGCAAGGCAAGGCAAGGCAAGGCAAGGCAAGGCAAGGCAAGGCAAGGCAAGGCAAGGCAAGGCAAGGCAAGGCAAGGCAAGGCAAGGCAAGGCAAGGCAAGGCAAGGCAAGGCAAGGCAAGGCAAGGCAAGGCAAGGCAAGGCAAGGCAAGGCAAGGCAAGGCAAGGCAAGGCAAGGCAAGGCAAGGCAAGGCAAGGCAAGGCAAGGCAAGGCAAGGCAAGGCAAGGCAAGGCAAGGCAAGGCAAGGCAAGGCAAGGCAAGGCAAGGCAAGGCAAGGCAAGGCAAGGCAAGGCAAGGCAAGGCAAGGCAAGGCAAGGCAAGGCAAGGCAAGGCAAGGCAAGGCAAGGCAAGGCAAGGCAAGGCAAGGCAAGGCAAGGCAAGGCAAGGCAAGGCAAGGCAAGGCAAGGCAAGGCAAGGCAAGGCAAGGCAAGGCAAGGCAAGGCAAGGCAAGGCAAGGCAAGGCAAGGCAAGGCAAGGCAAGGCAAGGCAAGGCAAGGCAAGGCAAGGCAAGGCAAGGCAAGGCAAGGCAAGGCAAGGCAAGGCAAGGCAAGGCAAGGCAAGGCAAGGCAAGGCAAGGCAAGGCAAGGCAAGGCAAGGCAAGGCAAGGCAAGGCAAGGCAAGGCAAGGCAAGGCAAGGCAAGGCAAGGCAAGGCAAGGCAAGGCAAGGCAAGGCAAGGCAAGGCAAGGCAAGGCAAGGCAAGGCAAGGCAAGGCAAGGCAAGGCAAGGCAAGGCAAGGCAAGGCAAGGCAAGGCAAGGCAAGGCAAGGCAAGGCAAGGCAAGGCAAGGCAAGGCAAGGCAAGGCAAGGCAAGGCAAGGCAAGGCAAGGCAAGGCAAGGCAAGGCAAGGCAAGGCAAGGCAAGGCAAGGCAAGGCAAGGCAAGGCAAGGCAAGGCAAGGCAAGGCAAGGCAAGGCAAGGCAAGGCAAGGCAAGGCAAGGCAAGGCAAGGCAAGGCAAGGCAAGGCAAGGCAAGGCAAGGCAAGGCAAGGCAAGGCAAGGCAAGGCAAGGCAAGGCAAGGCAAGGCAAGGCAAGGCAAGGCAAGGCAAGGCAAGGCAAGGCAAGGCAAGGCAAGGCAAGGCAAGGCAAGGCAAGGCAAGGCAAGGCAAGGCAAGGCAAGGCAAGGCAAGGCAAGGCAAGGCAAGGCAAGGCAAGGCAAGGCAAGGCAAGGCAAGGCAAGGCAAGGCAAGGCAAGGCAAGGCAAGGCAAGGCAAGGCAAGGCAAGGCAAGGCAAGGCAAGGCAAGGCAAGGCAAGGCAAGGCAAGGCAAGGCAAGGCAAGGCAAGGCAAGGCAAGGCAAGGCAAGGCAAGGCAAGGCAAGGCAAGGCAAGGCAAGGCAAGGCAAGGCAAGGCAAGGCAAGGCAAGGCAAGGCAAGGCAAGGCAAGGCAAGGCAAGGCAAGGCAAGGCAAGGCAAGGCAAGGCAAGGCAAGGCAAGGCAAGGCAAGGCAAGGCAAGGCAAGGCAAGGCAAGGCAAGGCAAGGCAAGGCAAGGCAAGGCAAGGCAAGGCAAGGCAAGGCAAGGCAAGGCAAGGCAAGGCAAGGCAAGGCAAGGCAAGGCAAGGCAAGGCAAGGCAAGGCAAGGCAAGGCAAGGCAAGGCAAGGCAAGGCAAGGCAAGGCAAGGCAAGGCAAGGCAAGGCAAGGCAAGGCAAGGCAAGGCAAGGCAAGGCAAGGCAAGGCAAGGCAAGGCAAGGCAAGGCAAGGCAAGGCAAGGCAAGGCAAGGCAAGGCAAGGCAAGGCAAGGCAAGGCAAGGCAAGGCAAGGCAAGGCAAGGCAAGGCAAGGCAAGGCAAGGCAAGGCAAGGCAAGGCAAGGCAAGGCAAGGCAAGGCAAGGCAAGGCAAGGCAAGGCAAGGCAAGGCAAGGCAAGGCAAGGCAAGGCAAGGCAAGGCAAGGCAAGGCAAGGCAAGGCAAGGCAAGGCAAGGCAAGGCAAGGCAAGGCAAGGCAAGGCAAGGCAAGGCAAGGCAAGGCAAGGCAAGGCAAGGCAAGGCAAGGCAAGGCAAGGCAAGGCAAGGCAAGGCAAGGCAAGGCAAGGCAAGGCAAGGCAAGGCAAGGCAAGGCAAGGCAAGGCAAGGCAAGGCAAGGCAAGGCAAGGCAAGGCAAGGCAAGGCAAGGCAAGGCAAGGCAAGGCAAGGCAAGGCAAGGCAAGGCAAGGCAAGGCAAGGCAAGGCAAGGCAAGGCAAGGCAAGGCAAGGCAAGGCAAGGCAAGGCAAGGCAAGGCAAGGCAAGGCAAGGCAAGGCAAGGCAAGGCAAGGCAAGGCAAGGCAAGGCAAGGCAAGGCAAGGCAAGGCAAGGCAAGGCAAGGCAAGGCAAGGCAAGGCAAGGCAAGGCAAGGCAAGGCAAGGCAAGGCAAGGCAAGGCAAGGCAAGGCAAGGCAAGGCAAGGCAAGGCAAGGCAAGGCAAGGCAAGGCAAGGCAAGGCAAGGCAAGGCAAGGCAAGGCAAGGCAAGGCAAGGCAAGGCAAGGCAAGGCAAGGCAAGGCAAGGCAAGGCAAGGCAAGGCAAGGCAAGGCAAGGCAAGGCAAGGCAAGGCAAGGCAAGGCAAGGCAAGGCAAGGCAAGGCAAGGCAAGGCAAGGCAAGGCAAGGCAAGGCAAGGCAAGGCAAGGCAAGGCAAGGCAAGGCAAGGCAAGGCAAGGCAAGGCAAGGCAAGGCAAGGCAAGGCAAGGCAAGGCAAGGCAAGGCAAGGCAAGGCAAGGCAAGGCAAGGCAAGGCAAGGCAAGGCAAGGCAAGGCAAGGCAAGGCAAGGCAAGGCAAGGCAAGGCAAGGCAAGGCAAGGCAAGGCAAGGCAAGGCAAGGCAAGGCAAGGCAAGGCAAGGCAAGGCAAGGCAAGGCAAGGCAAGGCAAGGCAAGGCAAGGCAAGGCAAGGCAAGGCAAGGCAAGGCAAGGCAAGGCAAGGCAAGGCAAGGCAAGGCAAGGCAAGGCAAGGCAAGGCAAGGCAAGGCAAGGCAAGGCAAGGCAAGGCAAGGCAAGGCAAGGCAAGGCAAGGCAAGGCAAGGCAAGGCAAGGCAAGGCAAGGCAAGGCAAGGCAAGGCAAGGCAAGGCAAGGCAAGGCAAGGCAAGGCAAGGCAAGGCAAGGCAAGGCAAGGCAAGGCAAGGCAAGGCAAGGCAAGGCAAGGCAAGGCAAGGCAAGGCAAGGCAAGGCAAGGCAAGGCAAGGCAAGGCAAGGCAAGGCAAGGCAAGGCAAGGCAAGGCAAGGCAAGGCAAGGCAAGGCAAGGCAAGGCAAGGCAAGGCAAGGCAAGGCAAGGCAAGGCAAGGCAAGGCAAGGCAAGGCAAGGCAAGGCAAGGCAAGGCAAGGCAAGGCAAGGCAAGGCAAGGCAAGGCAAGGCAAGGCAAGGCAAGGCAAGGCAAGGCAAGGCAAGGCAAGGCAAGGCAAGGCAAGGCAAGGCAAGGCAAGGCAAGGCAAGGCAAGGCAAGGCAAGGCAAGGCAAGGCAAGGCAAGGCAAGGCAAGGCAAGGCAAGGCAAGGCAAGGCAAGGCAAGGCAAGGCAAGGCAAGGCAAGGCAAGGCAAGGCAAGGCAAGGCAAGGCAAGGCAAGGCAAGGCAAGGCAAGGCAAGGCAAGGCAAGGCAAGGCAAGGCAAGGCAAGGCAAGGCAAGGCAAGGCAAGGCAAGGCAAGGCAAGGCAAGGCAAGGCAAGGCAAGGCAAGGCAAGGCAAGGCAAGGCAAGGCAAGGCAAGGCAAGGCAAGGCAAGGCAAGGCAAGGCAAGGCAAGGCAAGGCAAGGCAAGGCAAGGCAAGGCAAGGCAAGGCAAGGCAAGGCAAGGCAAGGCAAGGCAAGGCAAGGCAAGGCAAGGCAAGGCAAGGCAAGGCAAGGCAAGGCAAGGCAAGGCAAGGCAAGGCAAGGCAAGGCAAGGCAAGGCAAGGCAAGGCAAGGCAAGGCAAGGCAAGGCAAGGCAAGGCAAGGCAAGGCAAGGCAAGGCAAGGCAAGGCAAGGCAAGGCAAGGCAAGGCAAGGCAAGGCAAGGCAAGGCAAGGCAAGGCAAGGCAAGGCAAGGCAAGGCAAGGCAAGGCAAGGCAAGGCAAGGCAAGGCAAGGCAAGGCAAGGCAAGGCAAGGCAAGGCAAGGCAAGGCAAGGCAAGGCAAGGCAAGGCAAGGCAAGGCAAGGCAAGGCAAGGCAAGGCAAGGCAAGGCAAGGCAAGGCAAGGCAAGGCAAGGCAAGGCAAGGCAAGGCAAGGCAAGGCAAGGCAAGGCAAGGCAAGGCAAGGCAAGGCAAGGCAAGGCAAGGCAAGGCAAGGCAAGGCAAGGCAAGGCAAGGCAAGGCAAGGCAAGGCAAGGCAAGGCAAGGCAAGGCAAGGCAAGGCAAGGCAAGGCAAGGCAAGGCAAGGCAAGGCAAGGCAAGGCAAGGCAAGGCAAGGCAAGGCAAGGCAAGGCAAGGCAAGGCAAGGCAAGGCAAGGCAAGGCAAGGCAAGGCAAGGCAAGGCAAGGCAAGGCAAGGCAAGGCAAGGCAAGGCAAGGCAAGGCAAGGCAAGGCAAGGCAAGGCAAGGCAAGGCAAGGCAAGGCAAGGCAAGGCAAGGCAAGGCAAGGCAAGGCAAGGCAAGGCAAGGCAAGGCAAGGCAAGGCAAGGCAAGGCAAGGCAAGGCAAGGCAAGGCAAGGCAAGGCAAGGCAAGGCAAGGCAAGGCAAGGCAAGGCAAGGCAAGGCAAGGCAAGGCAAGGCAAGGCAAGGCAAGGCAAGGCAAGGCAAGGCAAGGCAAGGCAAGGCAAGGCAAGGCAAGGCAAGGCAAGGCAAGGCAAGGCAAGGCAAGGCAAGGCAAGGCAAGGCAAGGCAAGGCAAGGCAAGGCAAGGCAAGGCAAGGCAAGGCAAGGCAAGGCAAGGCAAGGCAAGGCAAGGCAAGGCAAGGCAAGGCAAGGCAAGGCAAGGCAAGGCAAGGCAAGGCAAGGCAAGGCAAGGCAAGGCAAGGCAAGGCAAGGCAAGGCAAGGCAAGGCAAGGCAAGGCAAGGCAAGGCAAGGCAAGGCAAGGCAAGGCAAGGCAAGGCAAGGCAAGGCAAGGCAAGGCAAGGCAAGGCAAGGCAAGGCAAGGCAAGGCAAGGCAAGGCAAGGCAAGGCAAGGCAAGGCAAGGCAAGGCAAGGCAAGGCAAGGCAAGGCAAGGCAAGGCAAGGCAAGGCAAGGCAAGGCAAGGCAAGGCAAGGCAAGGCAAGGCAAGGCAAGGCAAGGCAAGGCAAGGCAAGGCAAGGCAAGGCAAGGCAAGGCAAGGCAAGGCAAGGCAAGGCAAGGCAAGGCAAGGCAAGGCAAGGCAAGGCAAGGCAAGGCAAGGCAAGGCAAGGCAAGGCAAGGCAAGGCAAGGCAAGGCAAGGCAAGGCAAGGCAAGGCAAGGCAAGGCAAGGCAAGGCAAGGCAAGGCAAGGCAAGGCAAGGCAAGGCAAGGCAAGGCAAGGCAAGGCAAGGCAAGGCAAGGCAAGGCAAGGCAAGGCAAGGCAAGGCAAGGCAAGGCAAGGCAAGGCAAGGCAAGGCAAGGCAAGGCAAGGCAAGGCAAGGCAAGGCAAGGCAAGGCAAGGCAAGGCAAGGCAAGGCAAGGCAAGGCAAGGCAAGGCAAGGCAAGGCAAGGCAAGGCAAGGCAAGGCAAGGCAAGGCAAGGCAAGGCAAGGCAAGGCAAGGCAAGGCAAGGCAAGGCAAGGCAAGGCAAGGCAAGGCAAGGCAAGGCAAGGCAAGGCAAGGCAAGGCAAGGCAAGGCAAGGCAAGGCAAGGCAAGGCAAGGCAAGGCAAGGCAAGGCAAGGCAAGGCAAGGCAAGGCAAGGCAAGGCAAGGCAAGGCAAGGCAAGGCAAGGCAAGGCAAGGCAAGGCAAGGCAAGGCAAGGCAAGGCAAGGCAAGGCAAGGCAAGGCAAGGCAAGGCAAGGCAAGGCAAGGCAAGGCAAGGCAAGGCAAGGCAAGGCAAGGCAAGGCAAGGCAAGGCAAGGCAAGGCAAGGCAAGGCAAGGCAAGGCAAGGCAAGGCAAGGCAAGGCAAGGCAAGGCAAGGCAAGGCAAGGCAAGGCAAGGCAAGGCAAGGCAAGGCAAGGCAAGGCAAGGCAAGGCAAGGCAAGGCAAGGCAAGGCAAGGCAAGGCAAGGCAAGGCAAGGCAAGGCAAGGCAAGGCAAGGCAAGGCAAGGCAAGGCAAGGCAAGGCAAGGCAAGGCAAGGCAAGGCAAGGCAAGGCAAGGCAAGGCAAGGCAAGGCAAGGCAAGGCAAGGCAAGGCAAGGCAAGGCAAGGCAAGGCAAGGCAAGGCAAGGCAAGGCAAGGCAAGGCAAGGCAAGGCAAGGCAAGGCAAGGCAAGGCAAGGCAAGGCAAGGCAAGGCAAGGCAAGGCAAGGCAAGGCAAGGCAAGGCAAGGCAAGGCAAGGCAAGGCAAGGCAAGGCAAGGCAAGGCAAGGCAAGGCAAGGCAAGGCAAGGCAAGGCAAGGCAAGGCAAGGCAAGGCAAGGCAAGGCAAGGCAAGGCAAGGCAAGGCAAGGCAAGGCAAGGCAAGGCAAGGCAAGGCAAGGCAAGGCAAGGCAAGGCAAGGCAAGGCAAGGCAAGGCAAGGCAAGGCAAGGCAAGGCAAGGCAAGGCAAGGCAAGGCAAGGCAAGGCAAGGCAAGGCAAGGCAAGGCAAGGCAAGGCAAGGCAAGGCAAGGCAAGGCAAGGCAAGGCAAGGCAAGGCAAGGCAAGGCAAGGCAAGGCAAGGCAAGGCAAGGCAAGGCAAGGCAAGGCAAGGCAAGGCAAGGCAAGGCAAGGCAAGGCAAGGCAAGGCAAGGCAAGGCAAGGCAAGGCAAGGCAAGGCAAGGCAAGGCAAGGCAAGGCAAGGCAAGGCAAGGCAAGGCAAGGCAAGGCAAGGCAAGGCAAGGCAAGGCAAGGCAAGGCAAGGCAAGGCAAGGCAAGGCAAGGCAAGGCAAGGCAAGGCAAGGCAAGGCAAGGCAAGGCAAGGCAAGGCAAGGCAAGGCAAGGCAAGGCAAGGCAAGGCAAGGCAAGGCAAGGCAAGGCAAGGCAAGGCAAGGCAAGGCAAGGCAAGGCAAGGCAAGGCAAGGCAAGGCAAGGCAAGGCAAGGCAAGGCAAGGCAAGGCAAGGCAAGGCAAGGCAAGGCAAGGCAAGGCAAGGCAAGGCAAGGCAAGGCAAGGCAAGGCAAGGCAAGGCAAGGCAAGGCAAGGCAAGGCAAGGCAAGGCAAGGCAAGGCAAGGCAAGGCAAGGCAAGGCAAGGCAAGGCAAGGCAAGGCAAGGCAAGGCAAGGCAAGGCAAGGCAAGGCAAGGCAAGGCAAGGCAAGGCAAGGCAAGGCAAGGCAAGGCAAGGCAAGGCAAGGCAAGGCAAGGCAAGGCAAGGCAAGGCAAGGCAAGGCAAGGCAAGGCAAGGCAAGGCAAGGCAAGGCAAGGCAAGGCAAGGCAAGGCAAGGCAAGGCAAGGCAAGGCAAGGCAAGGCAAGGCAAGGCAAGGCAAGGCAAGGCAAGGCAAGGCAAGGCAAGGCAAGGCAAGGCAAGGCAAGGCAAGGCAAGGCAAGGCAAGGCAAGGCAAGGCAAGGCAAGGCAAGGCAAGGCAAGGCAAGGCAAGGCAAGGCAAGGCAAGGCAAGGCAAGGCAAGGCAAGGCAAGGCAAGGCAAGGCAAGGCAAGGCAAGGCAAGGCAAGGCAAGGCAAGGCAAGGCAAGGCAAGGCAAGGCAAGGCAAGGCAAGGCAAGGCAAGGCAAGGCAAGGCAAGGCAAGGCAAGGCAAGGCAAGGCAAGGCAAGGCAAGGCAAGGCAAGGCAAGGCAAGGCAAGGCAAGGCAAGGCAAGGCAAGGCAAGGCAAGGCAAGGCAAGGCAAGGCAAGGCAAGGCAAGGCAAGGCAAGGCAAGGCAAGGCAAGGCAAGGCAAGGCAAGGCAAGGCAAGGCAAGGCAAGGCAAGGCAAGGCAAGGCAAGGCAAGGCAAGGCAAGGCAAGGCAAGGCAAGGCAAGGCAAGGCAAGGCAAGGCAAGGCAAGGCAAGGCAAGGCAAGGCAAGGCAAGGCAAGGCAAGGCAAGGCAAGGCAAGGCAAGGCAAGGCAAGGCAAGGCAAGGCAAGGCAAGGCAAGGCAAGGCAAGGCAAGGCAAGGCAAGGCAAGGCAAGGCAAGGCAAGGCAAGGCAAGGCAAGGCAAGGCAAGGCAAGGCAAGGCAAGGCAAGGCAAGGCAAGGCAAGGCAAGGCAAGGCAAGGCAAGGCAAGGCAAGGCAAGGCAAGGCAAGGCAAGGCAAGGCAAGGCAAGGCAAGGCAAGGCAAGGCAAGGCAAGGCAAGGCAAGGCAAGGCAAGGCAAGGCAAGGCAAGGCAAGGCAAGGCAAGGCAAGGCAAGGCAAGGCAAGGCAAGGCAAGGCAAGGCAAGGCAAGGCAAGGCAAGGCAAGGCAAGGCAAGGCAAGGCAAGGCAAGGCAAGGCAAGGCAAGGCAAGGCAAGGCAAGGCAAGGCAAGGCAAGGCAAGGCAAGGCAAGGCAAGGCAAGGCAAGGCAAGGCAAGGCAAGGCAAGGCAAGGCAAGGCAAGGCAAGGCAAGGCAAGGCAAGGCAAGGCAAGGCAAGGCAAGGCAAGGCAAGGCAAGGCAAGGCAAGGCAAGGCAAGGCAAGGCAAGGCAAGGCAAGGCAAGGCAAGGCAAGGCAAGGCAAGGCAAGGCAAGGCAAGGCAAGGCAAGGCAAGGCAAGGCAAGGCAAGGCAAGGCAAGGCAAGGCAAGGCAAGGCAAGGCAAGGCAAGGCAAGGCAAGGCAAGGCAAGGCAAGGCAAGGCAAGGCAAGGCAAGGCAAGGCAAGGCAAGGCAAGGCAAGGCAAGGCAAGGCAAGGCAAGGCAAGGCAAGGCAAGGCAAGGCAAGGCAAGGCAAGGCAAGGCAAGGCAAGGCAAGGCAAGGCAAGGCAAGGCAAGGCAAGGCAAGGCAAGGCAAGGCAAGGCAAGGCAAGGCAAGGCAAGGCAAGGCAAGGCAAGGCAAGGCAAGGCAAGGCAAGGCAAGGCAAGGCAAGGCAAGGCAAGGCAAGGCAAGGCAAGGCAAGGCAAGGCAAGGCAAGGCAAGGCAAGGCAAGGCAAGGCAAGGCAAGGCAAGGCAAGGCAAGGCAAGGCAAGGCAAGGCAAGGCAAGGCAAGGCAAGGCAAGGCAAGGCAAGGCAAGGCAAGGCAAGGCAAGGCAAGGCAAGGCAAGGCAAGGCAAGGCAAGGCAAGGCAAGGCAAGGCAAGGCAAGGCAAGGCAAGGCAAGGCAAGGCAAGGCAAGGCAAGGCAAGGCAAGGCAAGGCAAGGCAAGGCAAGGCAAGGCAAGGCAAGGCAAGGCAAGGCAAGGCAAGGCAAGGCAAGGCAAGGCAAGGCAAGGCAAGGCAAGGCAAGGCAAGGCAAGGCAAGGCAAGGCAAGGCAAGGCAAGGCAAGGCAAGGCAAGGCAAGGCAAGGCAAGGCAAGGCAAGGCAAGGCAAGGCAAGGCAAGGCAAGGCAAGGCAAGGCAAGGCAAGGCAAGGCAAGGCAAGGCAAGGCAAGGCAAGGCAAGGCAAGGCAAGGCAAGGCAAGGCAAGGCAAGGCAAGGCAAGGCAAGGCAAGGCAAGGCAAGGCAAGGCAAGGCAAGGCAAGGCAAGGCAAGGCAAGGCAAGGCAAGGCAAGGCAAGGCAAGGCAAGGCAAGGCAAGGCAAGGCAAGGCAAGGCAAGGCAAGGCAAGGCAAGGCAAGGCAAGGCAAGGCAAGGCAAGGCAAGGCAAGGCAAGGCAAGGCAAGGCAAGGCAAGGCAAGGCAAGGCAAGGCAAGGCAAGGCAAGGCAAGGCAAGGCAAGGCAAGGCAAGGCAAGGCAAGGCAAGGCAAGGCAAGGCAAGGCAAGGCAAGGCGTCACACCTCCAGTCTGTCACCAGGTGGGTTTCTAATGTCACTCTGTTCTGGCTTTGTCCTCGAAGAGTAATGACTGCTGCAGGTTCCTCCTCTATGTCACAGGCCCTTGGTGCCTGTGAAGATTTTCTTCATGTGATGAGCCTGATGGTCATGGAGCCTGACTTAGAGGAACGCTGGCCTTTCTTAGTTGTCATGATCTTTCTCTTCCTGCCCTGACACCATAGCCTCCTTGTCTTGCCTTGTATGTATGTTCTCTGGGGCAGGCACTGGCTTGCCTTTCCAGGGCTCTTGGTCACCTATTTGAGCTGTGGCCCCTCTCTGCTTTTCTCCTTAAATTCTTGGGGTCTGTGTCTCTAGTCACTTCATCCCTCATCCCATGAGTGCATCTGTGCATTGTCTCCCTGCCATATATGGCACTGATGTGTCTGACACACACCTGTGCCTGCTGGTCAGTAGGTGTCCCAAGTGAGTAGTGATGCACCCAAGGTACCACTTGAGCTGAGATCATCCCCCCACCCCCCAGCAGTCCCTGCCTTGGGAAGGCATGACTAAGGAGCTGTGAGGTCCTGAGGCCTCCTGCTTATCAGAGTCCCTCACTTCTGTTCCTCCTGTTTCCCTGGGCCATTTGTTTCCAGCTAGTGGCCTGGCATTCCTTCCTGTGTGCTCCTTGATGTTCTAAGCCTTCCCACTGGCTCTGCTTGCTCCATCCTTCCCCTAGGGCCTGTCACTGACAGCCCTGAGGGCATCTTCACTAGATGGCAAGCTGGCCTTTTACTGATCCAGTCCCCAGACTGACCTCTCAGTGTCACCATCTGACCCTCTTTACATTTTGTGTATCTTATGAATATGGGGCCTCTGGAGCCCAGTCCCTTAGAATTTGGAAGGGTGAGAGGGGCTTTCTGGTGAGTGTATGTGGTTCTACTCTCAGAGTGTTTCTGAAGAGCCTGTGTCGTCATGCATGTCGTTTGTCCTCTTCTGTTGTGTGGAAGGTAACAGGACCTGGGCATGGCCTCTAGCTACTTCCGAGTAAATGGCATTGGGCATATGTCACCGTAAGCTTCCTGTATGGTGTTGACTCATGTACCTGATGCCCATTTACTAGGCCTCTTCTCCAGGTTGGGAGTCTTGTCTGTTGGGAGATACCTTTTGGGTGCGGACACCTGGTGGGGTGATAGACTATTTTTGGTGAGTGCTGACTCTGCCCTTGCGATGGCTTCTGGGGCAGGAATCTACCTAATTAGATGGATATGTGGCTCTTAGGAGAAAAGGCCTTCTTCCAGAATGGTCTATGAGGATGTGAGGTGAACATATGAGAGCTATGGCCTCTGACCACGCTTACATTCCCCCTTGGCTCCTAGGGTTGGTGCCTGAGATAGACCCTGCCCAGCCTACATCTGGGGTTTTAGCACTCAGCCTGCTCCTTCCTTCACCCCTTCCTCTGGAGCAGCATGCTGCCTGAAGGGCTGTGTAGGAACACACTGGCTTTCTGGAAGTAGCTGAAAAGCTCTTGCCAGAGAGACAAAGGTGCTGACTAATTGACGGCTTTATTTATTTATTTCCAGGCCTAGATGGTAAACAGCTTTGATTCTCTGCTCAGCGGGAACAGGCGGGAGGCACTGCCTGATTGATTCCTCACCTGCAGGCATGCATGGGGGAGCCTATCGATTGGGCACCGCTTGCCAAACCTGCTTGAGAGTGGGCTTAATTGCCTCAGGACTGCCCTGCTCACACCAGGCCCTAGCAAGCTTTGCCTGGAGGTGTCACTCTGCTTGCTGAGGGTCTCTCTCCATCACTGTATCCTTGGAGGCCCCACAACTCCTTTTAGGAGTTCATTCAGTGGCCCCAGAGGTCCAGGCCACTGGACTTATTCCCTAGGCTGCTAGAGAAAGAAATGCAATGAGGACAGCCTGTTGGGGAAGCTGAGTGACCTTTGCAGAGACAACCAGAGGCTGAGGCTGGCTGATCAGCACCCTCTGCCTCTGCACTCCGATCTCCTCTCACAGAGGCCATATGTCTGGCTTGTATGGGCTCCTGTGTGTCATTTCATTTTTGGCCTCTGTACTGGCTGGGCTCTGCTGTCTTGTGGAGTGATTTTTAGTAGAAGTGGACAGATGCCATCCCTGTCTGTTGACTTACCCTTTGGGGGCAGTGTGTGCAGGGAAGACCGTGCTGCCTTTGGTCAGGAGCTCCGACTTTGTGATGCCGAGTATGGGGACAGTGTGTCATGTCTCTCCCCCAGCTTCTTATCTTGATATAGGGGACAGTAGTCTAGAATATTCATTTGCAATGAAATGGTCATGTGTTTAGTCTCTATTTTTGGTCCATACAAGGATTAGCCAATAGAGTTAGTCCTTTTCCCTGGCCTATGTGAAGAGTGGCTAAACCAGGGTTCCTTGAGCCTGCTCTCTTGCCTCTTCCTACACCCCTGACAGTCACTTTAGGCAGTTAGTGATCCCAGGACTTTCCACTCTTTGCTTGTGTATCTGTGATTCTTCTAGTGTCCTCTCAGGTGTCCATCCATGCACAGCTGATTGCTGTCTTTGGACCAGCATTTGCAAGGGACAGGGCAGAGGCCAGTTTGATGGTCCTCTCTGTCTGACACAGTAGGGTCAGACTTTCTGCTTTACCAAGTGATGTTCTGCTGGCCCCTCACTTGGGACTGGAGACTGTTGCCTCTTTACTCCTGGGGGTCTGTGGCTGGTGGCTGATGTCCTTGTGCTTGCTTAGCTCTGGACCTTTTTACCAGCCACAAACTGCCTGCCTGAATCCACAGCATAATCCTGCACCTCTTCTCTCCCAAACGTGCTTAGAGCTGGTTACCTGGAAAAGCAAGATCAATGGCTTCACTAATGAGCCACTTGCTCAGAGCTGTGAGTCTGCACCCGTCACCCATGGGGAAACTCCAGGCAGAGCAGTGTGCCTTGACCTTGTAGACTAAAGTGTGTCCGTGTATGTGCTGTGCTTGTGTCCCTCCTCCCCCTTGTCCCTTTCATTGGGGCTGATACCCAGCCCCATCAGGCTTTGTGTTGTGTTCAGAGCATACAGTATGTGGACCTTAAAGCTGTGCCAGTGCTGGCATTAATGTGGCAACAGGGAACTGGTCAGCTACTGGAGATCATCTCATGAGGGGTCTTAGACCTAGAAGAACCCTCATCTGCACTGTCTAGCTCTGTCCTGTAAATGATACTGTACAGGCCTATCCCATCAGAGTTATCTAAAGCAGCAGTTCCCGGATGACCCTTTAGATCTGCTTTGCCACAGGTGTGTCTCCCCTGAGACCTTCACATTCAACATTTGTATGGGTCCTGTCTCCTATGATTGCTTATTTTATGTGGGTGTTGTGACTTTGTCATCTCTCAAACACCAGGTGCTATGTAGCAAGGTATACTAGCTGTTTTGTGTCAACCTGACATAAGCTGGAGTCGTTTGGGAAAAGGGAACCTCATATAGAAGACGCCCCATCAGACTATTCTGTGGTGATTTTCTTGGTTAGTGATTGATGTGTGTGTATTGGGGTAGGGGCTAGCTCACTATGGGGATTGTTACCTTGGGCTGGTAGCTCTTGCTTCTGTAAGAAAGCAGGCCAAGCAAGCCATGTGGAGCACACCAGTAAGCATCCTCCTCCATGGTTTCTGTTTGAGTTCCTGTCCTGTATTCCTCAGCAGTGGAATGGATCTGAGTGTTGTAACCAGAAATGAGCCCTTTCTTCTCTGAGTTTCTTTTGATCATAGTGTTTTCTCACAGCACTAGAAACCAAACTAAGACACAGGGCCATCGTGTCTTCTTGGCTGAGTTCTTTCCAGCTGACTTCTGTCATCTTTCCTAGGTGGCACCAGCACCTACAAATGGAGTTCTTTGCCCTGCCCATAGAAACCACTGAACTCAGCAGGATCAGTCATCCTCATACTGTAATCTTGATGGCATTGAGAGGCGCACCTTTCTGTCACTAAGTCGCCCTCTCCCAGCCTGGCCTTTGATCCTTCTCTTGAAGCTAGGCTGCTTGTGTTTTTAGAGAATGTTGGTGTTGTTGGAAAATGAATAACAAAGACAGCTCCTGGTTTGGGAAGCTCTGTTTTAGGCACATGCTTGAGGGCTGTGCTCAGCTCATCCCAAAGTTAGGACCCCACTTGTGACATCCTGTGGCAGTGCTCCTACACTGGCACTGTGGCCCCCATGTCAGGCTGTCTTGGAGGATGTTATCCGTGAGGGGTGGTGAGGGGCAACAGTGAGCATGTGAAGCACTGCCTTTCTCCTGCACGTAGGGAGAAGTGAAGGATCGTTTTTGGGGGGTGGGGGCAGGGGGCCTACTGAATTTGTGGTTTGGTTTGTAGGATGGGGAAGTCAAAAGAGTATGATGGATTGGGCAGGCTTCATGGTGTCAGACCACACTCGGAGGCTAGGGAGGGCAGGGACCCTGGGAGGTGAGCAGGTACCTGAGAATGTAAGGCATCTCCAGGTCCCCAGAAGCAGAGATCTTGGGAAGTGGGCAGGACAGGATTGAGGCTCAGGAAGAAAACACTGATCTGGGGCTCCTGCACAGAGCTTCTTGGGAAAGAGGAGGATGGCAGACAGACCTTGGGGATCAGTGGCTCTTAGCTAGAGAGTTTGACAGGAGGGTGAGACCCAAGATCACAGTCCTGGATACTAGCAAGGGGGGGGGGGAGCTCTGGAAGTATTTGAGTCAGGGGGGAATGGAAAGTGAGGGTCCAGTAGAGGTTTGGCAGAGTGAATGTCTGGAAAGCACCTTGAACTTTGAGGTGTATCACTCCTTAGTATAGATGACCTCCAAAGTCAGTCTGTCTATCTGTTGCCTCTGTGGTCTCTGTCTCTGCACAAGTACATATGGATGCATATGCAGGCATGTGCTCATGTATGGAGCCCAGAGACTAATGCTGGGTGTCTTCCTCAACTGTTCCCTATTGAATCTGGAACTTAGAGTTGTGTTAGGTGGAATGGGCAATGAACTCCTGTGTTCCTGAGGCTTGTTTTCTCCCTCAGGGAAGCTAGATTAAAGGACCTGCTACCACGTCTGGATGTTTACGTGGGGGCTAGGGATTCAAACTCAGGTTCTCGTGCTTGTAAGGCAAGTACTTGACCAAATGAGTCATCTCTCTAGTCCCTGCCACTGTCCAGAGAGAAGCATACCCACACCTGGAGCTGTACTCCTGCCTTGCTCTACCGAAGTCAGCAAGCTCTAGGGGAGCCCTACACACACATTGTTCAGGGACAGGGGGAAAGGCTCCCCCTTCCTCCCCTGTGAGGAGAGCTGTGGCGTGGAGACCTACTACGTGAGATGTGAAGGTGCCACAGCCTGTGAGCTGCCTTCTGTGTCCCTGAGATGCTCAGCTGAGAGCCAGGGATGGAGGGCAAAGGAGAGGTCTGTCTCTAGCACCTTGACAGATGCCATCTTGCCATAGGGATTTTGGCTATTTCCAATTTGTCAAAAAGCAGCTGAAGGTCCATGTGGTTGCACGTGGATGATAGCACACCGCTTTCTGCATAGTATTCCACTATAAGGGCGTACCACACTTTAATCTGTTTTCTATGCAAGGACATCTATGCTGCGAGTATTTCACCGTAAGAGCACACCACAATTTATTCCTTCATTCTTTTTTCTTTTTTTCTTTTTTGTTTTTTGAGACAGGGTTTCTCTGTGTTAGCCCTGGCTGTCCTGGAACTCACTCTGTAGACCAGGCTGGCCTCGAACTCAGAAAATCTGCCTGCCTCTGCCTCCCAAGTGCTGGGATTAAAGGCATGCGCCACCATGCCCAGCTTATTCCTTCATTCTTATTTGAGCTATTTCTGGCCTTTGGTAGAGAGAATGAAAGTGCTACATGTGAGCACTCCACCCCTGTGTGTGTGTGCGCGTGTGCGTGTGCGTGTGCGTGTGCGTGTGCGTGTGCGTGTGTGTGTGTGTGTGTGTGTGTACCTTTCTGGTCAGGTTGCATTTTTAGCTTCATGAGGAATGGCAGAGCGTTCTGGCATGGCCATCCTCGGAGTATTCTTCCTTGGGCAGATGCTGTCTCTTTGGCCTCCCCGTTCTCTCAGAGTCGTGGGCTACAGGTGTGTTTCCAGGTGTGTAGCTCCCCAGCCTTCACTGTCTCTGGAATTTTCCATTTCCTTCGCAGTGTTCCAGTCAGCTTGTTTTCTGTATTCAACTCTCTGCACACCAAGCTCGAGCCCCAGCTGCAAGATTCAGGTTTTGTTCCATCTCACTACGCTCCAGCAGCCCTGCAGCCATTTATCTTTCTTCCTCCCCTCAGCCTCTTTTTCATTTAGCTCAGGACTCGCTCATGACTTCAGGGGAACTGCACCTGTAGTTCATCATAGCCCCTGCTTCTGTGTAAGGTGCAGTATGATGACTGAGCAGACATGACCTTGGATGAAAGTGGTACCCAAAGGTGTGATGTCCAAGGAGGAGGTTGGGATATGGTCCATGGGGGAAGGAGACCAGGCTGTCCCAAATTTGACTGTTTTCAAGCCTTGCCTGGTAGCATGGTGTGGGATACACAGCACGGCAGTAGTCACATAGCAGGATGTGTGCAATGTGATGTGAGGCACACATTGTGACACAAGTGTATATGCATCATTGTGTGACTGTGTAGAATGAAGTATGTGTGTGATTCAAGATATCAGCTGTCTGTCCTTGCTGGTGTTCTCTAGCTATTTTCTGTGTTTTTGTGTGTTTGTTTCCATTTGAGTATATGCATGTATCAGTGTGCATGTATTCATGTGTGTGAGTTCATGTTTTATGTGCACATGAAAATGTATATATGTGTATGTGCTTGTTCACATGCTTGTGGTTTTATGTGTGTGTGTGTGAGCGCGCGAGCACATAGAGTAGCCCAGAGGTGAACAGGCAACCACTCTTCACTATATTCATCATTTTAGCGGTTTACTTTGTTATATTCTTAGTGATGTGCATGTGTTTGTGTGCATGTCAGATCCCCAGGGCTAGAGTTACAGGTGGTTATGAGTTACCCAATTATGTGTGCTAGGAACTGAATTTGTGTCCTCTGGAAAAGCAGCAAATGCTCTTAACTGCTGAGCCGTCTCTAGCCCATCCACCTTCCTTTAGAGTCAGGGTCTCTCACTGACTCAGCTAGGCTGGCTGGCCAGTGAGTTCCAGAGAGCCTGTGTCTCTGCCTCCCAAGCACTGAGGTTATGGTTGTGTGTCATCAGAGAGACTTTTTATGTGGGTCCTGGGGATCTGAACTCTGATCTTTATGCTTGCATGGTAAATGCTTTACCCATTGAGCCACCTTCCTTCCCACATGCTGGCTCCTGTCTTTCCTGAGCTCTTCCCCAGTACTCAGGTACCCCATGCACCTCTTGCTCTTCATGCACAGCTTCCCTCCTGCGCTTGGACATAGCTGTCTCCTCCATCTGCCTCTCTTTAGGGGTAAACAGAGCTTTCAGCAGAAGAGAGAGAGAAACAAGGGAGATGATGGGTCAGAAAGTGTTTATGTGTTGCTTGTGACAAACCGTTTTGAGTGCAACAAGATCCCAGGGCAGGCAATCTGCCCTTTCTGTGAAGAACAGGAAGACTTCTTACCCTGTGCTGTGGGTACCTGGGTGACAGGTGGTATGAACCCATCACAGGATGCCTTAGTAGTCTAAAGAGACGTACAAGAGTGGTACACTTGGGGTCTAAAGTTGCTGTCTCTGTTGAGGATGCAAAGAGTCACTTCCTCAGCTTCATGCTTGTATCGCCCTTAAGAATGGCACAAATAGCTTACATCAGCCCCTTTATGCTGAGTGTAGAAGAGTCTGCTTCCAGACTGTACCCCTGAAATTGAGAGGATGTGGGAAGAAAGGGAAAGAGGCCCCTGCTGTGCTCTGATATACCCTGGGGTAGTGCTCCTTCCCATGAATGGGAGGCCAGGCACGGAAGGGGCAGGAGCAGCCTCTGTCCTTTATCATAGCTGTGCCTTTTGTGTGTCAAGGCAGTATGACGTGTGGTGTAGGGCCTTCTGCAGTCAGCACCAGAATAGTCTGGCACTACTGAGGCACTGGAACTCGGAGCCCCTGGGTGAGGACAGTGTGGAGCTTCAGTCTTCCTGTCCTCTCACTAGGCTGCAAGATCAAACAGTAGAGGACACTTTAGAAACATAAACTGTGTATTTAAAAAAAATAATTTAAGCCAGACATTGGTGATGCACACATTTAGTCCTAGTATTGGGAGGCAGAGACAGCTGGATCTCTGTGAGTTCAAGGCCAGTCTGGTCTACAGGGTAATATAGGAGCCAGGGTTATACAGAAAAACCCTGTTTGAAGAAAAATAATTTAAAATTTCATAGATTCATTCGTGTGTGTGTGTGTGTATACATACACACACATCGATCATACCCCCCCACCCCCAGCCATTATTTTCTCCACTTCCTCCCTCCACCTCCTGATAAACAAGTCCCCTTCTTTTCTTTTTGGCCTAGTGCATTTCATTAGGGATGCTTGCCTGAGCATGGCTGGAAATGATTTACTTGAGCAAAAGGCAACTTGTTAGTGTCCTCACTGAGGAATGGCTCCTACCCCTCCTGCAGCCATTAACTGCCATTAGCTCCTCAGGGAGTGGTGGCACCTCCTGAACTCCTCCCATCCCATGCGGGTCTCGTGTAGCTTCCTGCTGCCCTGTGAGTTTGTAGATTCACTAGACCCGCCCTGGCCAGAAGGCAGGTTTCACACACTCTTCTCCATCCCCTGGCTCTTACATTCTTTCTGCTCCTTCTTTGGTGACTTTCTGGAGTCTTAGTGTGGTTGACATCTTACTTCAAGCTCGGCACTCAACAGCCACTTATTCTCAGGGCTTTGACCAGTTATGAGCCGGCCTCTAGACCCAGGCAGTGAGAGCACTAATGAGCTGAGTCCTAACACACACCTGTTGTAGTTGAACCCTGCCCCTGCTGTTTCCATCTCTTGGATTGGCAAGGCATGTGGCCTCTTGACAGCCTTTCCTGTGGCTGGGCTGTGCCTGTAAACAGTTTGACCTCCACTTGTATGACTGCAGTGAACATCCCTGGCAACTGTTGGGACTTCCAGAATATGTTCCCAAAGTCCCCACATGGATCCAGGGAATAATTAGTATCCTGTAAGATAGGAATCTTAATTCTTAAATTACATATTTAGCAGATGGTCCAAAATAGCACTCGTAATGGCAACATTCAATTAGTGAGTTTAAAAATGTATATTATTGCAACATTCTCCGTGGGTTTTATTCAGAGATTTCTAAATATAGTGGATAAAAACACAGAAGTGTTGCAGACGATTTAGACTCACACTGCCGCAGTGGGCCATGTGCTAAACTTCCCTGTTAAGCAGAAGTGACTGCCCAGAGGTCTTCTGGTTTATTACTCAGTCTCCAAAAAAACCATCACCCAGACATTCAGGGGCATCCCTGGTGCCCACAGGTCCTGCACCCCTGTGCCTGGGAATTCTGATGTCCTTAGAACTCATGAGACTTGATGGGCTTGATTGATGTGGACTCCAAAGGCAGCCTTGCTCCCTCTGTGGTAAGGTCAGTGCATCCTGTCTGTGTTCTGTGCCCTCACAACCCTTGGTTCTGGTTTTGTGTGGGCCTAAGGTGGTCCCGTAGGTGGATTAGAATGGGATCTCTGTGCACAGGAAGCAGCTGAGAGTTTGCCCACCCCATAGAGGGCCATTTACATTGCAGGAGGGGCAGAGCTGGGAGAGGTCACCCAGAATTCAGGTGATAGAGGTCCCAGATACAGGCCTGTCCTCTCCTGGGGACCAGAGTCTTCCCAGCTACTAGGGAAGTTGAAGGGCAACGCCCGTTGAAGGCAGGCCTGGGTCACAGAGTGAGTTGTTCAAGTCAGCCTGAGTAGACCCTAACTCAAAAAAACAAAGAGGAGGAGGGCTGAGGACATAGTTGTGGGGTAGAGTGCTCCATGAGGTACTGGGTTCAAACCCTGGGCATTAGTTACTTTTCTTGTGACAAAGTACCCAACAGAGCAACACCAGAAAGGGAGAGGAGGGGAGAGAGGGAGGGAGGGAAGATATCTTTTGATTCACAGTCTGAGGGTGTGGTCCATTATTGACGTGAAGTCATGGCAGCAAGAACATGAGGCAGGTGGTCTCCTTGCATCTGCAGTTAGAAAACAGAGACAAATGCTGGTGCTCAGCCCCCTCTTTCCATTTTATTTAACCCAGAACCCTAGCCCATGGGATGGTGCCCCTCATATTTATGGGGGTCTTTTCTCCTTAATCACCCTAATCCCTCAAACACACCCAGAAGCGTGTTACCATTTCAGTTCTAAATTCCATCAAGCTGACAAGATAACCATCACATTCCAGTTCTCAATTATGATGGGAGAAGAGAGGCAGGGAACCATGGGGTTCAGTGCTCTGAGCTACAGAGAGGGTATAGTGGGCCTAAGACTATGACAAGAGCCTCAAGCTTCCTCCTTAGTGACTGTTTGTCTCCCAGGAACTGCTCATCGGACAAGTGCCATTGCAAGGAGGCAAGGCACTTGGTTGGGACAGATCCCCAGAAACTGTGAGGTCCTCTTTTAGCAGCCATTCTTGCCAGTGTCTGCTTGGGCAAGAGATGCTTGGCCGGGCAGTTAGCCTCACTGGGCCTTTGCTGTTCCCGCCTTCAGAGAGAGGAAGCTCTCCTGGTGCCAGAGAAAGCCGAGGCACATGGTCTTTGCTCATAGCAGCAGATGCAGTTTGTGTGAGATGGAATCACTGTTGAGCTGAGGCATGGGCTCTGCCCTGGGGAGCTTAGGTCCGTGGAGGCCTTCATACTAAGCCTAGGCACAGGCTTCATCCTGCAGAGCCTAGATCCCAGTGTATGAAAGCAGAGCCTAGATCCCAGTGTATGAAAGCAGAGCTTTATCACAGGATCTGCCCTGGAGAGCCTGGATCCCAGTTGCCTGAAACAGGCCTTAATGGTGAGCCAAGATGTGGGTTCCCACACTTGAGTCCTGGTCCTCAGAGCAGGCCTTCCTGGTAAGCAAGTGTTTACAGCAGAGTCTTTGTTCAGAACCCCAACCCTCTCTGTATATTTAAACAAAGAGCTTTTTAGACCTAAACACAGATGTTCATTTGAAAATGAGAAATCAAATTAAGCGGAACCAGCCTTTGAAAGTGAATGCCCCGTAGCAAGCCAAACAAAGGGAGAAAAACACTGTGTGTAAATTTCACTTAAATCACTTTTTCATCTTAAATAAAGTTTTAAAGGAACAAAGTGCCGCGTCAAAGCGCTCATCACCCTCCTGTCCTCCAATGGAACATCTGCGCTCATTCTGATGTGAGGAAGGAGGAATTAAGCCAAGCCGGGGAGCGCTCCCCCCATAATTGCGCCTCGTCCCTTTCTCAGACACAATGCGGATGAAATGCCGATTGAGCTGCTGACGAGGAGGCTGAATAGCCGAGTGGGGCGATGTGAATCCCACTGAGCCTATCCAGAGGATCTGACTGCCCCCCCCCCTTCTTCCTTTTGACAGAGATGCCATCTCCTACATAATGAAAAGACAGCTTGCACTCAGCTCTCAGAAGCCCCTCCCTACGGTGGAGTACCTGCTCAGCAAGTTTTAAAATAGGTGTTTCCGCACACCTGGACAGGCGCATTGCTGGACGCTCTGGCTAGCTAGTATCCTCTGGAGGCTGTTAGACTGCCAGTGGCTCAGCAAAGGCCAGTCACTCAACCCACAAGGACTTGCTTTAGATTGGAAATCGTGGCTGTAGGTTGGTGTTTTACATCATTATTATTATTTTGAAAAAGATTCTCATGTATTCCAGCTGCTCTCAGAGAATGATCTTGAATTTCTGATCCTCCTGCCTCGACTCCAGTTGCTAGGATTATAGGCATGCACTACCATGGGGAACTCAGGACCTTATGCATGCAACCACCACACCCAACCAGAGACGGTGTTACCAGCTATTCCTCTCTCTCCCCCAATGCCAAGATGCCCTCCAATGAGAGAGAATAAAGAAAAGTACATCCCAGCATACAGGAAGCCGAGGCGGGGGAACTCCACAAATTCTAGGCCAGCTTGACTTATATAAATGAGGCACCCAGACACATAGCAGTTTCCAGTTATAGAAGGAGCTTGAGGTGAGTTCAGTGACAGAACACTTGCTTCATGCATGCGAGGCCTTGGGTTCCATCTTCAGCACTGGGAAAAAATTGCAGGGTCTGGGGAGATGGCTCGTCAGCAAAGTCACTCTTATCATATAAGCGTGAGGATCTAAGTCTAAGCTCCGGAGACCATGTAAAAACTAGCCAGGCTTGGTGTACAGTTTTCATCCCAATGATGGCACAGGGGAGACAAGAGAATGCTTGGAACCCTGACTCTCCAGTCTGGATCAATCAGCCCCAGGTTCAGTGAGAGACTCCGTACCTCCAAATAAGGTGGAGAGTGGTTAAGGAAGATACTTGATGTTGACCTCTGACTCCCATATGCATGCATATGCACTCATGCCAGACACATGTGCGTATATCTACAAATATCTACATGCATGCAGGTTGTGGAGAGTAATCTTAGATGAGACCCAAAGGAGTAAGGAGTGAGTGTTGTTGAAAGAATGGGCAGGGCTGTGGGGGCTGTTGTCAAGCATGCAAAGCTCCGCAGGATGGAGTGCTGTATTTAGTTGGCTTATTTAGAGGAGTGGCCTGTGTTGTTTTGGGAAGCAGGAAGCTCTGTGGTGAATGTGGACCTGGAGTCACAGTAGCAGGCTGTTGGCAGCTCATGGACTGTTGCCTACTGTTAGGGTCTGCAGTCCCCCACCTCAGCTGAGGCTCACTCTCTTCCTTGCCCCTTTCCTTAAAGCCTCCCCACCTGCAGGTAAGGAGCATCCTGCTTCCCTGCAGAGCTAGGGTGGGCCTTGTTCATCTGCAGCTCTCTGCTTCCTTCCCACCCAGAAGAATGTTGCTGCTTAGGGGCCTGTGTGCCCCAACCAGCCTGACACTGGCATGGTGGCCTATGCATGGGCACCTTTTCTTTTTTTTTCACTACCAGGCTGTGGGTCTGAGCCTCTCACAGGGACTGCCTTTGTGAGCACACATAGCACTCAGCATCTGCTGCCTTGTCTCCAGGGACTGAGTGTCTTCAGAATTGAATTGGACAGCTTCATCTGTCCCCAGAGCCCTCCCAGGGCCTGTATTACAAGAGGTCAGTCAGGACCCAGGGGAATCTCCATAGGCAGCAGGGGCAGCTGTCACATCTGTGGAAAGTGCTAGTCCCTACCGCTGAAGCACTTCCTAACTGTGGGGAAGTTAACCCTGCACCTTAGCAACTGCAGGGGGGTGACAGCCACCTTTCCCCTTTTGGTTTTGGCTGAGGCCCTAATGGCTCAAGTGAGACCTTCCAGGTTCCGGGCTGGCAGGGAGCCAGACTTCCAGTGCAAGGATACTGAAGGTTTAGGGAGGACTGGCTGCCCATGCTGACCAGGCTGGCCAAGCAGCTCCTCCCTCTGTGATGGGACTGAGTCCAGAACTTCAGCCTTGGTTTCAAAACAAAGCAAAACATCTTTTTATTATTTTTATGGATATGGGTGTTTTGTCTGTGTATCACGTGTATGTCTGGAGTCCATGGAGACCAGACAAGGAAGTCGGATCCCCTGGAACTGGAGTTACAGATGGCTGTGAGCACTCTGGGAATGCTGGGAACTGGAGTTACAGATGGTTGTGAGCACTCTGGGAATGCTGGGAATTGAACCTGGGTGACCTGGAAGGGCAGCTGGCGTTTCTGACCATTAAGCTATTTCTTTAGCCCCCTCATCCTCAGGTTTAAACTGGGCTGGGGAGAGGCTGGGCAGTGCTCACAAGAGTACTAGTTGGTTCCGAAGCAGGCATATGTCTGTGTAGGAGAGCTGGGAGGAGGGAAGGGTAGTGGAAGGTGGACATGTTGACAACTCCCACCTTCTGAATGGCCCCAGGGGCAGCACTGCATGGAGAGAGACTGCTTGTCTTGTCTTCAACCCATAGTTCCTGGTAAGGTAGAGGTGAGTTGCAGGAGTGCCAGGCCTGAAGCCCAACCCAAAGGACATAGCTGTGTGCAGGGGTCGTATTCAGTGATGGGCGTGTCCCTGGGGAGCATCTTTCCTTTCTTAGCTTCCTTCCTCTCCATTTGATCTCTGTAAGACCTTTGCAACCTGTGACCTGTGTTGCTCACTGCTAGTCACACCCTCCTTGTTGTCCCTCTTACCCATGTAAGCATCTTACCCTGGCATCCCCAATGAAGCTTTGCAGTGTCTCACATATGGTGTTTGAGAAAACCAGGGACCCTTCTAGGTTGCAAGGGCTTCTCACCGCAGGACTGTTGGACTTTCTGCACCTGGAATGGAGACAAGGCAGACTATGGCAGGTTTCTTCTGTGTGATGGGACTCTAGTGTCTATTTTTTTCATGGTTTAAGTTTCTCAGAAGTGACTGGTCACATTGGAAGAGTCACCAAGCCTAAATCTAATCTAATTGGGAACAGATGTCTGTGTGTGTGAGGGGGGATGGGGGTGGGGGGGATATAGAGGCGATTTGGCCACAGCACTGGGAGGTGATATTAGGAGAGTCTGGGTCCTCTCTTCACAGTCATGTGGTCAGGCTCACAATTGAAAGGCGTCAATTCATTTAAAGCACAGCTGCCTTCAGGGAACTTTCTGCCCTGAAAGCCTATTGAGTGGTTCTCTTTGCAGTGACTGTCCTCTTTTCCCAGCAGGCTCCTTTCCTGCCACCCACAGTGAGGTCAATTTAGCCTGGGACCCAGGGTGGTTTCTGCTCTACTGATCACAGTGGGGGCAATGTGTGACACATGCATGTGGCTAGAGGCAATGTCTGACACATGTATGTGGCTGGGGCAATGTGTGTCACATGTATGTGGCTGGAGGCAATGTATGACACATGTATGTGGCTGGAGGCAATGTGTGTCACATGTATGTGGCTGGAGGCAATGTGTGACACATGCATGTGGCTGGAGGCAATGTCTGACACATGAATGTGGCTGGGGACAATGTCTGACACATGTATGTGACTGGGGACAATGTGTGACACATGTATGTGGCTGGGGACAATGTCTGACACATGTATGTGACTGGGGGCAATGTGTGTCACATGTATGGTGTTGGGGAGACAGTGTGTGACATGTGGAACTAGTAGAGTTCTCCTCATGCCAGGGAACTAGGCTGAGTTTCCTTGGTCTGTCAGCATGGTCTTATGGTTGGAAGCTGCTGCCATTTGTGCCTCTCACTGGGCTCATGTGCCTCCTTGAGCCTGTGCACTGGCACCCTAGTGTCTCTGGGTGGCAGCTGACTGCTGTCCTTGGCCCTCACAGTGGAGTACCTGCTAGTTGCATAAGTAGGTTTAGTGACATGTGTTTCCTGTGGTGTGGCCAGCCTACCTGGAGAGCTCTACCCTGGGCCTTCTGCCTAGAGACTACTTTACTCCATCACTAAGACCTCTGCTCTTCTCTTTTTGGCCAGTGATTATAGGCTCTGGCTGCAGGCTTAAGGCTGCTCCCTTTGGATTAATTTCTCATAATCCCTCTAGGATTGGAGTGTTTTAGATCCCACAGTTATAATTGGGGGTGTATGGAGGTCTCTTCTTCTCACCTCCCATTACATCTTTAGAACCTTAGTGTTTTATATGAGACCCTTACTTGGCCTGGGGGTGTCCTCTTCTAGAGACTGAGATGGCTGCTGGTGCCACCTGCCAGGATGCCTGCTAATGTGTGCACTTTGTTATTTGTTCTTCACTGCTGCTAAGAGTTCCTGCCTAGAATCTTCCAGGGAGGGGCTGGGGCGTGGCTCAGTGGTAGAGCCCCTGCCTGGAATCCCCCAGGGAGGGACTGGGGGCGTGGCTCAGTGGTAGAGCCCCTGCCTGGAATCCCCCAGGGAGGGACTGGGGGCGTGGCTCAGTGGTAGAGCCCCTGCCTAGAATCCCCCAGGGAGGGGCTGGGGGCGTGGCTCAGAGGTAGAGCCCCTGCCTAGAATCCCCCAGGGAGGGGCTGGGGGCATGGCTCAGTGGTAGAGCCTCTGCCTGGAATCCCCCAGTGAGGGGCTAAGATGTGGCTCAGACATAGTTCTTGCCTATTGTGAACAAGGCTCTTGTTCAATTCTGTGTACCAGGCTACACCACACTACACCAAAACTAAACTAAAACTAAATAAAAACAAAAATGAAATGAGCAAAAACAGTGATTACTAAGGCTGTGCATAAGTGTGCTGTGTTGCATCCCACTATTGCTGAGCCTGCTGCCCTCTAGCAGGGGATAGCACAGGGACTTCATGTGCATGCGGCCTCCCTCGACGGCAGACTCTATAGCAACACTGAAATTGGTATAGCTAGTGTAGCAAACTACTCCAGTAATTGGAAGGGGAGTTTTTTCAGATTCTCATGACGAAGGATTATAAATCTTTTCTATTAAAGGTGAGGCAGCCACTGAGGGTAGGAAGCAAGAAGTTGAAGCACATTGGCAGCCCTCCTTGCTCTGCGTTGCTGATGGGGAAAGTAGTTAATTAGGTGATTTTTCTCTTCCTCTGACACGTGCAAATGAGCCTCCGTTAATAACTGAGTTATTACATAAATGATAAAATTTTAACACCAATGTCAAGTTGTCAGGAGTTCCTGGACAAGGAAGGTGAGCCTGGGGAGGTTCCCCACTCCACCCCAGCTGGTTATTTAGTTCTTTAAAGTGGCAAGTGAACCTCCGGGAAGTTACTGAGAGCAGCAGGGCCAGCGGTTCTTTTGCACCTGATGGCAGGAATCTGCACTAGAATCCTGCCTGGTTCCTTCTGGTTCCTGGATGGAATCCAGCACCCTGGACAGCATCCTTGTTGTTCTGGCTCTGGAGGAGCTGCTGATCAACAGGCCTCTTTGAGGTCTAGGCTCAGAGTTCTGAGATAGAGGGACTTGTAGGGCAGGTCTGGGGAGGGAGCACGGAGCAGCCACTCTGTGTTCTTTGCTGGGGACCAGGATACCTGTAACTCCATAAAGCAGGACCCTGCCCCAGTGTCAGAAGCCACAAAACAGAAAGCCAACCCAGAATGTCTGAGAACTGAGGAGGCCAAAGGCGACCCAGATATGCTGCTTCCAAGCAGTGGACCTTCCTCGTTTAACCTCAGAACCGTTAGGCTTAGGTGATGGCTTTACTGTGGAGGCAGGTGGCTTCTGCTGGGGAGCACTATTCTCTACAGGCAGGGTTGGTTTCAGGCTGACCCCAAACTCCTGATCCTCCTGACTCTACCCGCAACATGCTGGCATTTGAGGCATGCGCTGCTATGCCTGGTTTATGTGGCGCTAGAAATGGAATTCAGGGCTTTGTGCATAAGCCCCAGCCCCATGTGACACACTTTTAATCTCTCTGGGAAGCTGCAGTCTAAAAGGCAATGTTCTCCTCTTGGACATTGAGAGTTCAGTGAGCTAGTCAGAGAGGACTTGTTCTCTGCTCAGAAAAGCTTTGTCCTCCTGCTGCCTTGACTGGAAGGCAGTAGAGTTACTAAATCTAGCTCAGTTGGCCAGTGCACATCACCTCTGCAGCAAGGCGGGGGGGTGTGGGGGGGGGAGGTGCGGCACTGCCTATCACTCTAAGTGTCCATCAGGTCAGCTTTACAAAGTGCTTGTGTCCATAATAGGTTGTTGGCTTTGTGTAGCTGAGAGTGAAGGCACTCTTGACAGGGAGCTTGCAGCCAGCTGCCAGACGAGATATGAAAATAGTTGGAGAACTTCTATGATTGATAGGCCCCAGGTGACATTAGGGGATATGAGAACATGGTTTTCTGTGTTCTTTTAAATGCCCTCCCCCAAAGTGTCACTTTATACCCCTTGCTGCCTGGAACTCACTGTGTGAGCCAGGGTGGCCTGGGTCTTGCAGATATCTGCTTGCCTCTGCCGGAATTACTGCTGTGATTCACCAGACTGTCTTACCTGTGTCTGATGTATGGAGTGGTGACTCCATGGAGTGACCCTCAGGGGAGTGGTCTTTGCATTCTAGAGACTGTTTATAGGCCTGAGGCTCTGCTGCCCTCCTGTAGCTAGGCTGGTGGGTTCTGGAGTCTGGAGAAAAGTGGGTCTGTAGGTCAGGCTTCTCTCACTTTTGGGAGCTCAGCTCCTACCTGTCCTCTGGCAGACTTTTTAGGACAGTAAAATTCGTGGCTGTCTCTTCTGGAAATCTAAAATGAGATTTCATTTCTTTTTAAGTTAAAAAAAAAAAGAAGCTTGAACATTTGCAGCTGGGCGATAGCAGAGATTTCAGTGTTACTTATCTCTTGCACAAAAGGAGGCAGGAGAGAGGACTCTGTCAAGGCTGAATACTAACGATGTGGAGGCGGTGGAAAGCACTGAGGGATGCTCTTGCAGAACTAGGTGGGAGATGGTCAGAGCTGTGCACTACAGCCAGGTGCAGTGAATGATGTGTGGAAGGAGGGGTGAGAATGACCTTGGCCTTCCGAGCCGTAGGTCCCCTGGGAGCTGCCCTTGCCCTTGGGACGCTAGTTTGCAGAGCTGGTCCCATTGAGTCTCCACCACTTTTAGAAAGTCTAGGCTCAATGGCCCTGAACCTAGAGTCTCTGCTTCCTTTGCCATGTGCTCTCAGCCCCATCTCCTCAGTCTGTGTCATTCTCTGTCATGTTAGAAGGATGCCCTATTCTCTACATATATCCTTTGTCCTCCTGCCTGGAATTCCACATACAGATCCTGGATTTAGCCAGTTCCTGCTTGGCTTTTAGGCCTGGTTCGGGTAGTGGGGTGCTCTAGCCCCGTTGGGTGGCTTTTCTTTCATTATTCCATCTCACCTTGGCTACCTCCTGGATACAGCAGGTCTATGTGTGGGGTAAGGTGTGCAGGAAGTGTCTGTCTCTCCCAGCCCTGTTCCTCACAGCTTGGTGAGGTCCTTGCTGGTTAGATGTTCACTGGCCCATCTACTTTCCCACCACAGGAGTGGTTTCTGAGGGTTGGCTGTGTCCCTTGTGACCAGACTTGTGCTGACAGAGTCTATAGTCCTTTCTGCCCGGAAGCACCTGGGTGGCACCTGAGCTTGGGGTGTTTCCTGCTCTTCCACTATCAGTCTCTGTGAGGGAGCACTCTCTGGGTGACGGTTGGTGGCCTGCTGGCCTGACCCTTGTATCTGTGTTACCCTTTCTTAGTCTCTCTTAGCGCTCTCATGCAGTGTGTCTGGATCAGCCCTGTGAGCATCCCAGGTTGCAGGGCGGGGGAGGCAAAGCATCATTCTTGGCTGTCCTTGCTCTTCCTCACTTGCTGTATCTGCTGTCCCCACTTCCTGCAGCTGTGCCCACCTCCACACACACACACACACACACACACACCTGGGGGTGGGGAGGAAGGAAAGGATGTCAACAATACATTTGAATAACCTGTTTTGGATCTGACTACAAAAAGAATACAGTTTCATTGAGAACATTTGACAATGTAGAGGAAACAAACAGAAAAGATGAGAAGAAAGGTTTCCCATAATCCCTCTGCCTCTTGAAAGCCAGTCTAAATGTGTTCGCTTAGATTGGGCCTGTGTTTGTGCATGCTGAGGTAATTGTTAGTAAAAACAATGGCATGTGTACTATTTGGGGAGTCTACCTATTTTGCTTAATCTTTCCTGACACTTCCCAAATGAAATGTTCTCACAAAACAATTTTTGAGCCTAGATAACATGTTTAGCATGGGACATACTTAGGTTCCCTCCAACGTGTGACTGTGGATCTTTCTCACTAAGAGTGCTTTAGTCAGCCATTCTCCCACTGTTAGCTATTTAATCATCTGTAGTTTCTCACCTCTATTATAAATAATACCCTGATTAATATGTGTCTCCAAATCCTTGCTTGCATAAATGCTGATTATTTCTTCAAGAAAAACTCTTAAATTAGAATTATGCCTTTAAAAGTCTTCACATTTTTAAAAGCAAACCACTTGGGAATGCTTTGCCTTGGCCAGGTGGTTTTTACCAACATTATCTTCATTATACTCAAGTAGGCCATTAGCTCACCCAGCAGAAAAGGTAAGATCACATCTGTGTGGCCTTGGGTTAGACCACAGGCCTTTAGTTCCTGCACCAGAAGCAAATCGGTATAAGAGAAAAATGGTAAATTGGGTCTGGTAGGGTCTGGCTGTAACTCATTTAGTAAACAGTTATCTTAAATGTGTTAAGCCATGCGTTCCATCTCCAGCATTCCATGTGCCTAGTATGGTGGCTCACACCTGTAATCCAGCACTAATGAGGTGCAGGCAGGAAGACCAGAAGTTTCAGGCCATTTCAACATAAATTGAAATCAGTGTAGGTGACATGATATTCTATCTCAAAAATAAATAATTGAAGACAGAGTTGAAACAAAACAAAACAGCTCTGCCCCTATGAACTGTTATCTTGAGAGAGTGGTTACATCTAAACTTCTTGGCAGAGACAAGCTTTTCTAGTGTGAAGTTCCAGGTCATACATGTAGCCCTCTCCTCTCCAGAGGGGTCTTTTAGCCTCCCCTGCTGGGTGAGACTTGCTGACTCCTCTGATGAGCAGAGGCAGAAAAGGAAGAGGGCCATCTTTGATGAGGGAGGCTGCTAATCCTGTGCAAGCCTATCCCTGTGGATGGTAAGTCTGTTGGCTCCTCTGTCACCCCTGAGGATGTCTGCCCAACTGATATCTCCAGTCCTGCCATGAGAGGAACAGTATGCATTGTCTAAGACAAACAAACAAACAAACAAACAAACAACATCGAAAACCCAAATAGACTACACACAGATTCAAAACTAAACCAAATCAAAAGCACAGACATGTTGGTACAGCTTTCCAGGGCCAGAGAAAGACTGGAGATTCAGTCTTTCTATCGCATTTTTCTGGTGGTTAGAAATGATCTCTGGAAAGCTGAGTCAGAGACACACAGGCCTTGAATGTTTGAGTGTCAGAAGGCCAATGGTGTGGCTCAGATGCAGTGACCAAGGGTAGGTGAGAAGCCTCAGTGACAGCTGCGGTCAGGCTGAGGCAGGGATGATAGGTAGGAGATGGCTCGCTCCAGAAAAGACTCAGAGTGAGGGTGCAGAGGCATGGGCATACTCTGGGGACCCTGATAACTGCCAGAAGCTGTTCCCTCCACCACAGCCTGATTGCCTGGTGTCAGCCAGTACAGCGGGAGGTTTGGGTTCCTCCATGTCCTCTACCTCCATTCTTCTGTGTGGATTCCAGGGGGAGAATTAAATGCCTGTGATGATTGCAGTCTGAGTCCCCACCTGTTTCAGCTCTCTCTCCCTGTGTCCCCACCCCCTCTTCACTTTCAACTTCAGAGTCTTATGGTCTAGGCTGACCTCAGACTCAATATGTAGTCAGATATTACTTTGAATTTGTTGTAATCCTTCTGCCTCTGCCTCTGAGTGCTGGAATTACAGGTATCCACCACTCTACAAGGTTCATCCAATTCTGGGGATCAAAGCCAGGGCTTCATGTATGCTAGGCTGTCACTCTGTCAGTGGAGCCACGTTCCCAGCCCCTCTGAGCTACTGTTGCCTAGCTGTACTCTCCAAGTCTCAGAAGCTCTCTCAACACACTTTACTTCTCTTGGCAGCTCTTGGCTGGCAAGCAGCCTTCCCTTTACCAGAAAGAGAAGCCTGGCCATTCCCGCTATGATCCACAGGCAGTGGCTTCCCGAGAACATGGCAGTCCTATTGATTTTTATTTACCAGTGGTGAAACTCTGTTTGATGTCTTCTTTTTCGGGTCTTGACAAATACCTCAAACATTAGTGTTGATCCTGCCATTGAGGAAGGTGGTTATCACCCTCAGGCCAGTCCAACCTCCATCCCCATCAGCCCAAGGCAGAGCGTTAAGTGAACTTTGAAGTCAGGCTTCTACTGAGTGCAGCCACCTCCTCCCCTCAGTTCTCGGAGCCAAGGGATTTGTTTTCTTTTCCAGCCCAGGGTAGCCTCTCCTCAGCAGTGTGTCACTCTTAGGATTCCTGACAACTTCTCACTGTCTTCTGGGCTGTGCAGTCTTCCCTTCCAGTCCAGACGTTTAGTACAAGACATTTAGTAAGAGCAATTACGGGCAATCCAATCCATCACCCTCCCTGCAGCAGAATTTACAAGGACTCAGCACAGCAACAGGGGCTGGCAGCATCCCGATGGGTCTTACTTAGGCCATCTCTGCTCAGGCTTTGTCCTGCAGTTCATCAGCAATCACTTGCAGCTCTTCTCCTTAATTAGCACATTTTAAAGACTTTGTTAGTTCCCTGGCTATGACAAAAGCTAGGTTTCGCCAGTAATGTACAGATTCTTTGTAAAGTGCCAAAGTCTTTTCCCGCACCTTGACTTTGATTGAATGCAGCTGTGGATGAGGCTGGTCAGCAGTAGTTGTGTTCCTATTGGGTTCCCTGTTCTCTGGGCAGAAGGGCACATCTGTACCCGGTAGGAGGTAGTCTATTGTGACAGGTGCTAGTGTTATGCCTCAGCAGGGTTGGCAACCATGAGAAGCCAGAGGTGTGTTTGTGTTCCTTCCTGGGACCAGCTGTAAGCATTGGCATCATTAACTTTGAGAACCACCTTCTTATAGTCTCTTAGAACAACAGTGGTCCCCTACTCTCTGAAATTTATTAGGAGGGAGTCTCTTAAATGAGAGTGGGTATCAGTATGACCTTTAAAAAGTTACAGTGCAGTACGTGGGGCTGGGAAGATAGCTCAGTTGGTAAAACGTTTTTAAAGACGAGACTTCAAGCTGGGTACAGTGGTGTGCATTTATTATTTCGGTGATGGTGAGTTGAAGACAGAGATGGTAGCTCCCTAGGCTTGATGGCCAGCCAGCCTAACCTAATGGGCAAGTTTCAGGACAGTGTGAAAAATAGTCACAAAATCGGTGGGTGGCCCCAATAGTATGCCACTTGACACTGATTGCTAGGTCCACACGCATGCTCACTTATTTTCATATGCAACTGTGCACACACACCTGTGCACACACACACCTGTGCACACACACACCTGTGCACACATACACCAAGCAAAACAATAGCAACCTAGTGTCTCACTGAAGTCTGGTTTCCATGAGGCAGAATGCGGGAGTTGTTGACATTCCCTGTGGGTCAGTATTCCAAGTCACATGTAAAACATGGCCCATGCCCCAGAAGTGGGCTGCCCGTGTCCCCAGGTGGAGATGACTATTGCTGTGGCCTCTCTATCCTCGTGTGTTGTCTCTATTCTTGAATTTCACAATCTTCATGTGTCATACCACATAGGAATAATGGGTTTTGATAGGGCACCACAGCATGGCAGACCCCAGGTGCTCCTGGCTGAGGTTGCTTCTGCATTGAGAAGAGCTTGGCACATTGTCTCTTACAGTCGAGCAGCATCCCTTGCACACTTACCTCTTGCTCTTAGGTGTCTGGGTCAATGACACCTTTGTGAGTTATGGTATGGGTATATTTGTGCAAAATTATTTGAGGGCTCACATACCTGTGTCTTGACCTGGACCTGTGCTTGCTGGGACCTGTGCTTGAGGTCTGTCCATGTATACCATTGGACCTCCACATAGGCACAAGCACATACTTGTGGTGAGTAGGAGAGGCCTGGTGAGCTTGAATTGCTTTTACCTGGTGTGCCCACTGCCACTCATTCTACCTGTGCACTTTCAGTCCACTTGGTTGGCTTACTACTTAGAATCTTTGACTACTTTTCTGTCCTCCAAATTGAATATTTTATCTCAGAATATCATCAACTCCCCTCATTTTTAGCAGGGTTTTACTGTGTAGTCCAGGCTGATCTCAAACTCTCAATCCTCCTGACTCAGGCTCCTGAGTGCTGAGATGACAGGCCACATCAGCACACCCTGCTGCTTTCTCAGCTGACATTCCCTCTGTGTGAGTACACACTTATCTCCCAGGCATCGGCTCTGAGGCCTCGCAGCAGTAAGCTGTTAGTGCTTTGGTTTCATGTGGGTACAGAAGGCCCTCTTTTCCCTGGATCATTAAGGCTAAGGCTTCCTTCTGCATTCTTCTCTTTCATGATTTTGACTTTCATGTCTAAAACCATCCGCTGTATCATTTGCTACAAACCCCATGTTTTTTTTTTTTTTTTTTTTTTTTAATCTGCATTAATCTTGTCAGCTTACACTCCACAGAAACCTGTCTGTTACCATCCTGGAGGCTGGAAGGGCAAGGAGAGGCTGTGGTGAGCTCCATCCGGTTCATATTCCGCAGCTGTCTTCCTGTGGCAGCTCTCTCTAACCCCAGAGCTGATTGATGGAGTAGGGGTGGGGTGGGCTTGGATTGTGTTTGCTTCTTCTCTGTGGGCTCCATGTTGTTTTCTGTATTGTGTGATGTTTCTTGATATTCTCATTGGTGTGATGGAACTCTTGAAAAACACCAACCGATAGGAGCTGGGGTTTAGTCAGGTCACTGTGTGAGATGGTGTGGTCTACCTTGTCAAGGAAGGCATGCCAGCTGACTGCTTACAGCTGAGGCAGCAGGATTGAAAGACTGCTTTTGTGCATATTGGTAGATCAGGAAACAGTTCAGGCCAGGCTGTAATGCATAAGGCCCAGGCTCTCAAAACAGCACCATTCACCAGCTGGGAACCACACATTCAAACATGTCTGTTGGGGACATGTAATGCATACCAAGGACTGCCCTCTCCTCTCAGCAATCGTCCTCAGTGAAGGTCCCTAGTGCCCATGTTTGGGGCCCCTCCTCCCATCGGCCCTTTCTCTTTGGGGTAGACCATACCACTTACTTAACATGGGACAGAATTAAGGGAGATGTTTTATGGCCAGAAGTGAGGATGGTGAGACAGCCTTCTTCTTCTGAAGTGTTGGTGATAGATACGACTTTTCCTTCTGTAGGGTCCAGAAAGTGACCTGTGGTAACCACATTTTCAGGTTTTTAAAAAAAATATTTGTTTTATGTGTATATGTGTGTGCTTTAGTATATGTATATGCACCGCATATGTTCAAAAGCCGACAGAGGTCAGAAGGGCATTGGATCCTCTGGAACAGGAGTTACAGATTGTTGTGAGCTGTGCATACTGGGAATTGAACCCAGGTCCTCTGCAAGAGCAGCCAAGTGCTCTTAGCCTGTGAGCCATCTCTGTAGCCTACATCTTTCAGTTTTGAATACATGACTTTGTTAAGCAAGTAGCAAGAAAAAGAAAAGGGAAAAAATAGCAAGTAGTGGACAAAGTGCAAAAGATTATCTATCATATCAAACACTTAGAACTCCCACAGAGGTGGCTGCAGTAGCCTGTTTGAGAGTAAGGTCATCACATTGGGGTATTACAACGTCCTGAAGGGATGACTGGGAAAGTTGAGGCAGTCAGCTAGGGGGTCGTCGGTTGAGCTTCCTTTCCATGAATGAACTTATTCTTACTGCAGGTGTTTTTATGCCACAAGAGACACAATAGTATGTCTGGTAAGATTGGCTCACCTATTGGCTGTTTTCAAGAACGTGGAGGTTTTACTGACGAGCTGTTATGCTGTTCTCTGTCTCCTCTTTACGAAGCTGGAGAGAACAGGGTCTTAGAGGACACTTTGAGACAATCCTGCCTGGGTCTGAAGTGGGGGAATTAATCCTACTTCCAAAGCTGGCCTCTCAGTGAGCTCCTACAGCACGTGGCAGTTTACGGTATACTGTGCATTACACCTGCCCTCTGCCCCGTATTAGCAATGATCTCCGGCCTCCAAGAGCAACCCTGGGCCTCCAGAGCTCGAGGTGCCAGGATGGGAAGTTTGAGGAGCAAATATTTAAAGGTCTGAGGTCAATTCTGAGTGTCTTCTAAGAAAGTTATTAAACTTGCTGTGCGTTGCCGATTGAGTGGCAGCGCCAGCAGCGGTGGAGTCACACAATGGCTCAGGAAATGTGTTTTCTGGCTCCTGCTCTCTGAGCTGCATTTCCGGCCTCTAATCTGTGCTCAGCAGATGGGCCTGGCAGGGATCTGCTCAGCAGCAGCAACCCAGCTCTGCTCCGCTCCGCCGCTGTCCGTAAGGGTGTGTGGGAGGCTGCTGACGCTCCACTCAGCAGCTGCCACATTATACAGCCCTGACCCCACCCTCCACTCCTCACCTGCAGAGTTCCACTGTGCTCAAAGGTCACAGACCTCTTTGCCATTGGAGACATACTTTGCATAGTTGTGGCTGTCTGCAGGGTCCCTCTGCCTATATCTTGCAGCTGCCTGCTTGTGTCTTGTATAGACCTTCAGAACATAAATGTTTCTTACTCACAGTCACCCTTGCCTGTTACCACTCAGCTCTGTCACTATTAGGGGACACAGATGGCTTACCGCTCATTTACTTTGAGGACTGGGGTTGCTTCGGGGGACAGTGTCTCTGCCATAGTGTAAGTCCATGTGGAAGATGACCTATTTCCAGACTGATTCTCGTGACTGCTCTGGGGCTGAGGTTTCTTCCGTGGTCCTACCCATGAGTAGGATCAAGCCAGGGGTGTTGAGCTTCTCAGCCTCTTCTGCAGTCCTGTACATGGTTGCTCTGTGCTGTGGGCCCTGATCACACTGGGGCCCTTTGGGTTTCACTGTCTCCTTCCAGTGATGATGCTCACTGCTGTCAGTGATTTGGAGCTGACCTCCCTCCCTCCCTCCCTCCCTCCCTCCCTCCCTCCCTCCCTCTCTCCCTTGTTTCTTTCTTTCTTTTTTTCCCAAGGCAGAGTTATTCTGTATAGCCCTGGCTGTCCTGGAACCTCTAGATCAGGCTGACCTGGACTCAAGAGATTCTCCTGCTCCTGCCTCCCAACGGCTAGGATTAAAGGCCTGCATCACCACCTCCTGGCCAAAAGTTCAGGAGAAAAATTAAATGAGAAATACAGCAACAAAATCCAAGGAAAACATCCAGCACAGGGCCCTGTGAAAAATCCTGGTAAAAATACAGAAAGAAAACCTGAGCAAAAAAATGTCAGGCGAAACAGTGGGCTTGCTGTCTTAATGATTTCCTGAGGACACCTCTTCCAGGAAAGGAGCCTGCTTTTGTTCCTGGGCTTTCTGCTTTTTCACTTGTGGCTCTGGATCACAGCCTCCACTGTCACCAAGGGCATTACAGAGTCCCAGGGGCAGAGCATACTCAGTATCTGATCATAACAAGCTGGTTTCGTGGACACATTGGAAAAACCAACCTAAGTAATTAGTGGTAGGCTAGAACTCTTAGAACCCCTACAGGGTACCAGAAATACCCTGGTTTCTCCGAGGGCTTCTCGGAGGAATGGAGAAGCAGATACCCTTCTTTATGCACAATTTGCAGGCCATCGCCAGTGACAGGGCCAAGTTCTAGCCCTCAGTGTGCTGCTTTGCTCTCTCAACAGTGCTCCTCTCCAGCCTTCACTCTAGGGCCCACCACAGGCCCTGTCACTCCATGCTGGCATCATCTGGGAGCCCAGACACCTTGAACCTATGCTGTTCTTCCCACTTACCACCTGTCGTGATGCCTCCCTGCCTCGCCCAGGGTCACCGTGCTGGCGGAGCCTCCGGCCCCTCTCACATTGTGTACGTAGAAGAGTACCATGCCAGACCCAACAAGCTTTAACCCTGCCTTTTAAAGGTCACTTCTGTCTCAGTCAGCTCTTAAAGTTCAAGAGGAAATAAACTGCTTAGAGCTGGCATTTCTCAAGCCAAGTGTCAACTCTCCAAGCCTGAGCCTGCGGGGAGAGGAAGTGAGATTAATAAATGAGTGGCCATGTTGACATAGTCATCGGTCAGCAAGTGTCTTCCTGTTCCCAGCCCTCAACAGAGTGGTGGACAGACAGGACACTGGGGAGTCTCAAACTCATTTTCTCCTCTTGGCTTCACTTCTCAGCCTGGGGAACACTTTGGAGATATTTATTAATCAAGTGACAGCATTTAAGCCCGGATGGATCTGCCCCTCAGTGGTCCCTGTTCTGAGACGGGTGATTGACAGGGGCAGATGATGTTTATTGCCCAGGGGAGATGAGAGGACCAAGGAAGTTACCTCACCCAACTAGTTATTGACTTTGGGCTTCAGGCCAAGGACAGGGAAATCAATGGGAGAATAAACACTAGAATGGGTTTTATTAATCAGGCGCCACTGAGGCAGGTGCAGGGATGATACTGGAGCCCAGGGGTCGATCGGCAGCATGTCTGGTGTGGGCGCTCAGGCCATGCTGACTAGCAGGCCGCTATCGACCATGCTACACCAGGAACCTCAGCATCAGAACTGATAATTGGACTGCCCGGTGATTCCAAAGAGAGAGAGAGAGACATTGCTGAGATTACTCTGTTTTATCTCCTAAATGCTCGTCCGACTTGACTCAGTCTCAATTAAGCTCACATCCAGCTCTGCCCCTCAGGGCTCTTCTCTCCTGTAGTGAGACCTGTGTCCCTTTACTTGTCCTTAGACGTGGCCATGGAGGTGTAGCCTCAGTTCTATGCTTTGAATGACCTCCAGTGGCTAAAGTCACTTTAGTGTTGACAGGCACTCCAGTCAGGCTCTCCTGGACACTCTCACCTCCTATGTTATGCATATACACACTTATGTGCTCAGTAGGTACACACTCATTCATACATATTCTTATACATACTAGCCCATGACCTATCTCCTTCTTCCTCTATACATTGACATTTACAGTTTTCTGTCAGTATACTAAAATAACCGAGGCAAGTAGCTATATTACAAAGAAAAGTTTATTTGGCTCAGTTCTGGAGACTGCAGCACATAATTGGCAGCTCCATGGCTTTGAGTCTCTGGTGATGGCATGTGTCATTGGGTGAAGCAAGACCATTTATGCCACAAGCCAGAAAGTAGAGAGAGAGAGAGCAGAGTGTTAAAATCCCCTGTGACTGTGTGCTCCTTAGAGATCCCCTGACACTTACCAGGCTACCTCCTGAAGGTCTGTCCATACTGCTCATGACCCAGGACAACCCATGTGTCCTTGATGACAGGCCATTTCTCGGCCATGGCAAGATTCAGTGCTTCCTCACCTTCCATGGATGTCCTGTGTTGAGCGACTCAGTGAGTGTGATCTCCTAGGGCTTCCCATGGTAACTGGAGGGGCTCCAAGGAGGCCTGAGATGCTGCTCAGAGGGAGGGAATGAAGAAGGGGGCCCAACAGTGCCTGCATAGGAACAGTCTAGCCAGCCTCCCTTCCCTGCTGCTGTTCTGTCACTCATGCAAGCTCCAGTCATCTCTAAACTTCTGGTCTCTTTCTCTCTCTTCTTCCCTCTCAGACTGAGGTTTCTCCCATCCCCTCGCATCTAATTTCTAAGAGTCTAGGCCCAGAGAAGAAGCTAGGTTGTATTTCAGAAGTATTCGGATGTGAGAGAGTATGGGAGTCAGCCTGAGGTGTAGTTCAAGTTCTAGTCACTTCACTCAAGAGTGACACCCCTCTGAAAGTACCATGACCCAGTGAGCATCTCTGTGTCTGTCACTGGAACATGGGATGAAGACACTGCCCTCCTTAGTAGGGTGCTGCTCCTCCATGTGCTGCCAGGGAGGCTTGGGGGCAGGGCCCAGGGCTGCTCACCTTGCAAGCAGAGGTGGGCTTCTCGGAGACTTACTGGTTTTCTTTCTTTTTCCCCTTCTTTCTCTTTTTTTCAAAGATTTATTTATCTTTAAAATTCCATGTGTTTATATGTATATCCTGGTGTGTGTATGTCTGAGCACTGTATCCATGCAACAGCCCACAAAGGTCAGAGTGGCCATGAGGTGCCCTGGAGCTATGTTAGTCTGTAAGTGCTGGCGCTCCACACAGGTACTCTGCAGAGCAAGTGCTTTCGCTGCCGAGCATCTCTCCAGGCTTCACTGGCTTTCTAACTGCTTAAACTTGTGACTGATGCAGTGCTTCTCCGTGTAGCCCAGTCTCACAGAGATCTGCTTCTGTCTCCCCAGTGCTGCATTAAAGATGTGCACCACCACCACCACCACCACCACCACCACCACCACCACCACCACCTGGCATGCTGTTTTTCTTATAAGGACATAGGGGGATTGAGGGTGATCTATCACTGTCTGTCTTACCTTTATTTCTATCATTCATCTATCTACCTGTGTACCTATCATTTATGTTTCTGTCATGTATCCATCTGCTTGTATATGATCTACCTCTCTTTATATATTTTTGCAGTGCTGGGGATAGTCTCAGAGCCTGTGTATGCCAGACTGCATTGAGGTGTGCTGCACCCCCAGTCTGCAGTGGGTATTTTGCTTGGTTAGAATTCTTGCATATGAAGGAACTGTAATGGGGTCAGGCCAGCAGAGCTTCTGATAGTGTTAGTGCATACCGGCTAGCCAAGCAGGAATGAGTTAGGTCATCAGTGGGTCAGTGTGTGAATGTATCTGTGTTTTATTCTCTTACTTGAGTTTCAAAAGAGAACTGTTCATGTAGGCTGGTGGTCAGTAGCCCTTCTCTGTGAAGGGCATGGAAGGTAAATGTGTTTGCTTGTCAGCCCACACATGTGCCATTAGAAAACAACCACAGAACAGTCAGTGCTGGGTTTGGCTGTGATCCACCAGACTGTTTGCAAAGGGAGGGAAGGCTGTTTGCTGACTTTTAGGCTATAGGGAAGAGCAGGGGTTTTGGCTGAGATCTGGCCTAGCTCTGCCACAGTTGTGACTCTCCTAAGGGTCACGGTACCCAACTCTTATTCTCCATACATGTTAAGGCTAAAGTGACATGTGTTAGAGTGCCCCTTGTCACCTGACACACAGCTGTGTCAGCAATAGCTTCCTCACCTGCCTTTTAAAATATTGTTTTATTTTATTTTAATTACTTGTCTCTGTGGGTGTATAAGTGATGAATGAGTACAGGTGCCATGGAGGCTAGAGGATAGTAGTGGAGAGCAGTGAAGGCCAGAGGGGACAGCAGAGGCCAGAGGGGACAGCAGAGGCCAGAGGGGACAGCAGAGGCCAGAGGAGGGCAGCAGAGGCCAGAGGAGGGCAGCAGAGGCCAGAGGAGAGCAGTTGAGGCCAGAGGAGGGCAACGGAGGCCAGAGGAGAGCAGTGGAGGCCAGAGGAGGGCAGTGGAGGCCAGAGGAGGGCAGTGGAGGCCAGAGGAGGGCAGCGGAGGCCAGAGGAGGGCAGCGGAGGCCAGGGGAGGGCAGCGGGGGCCAGAGGAGAGAAGAGGAGGGCAGTGGAGGGCAGGGGAGACTGTGAGTGCATCTTCTGGAAAGTTACAGGTAGCTGTGAGCAGTTTATCAGGGAACTTTAGGTCCTCTGAAAGAGCACTAACCCCTGCTTAGCCATTTCTAACATCTGTTCTTTTATATAGCCTGTTTCAGTGCCATAGAGAGTACCATTGGCCTTTGAGTAAATAGCCAAGAGCTGTGCTTTGTAGCCATATCTTCTGTCAGAATTATCTGTTTATACCTATTATCCCCAAAGTTGGGTGGAGGGCATGCAAGGGGAGTTCTGCAAGGCTTGGAGGGGTGATCTGTCCTCTGGTGTCTACATCTTCAGCAGAGACTCAGTGAGAGGCCTGTGGTAACCCATCAGTCAAATTGGATTATTCTTTATGGTTGGGGAGCAAATTGAAATTGTGAGAGGTGATTTTCCTTCTCACATTTCAAGGCCAGATGAGAATATTTACTTGTGGCCTCTGTGTATCTGGGAATGCAAATTGAATTTGGTGATTGGAATTGATGTGATGTGAGGAACAGCACTCATCAGAGGCAGTGTGCCCAGTGACTAGAGACCAGAAGGCTTCCTCACCAACTTCCTCGGCTGGGCCTTTGGTTGGTAACTTTTTAATCTCTGCTTTCCCTATTCTCTGGTTGTCTATACAGTTTGGCAGTTCTTTTGATTTTGGGATGTGTGTGCATGTCTGAGTGGGCACCAGAAATATGTGCAATAATAATTGTAGGTTTTAAGAAATGGAATTGATGTTAGAAATACAGACAGCTATGTGCCATGCTGAGCTCTTAACAAGGGTCCTGGGGAAACTGGCTCCTTCTGAGTTTGCATCAGGCTGCCTCACTGCAGGACCCAGTGCACAGCTGCCACTTGCCTCCTCCTGTATTTGGGATCCTTACTTCTCCTACAGATTCCAGAACTACCTCATGGCTCAGGCTAGACATACCGACATAACCTCCTGAGGCTTGCTCCACATCTGACTGCCCTTAGGGTCCATTGCAAACCTCCCAAGGGTGTGCCAGGAGCATCCTTTCACCAGAAGGGCCTTGCCCTTTGGTAAGGACACGGGGACAGTGTGGAGCATCCTAGCTCTGCCTGCAGACTCAGTAATATAGGTATGGCCATCTCTCCTTGATGCTGGTAGCACTTGTGAGTGCTATGTGCTCAGTGCTGGTGCCTTTGCTGTCTGTGGTGGAAGTCGTTTAGAAATGAAATACCTTCCTAGGAGGTAGCTGGGAATAGACAACAGTGGCCACCTAGGATGTGACATCCACAGGGATACAGAGCTTATGTCTTACCACATCTCTGGCTGGCATGTGTGGGGGGAGTGGGGATGGATCTGTCTAACCTGGACTTCTCCCACCTTCTGTTGAAACTGTAGCTCTCTGTTGGCGGTTTTTCCCCTGAGGGCCACACCTACCAGAAATAAGCCTGAATCACCCAGAGTCTGGTTGTCAGTCATACTGACTGCCTTGGAGGGTCCTCCTGAGTGGTGACTTAGTGGTGACTGTTGTGAGATTCCTGCCAAACAGCCTTCTTCCTACCTAGGCTGGCCCTGAGCACAAGGTTTCCAGGCACTTTCCTTCTGTTTCTTTGTCTTTTGTAAAGTCCCACCTCCTTCTCTTCTGTGTGTGCTCACAGGGCGTGTCTTCTCAGAGGGGGCTACCTAGCACACTCTGTTCCCCCCTTCTGTGTGTCTGTATCTTGGTCTAAGAAATCCTGTCACTTTCAAAGCTCTATTGGCAGACCCTCCCCCAACTCCCTGTCTTATTGTCTGAGAGTATCTGACATCATGATGGTCACTGGAAAATGCTCGCTGACCACTACAATCTGACTCCCTGTGGCTCTGTTAGGGCTTGCCCTAATTACATGGGTGAGTATTTCCTGGGTTTAGGGTTAGGGCCCGGTGCAGACTATAGGGCTAATTTATTGGCCTGTCATCTATTTATTTTATGTCATCTATTTATTTATCATTTATTGTCCCTGTCATCTATTTCTGGGGCCATAACTCTGTCTCTGGAAGGTCCCTGTTAATTCTTCACTCACTGGACAAGCAGATTTCTATAATTTTCTTTCAGTTTCTAGAGACTCCCTGGTGGGCTTGGAGGAAGCAGGGACATGCTGACCCCTTCCTGCTCAGTGCACAGGTGTAGGGACTGAAGGTGACTGCATCGCAGCAGGGCCTGCTCAGATGCCTCCGGTTTGGGGATCCACACTTTGCACATTTCCTCTTAACATAGAGGTAGCGATTAGGAACCTATAGGCACCTGGTGGCTTAGTTCCTGACCTGAGATGTTTTAAGTCAGTGCTGCAGGCTATGCCAGGCATTGTGCCCAGCAGCCAGGAGGGGCAAGCATCTAGTTTTCCTGGTGCACACACAGTGGCTTCGCAGAGGTGACTCAGCGGCTTAGGTCTGCATTGACTCATCTGCAAACTTCAAGGTTAGAAATCATTTGTGTTAGCAGGTTTTGATCTGTGTTCCTCAGCCCTCTAAGGATAAAGAGGTGCTGTAGGTTTGAAGAAAAATTTACTAATTTTTTTTAGCTTCATGAAAGAGATGAATTACAAAAAAATTCACGGTGTACATGGAAATTCCATTATAATCTGTAGGAGACGAACGCTATTGGTACTCGTCAGACTGCTTTGGGCTGTCACCACAAAGGCTCTGAGGTGTCTGTGTGACACCTCTCCTCAAGTGTTACTAAATTGGGGTTCTATTGGTGTGTTTGGGCTTGTCACAATTATGCTCTTGTTAGGGCTCCTAATTTGCAAGCTTGTCTTTTCTCAGGGGCCTGCAGCCAGGTGGCTGAGGTTGCAGTGCTGGCAGATGTGCCAGTGAGGAGGCGCTGTCTTTCTGCTTGGCATCTGCTCCTGAGAGTCTCCTCTAAGGTCCCTCACCTCATCACAAGTGCCCTCCCCTCCCTGGCCGGGCTCCTCCCAACACTGGCATGTTGGTGATTAGGGCTTCACACTGACCCTCAGTTCTCACAGAGATGTCACCTACCTCAGAAATGCCCTTGGCCATGGAGCCCTAGATGTCCTAGAACTAGCTCTGTAGTCCAGGCTGGCCTCAAACTCACAGAGATCTGCCTGCCTCTGCCTTTGGGGAATTAACAACATGCGCCTTCATGCCAGCTTTATATTTTATTTTTTAGACAAGATATCATGTAGCCCAGGCCCACCTTGAATTTGCTGCATAGCCAAGGATGGTCTTGAATTCTGATCTTCTGTCTCTACCTCCTAAGTGCTAGGATCACGGGTGTATACTACCACCCCTGTTTATGCAGTGCCAGGGAACTGCAGGCTAGGCAAGCATTCTGCCAACGGAGCTGCAGCACCAGCCCTCAGAGGTTTTCAATATTTTGGTTTTATTTATTTATTTATTTTTTCATTAGGTATTTTCTTCATTTACATTTCAAATGCTATCCCAAAAGTCCCCCAGACCCTCTCCCCACACTCCCCTACCCACCCACTCCCACTTCTTGGCCCTGGCGTTACCCCTTACTGAGGCATATAAAGTTTGCAAGACCAAGGGGCCTCTCTTCCCAATGATGGCCGACTAGGCCATCTTCTGATACATATTGTTTTTGTTTTTAAACATAGAACCTGGGCTTGACCATGACCATAGAGACACATGAACACACTGTTTCTGCACCACCTGGTGCTCCAACACTGGTTTCTATGTGGTGTGGTGAATGCCCTGCAGAACTCACACTTGTGGGGGTTTTGGTTTTCATTTTTTCCTTCCAGACAGAGTTTCTCTGTGTAATATCCCCATCCCTGGCTATCCTAGAACTTGCTTTGTAGACCAGGCTGGCTTTAAACTCACAGAGATCCTCCTGCCCTTGCCTCCCAAGCACTGGGATGAAAGGCGTGTGTCACCATCGCCCAGCTGTACTTGTGGTTTTGAATGAGTGACTTTATTAAGTATATAACAAGTGAGAGTGGGCAAGTAATAGATACATGACTCATCCTAGGGAACAGACATGCAGTTGGTTGTGCACACCATCCAAAAGACACCGCAGCTGGCAGTTTCCATTGAGTTTTCTCTTCATGGCTGACCTTTGGCTTCTCTTTCTCACTGTAGGCATTTTTATATCACAGGATAAACACTGGTAACCTCTGTTGGCAATGGTTCCAGCCATTTCAATAGTGTGACATTTTTACTCTTAGACTGTTTAGCTGTCACAAAGTTAGGTGGGCCAGGCCAGCCCACCTCAGAGGATATCATAGACAGACATGCTTGGTCTGACATGGAGCAGGAGGACTCAGTCCTGTTGTTAGTGCCAGCTTCTCAATGTGCTCTATAACATGTGACAACTCACTGTATATGGACACACTGTGACTTGGTCCATGGCTTCTTTCTCAGATGGGCACCGAGCTCTTCCTTAGAGCTGCTCTATGGTAGCGCAGTGTTTGGGACCCCACAGCATCTGTTGATACAGGTATGCTTCCTTGATGCATGAGTGTGGGTGCTGGGTTCAAACTGGGGAAGGCAGGCCTCAGGGCTGGAAATGCTAGGTCAGACAAGGAAGAGCTGGAAGGAGCATTCATTGTCTTGGAGAAGTTTGTTCAAATGGCTCCTGCCGCTTTGCAGTATCTCTTGGCCAGGCCTGGTCCCTTGAAAGTGTATATTCTTAGTCCTGGGTTTCTGATGAAGCGCACATGAAAGTGAGCGGCAGTGTCCCGCCACATCCAAAGATGGCTTTCAAAGGCCTGAACTCATTCTCTCAGCAGATGCTGCCTCAGAAAGGCAGCGATCGATAAACACGCTCAGCTTCTCCTTGAAGCACCAAGAGCTTCGCTCTGAAGCCCCAGAGGTTTGTAGAAATGCCGCTGCCCTCAGAGTTCAGCACGCTGTGGAGTGAGAACTTTAATTTTTTATGAGCTTTCTCTTCTCTTCCTTGGAAGAAAGGCTGGAGTTGAATGGAGAGAACCTCCCTGGGGGACAGGGGGGAGGACAAGAGAGAGAGACAACAACCCCAAGAGATGATGGGGATCTGTGTTAGAATGAAGTTGCTCAAATTCTTCCAGTTGTTGAGGCTCTCATAGGGCCCATGAACCCAGCAGGAAAAGTCCCCATTTCAGTTTGAGATCCATGTTAACTTGATGGTTTCTGTATCTCTGCATCCTGTGTGCCTGGGTGTCTAGGCCTATCTGGTAGGTGAGACTTGAGAAGCCTGGCCGTGAGTGTTGAGAGCCTCTTTTGGACATGGTACTTCGGCCCTGTTTTAGGTGGTGCTTTATCTATCTGCAGGCCCTTGTCCCCTCCATGGGATGCCCCCACCTCCTTTGGAGCTTGCCAGTCTGTTTCCTCCATGGAACTCCTGGATGGAGAATACCCACCTGTTCCCACACAGCTTCCCATTTCTAAGCAGAACCCAGGATTTCTTTTTTTTTTTTTTTTTAAGATTTATTTATTATATATGTAAGTACAATGTAGCTGTCTTCAGACACTCCAGAAGAGGAGGTCAGATCTCATTATGGATGGTTGTGAGCCACCATGTGGTTGCTGGGAATTGAACTCAGGACCTCCAGGAGAGCAGTCAGTGCTCTTAACCACTGAGCCATCTCTCCAGCCCCAGAACCCAGGATTTCTAGACCTTTGCCCCTTCAATACTGTCTGGCTTCTGCTCACATCTGTAGTCCAAGGCCCATCTGGACAGCTTTTGTGTCCCCTCTCTCTTCCTCCTGACTTTTTTTTTTTTTTTTCCCTTCTTGTTCCCATTCCTTTGTTCTTCACTGCCTCCTGGCAAAGGACTCTGAGTCTCCTAGCCAACTCCTGTTTCCACACAGTGTGAGTGAGTGTGCCCTGGATATAAGAGTGTTTAGCCTTTCATCCCCTAAGTGTCCCACATATCTGTCTTCTCTTGTGCCTGTGGGGAAGAGTCCCTTCAGGATCTTAGGGATCTAACCCAAGATACCAAATTCTCTCCTTTTACTTCATGCTTTCTGCCTCACCCTGGACTAAATCATTCCTTTCTTCACTGTGTTTCTTTTTTTTTTTTTTTTTTTTTGCTATGGCCAGTTAGGCAGCAGTACCTCAGCTCTGGGGTGCTTGGACCTGTAGCCCATGTTTGCCATACCAGCTGACATCTAGTTAGCCTGCTGCAGGTACCAGAGGATGTGCAGGACCCTGTGCTTGCCTGGCTCACCTGCAGGCTTCCCATCTGCTTCCTATCTGCTTCCTTCTACACACCCTTCCTCCTGCACACCATCTACTCAGGTTTGTGATGTCTGTTGTACTTAAAATACTAGCCCCTGCAGGCAACCCCGCCCAGTGCTTTCTCCCCACTCAGATACCAGTAGGTATCCTGAAATCTCAGAAGGTATTTGCTGCGGCCTGTTTGGTTTATGTGAGCTGTTCCTTCCCCTGCAGTCACCTGGTTGGTGATTTATGCCTGTTTTGCAGCCAGGAGCAACTCAGCCTGTTTGATCATTGTGCTCAGGGCTTCACTGAAGCTCTGCAAATGATGCTCTGGAGCGCCCTCTCTCTGCTTTGCTCTGAACTGCAATTTATAGTCTAACCTTGTCCTGTTGGAAACCTGGGAACCTATTCTGTCTGGGAACTGACCTTGGGATCTGCTGTGGTCTGCAATCCTGCCTGTTGTCTGGCATCTTCTATAGACCAGGCATTCCTCGATATCTGCTTCTAGCCTCCAGAGTGGATGAAATGTGTTTTGTTCTTAAGAGAGAGGATGGGGACTGAGAAGATGACTCACCTAGTAAAGCACCTGCTACACAAGCATTTGGACCTAAATTCAGGTCTCCATAGCCCACCTAGAGCTGGGCACAGTGGTGGGTTTCTATTAGACAGAGGCAGGCAGATCTCAGGGGCTCACTTGCTAGCTAGCCTGGTCAAAACACTGAGCCCCGGGTTCAGTGAGAGGCCCTGTCTCAAAAGATAAAATGAATAAAGTGGAGAGATTGAGAAGGCATTCTGACATGGATCTCTGGCCTGCACTGGTGAGCACAGACAGTCCATATGAAGGAGTAGAGTGTGTAAGAATGAGTGATGGATGTAGACCAGGGGTAGTGCCTATCTAGCAAGCACAAGACCTTGAGTTAGATACCTAATATTCCTGAGGGGACTCTTTTTTTTCTTGGGAAGGAGTATTGTGGGAAGGGATAAAAAGTTTTCTTTATAATCTGAAATATTATAACTCAGGCTGCCTAGATACCCTTAAGACTCCACCCTCTCCTGTAGTGCCATAGCACACGCATCTCCCTCTGTTCACGGTCTGCAGTATGTGTAGCATTCCACATTGTTACCTAGGTGCAAGGCTGGGCTTGTGTGCCTGTGGCTTTGCCTTCCTTAGGTAGCAGAGCCTAGCTTCAGAGTGAAGGTTGGGTAGCTGGCTTAGGCCAAGTGGTGATTTCCTGGTGTCCAGTCTTGCTGCCTGGTTCTGTTCCACTGAGCCCTGGTCCTCAGTATCCCAGCAAAGTGGCTGTTATGGCATGGCCTTGGGCTTGTTTGCATCTGGGCCAGTTGGATAGGGTAAGGGGAATGCTGCCTCTAAATTCCACTCTTGGGTTTGGCAGTCTTCCTGCAAGGCTCTCCCGAACTCCCTGCTGAGGACAGTTTATCTGAGTGATCCCAAACCCCCAATCCCACCCTGCCTTTATGTGCCCTGTCACCTGAGAAGTTGCCTTGCCATGTGTCTGTCTCTCTGTGCTTGGTTCGTAAGTAGCAGAGCAAATGCTGCCATTCTAATTAAATTACCCACTTTGGAGCAGTGATTTAAGGTGCTTGTGAACCTCCCCACCTGAATTCAACGATTCAAGAGTCGATTTCACAGTTCTTGATTATTAAATTGGTCTATGAATAGTTTTCAATTGAACTGGAACTCAAAATAGCCTCTTTCTATGTCTGTTTCCCGTGAATATTTGCTCTTGCCTTATATTTGGGGTTGTGATGCACCTAGGATGCAACTGGCAGTCAGCTGCTTCTCAGTGGGGCCAAGGGACAGTGCAAGACACCCTGAGATTGCAGGATTGAAGCCCACCACTGTCCCTGATGTCACATGGTTGGCTCTGTTTTCTGTGGTCATGCTGGTGGCCAGAGCAGGGTTCCCTGTGACACTTCACAGGACTAGGAGCATCGCAGTCCCCTGCTGAAGCATCATAAATGTTTGACTCTCATTCACTTTCAAATTACACTTTAGCTGTTTAAATGATTTTACTGAGTTATAATTTACAAAACCCTGTCTTCACTCAGATGTGAAATAGGCATATTTGCAGGGGTGTCTGCCTGACAAAAGTGTTATCTGCCACCCTTGTGAATTCAGATTTTCTTGAAATTGTGTAATCAAAGCAAACAAAAATAATTGGATGCAGAAGTAATCTGAGCTGCAGGTGTCTCTCGCAGGCCCCGCCCCAGATTGTACATTTTCAAAGTAGCTTCAGTGTTCTGGTCATGGTTACTTTGCCTGATGCCCTGCTTGTGTGTGTGTGTCTCTGTGTGTGTGTGTGTCTGTCTGTCTGTCTGCCCTGCTTGTGTGTGTGTGTGTCTGCCTGTCTGTCTGTCTGTCTGTCTGTGCATGATTGGCCTGAGACATAATCAAGTAGTCTAGAGAGCTGGCCAACAAGTTTGCAGGATCTGTCTGCCTGTCTCTGCTTCATATCTTTCTTAACATCACTGGGCTTACAGGTATGTCCTGCCATGCCCAGCTTATTCTGTGATCCGGCTGAAGATCCAAACTCAGATGTACATGTTTGAAAGGCAAATGCTTCATCAACTGAACTGCCTCCCTAGCCCCATGTCTCAGTTTTCGAGAGCTTTTAGTATTTCCTTTGGGAAGAGGTCTGTGATTGACAGTGCGCACACTGTGTTCCTGCAGTGGTCATCTTGGTTGGTGGGGTTGGTTGGTCCTTTCCCAGCTGCTCCTATCATCTGATCTGTTTCTTTCTGCTGCTATGGCCCAGTGCACACGTGACAGGGTACCCTGTGGGTATTTGATGAGATCCTTACCCTTGCTTTTTGTACTTTGCCAGGTTCTCTGTAAGACCAGTGACAACAGAGGCTGCACTGGGCAGCTGTGGGACTAGAGGGGTGGTAGCAAGGGTACTTTCTGATGGTCTTTGCTCAGCCTGGGAGTGACCAATGGCCCTTAGAAGCCTTAGTCCAGAGGTCTGGGCCTCTGATGTTGGCAGAGACAATTGATTAAATTGTGAAGTTGTTGGAATGTCATAGGGAAGGAAGTAGCCAAACCAAAGAGGCCACAGGGATGCAGTAGGAAAGCAGATATTGTAAAGGGAAGCCAGGCTTGATGGCACAACCTGTAACCCTGTATTTTGGGGGAATACTCAAATAGGAGATTAAAAGCTCAGGTTCAGCTCTGGAGGCTTAGTGAGATCCTGTCTTAAAGTACAAAATAAGAAGAGGGCTTGGAATGTAGCTTAGTGGCAGAACACTTATTTAAGACTGTTCCAGTGAGGGTCTGGGAGTGTGGCTCAGTGGTAGAGCCCCTGCCTAGAATCTCCAGAGAGAGGCTGACAGCCCTCCCTGCTCAGTGACAGAGGTCTTGCTTTGTATGCCTGAGGCTTTGGCTTTAATCCTTTATACTGCAAAACCACACCCATACATGTATAAATAGGGAAAGAGAAAGTAGAGGAGGTCAGATGCCATTGTCTGGGTATGTTCTGACATCTGTTATTACATGGCAGGCCTAGTACCCAGTGTGAGCCAGGACTTTCTCCTTCAGAAACTCTGCAGGCCCAGTGCTTGCTGCGGGGGCTGTTCTCCACACCCGCCCTGTGCTGCACATCTGTGCCGACTGTGACTCACATGGGAAGTGCTTGCGCTGGCAATTTAGCTCATTCAGAAGTGCCGTCTTGAAGCGCCTGTGGCTGACAATCTTTCCCATTGTGTGTGGAGTTGCACTTCCCTCCCCCTTGCACCGTGTTCTGGGATCACCCTGGGTGTCTTTGAAATCCAGAACCTCCTGAAAGGCACTAAGTAGCTATTCAGGAGCGAGGAAACGGACGGACGGACGGAGAGGTATTTGCACGTGCAGCTCTATTTTAGGATGCCCCTGTGGGATACACAGTGGGGAGTGTGGCCTTAGTTATGGGGGATGGTCATGCTAGGCCTCATGGATCTACCATCTTCCCTTCCCTGCAGTGCCCGGGGTCTGGAGAAGGTTCAGCAGCAGCTCCAGGATGAGGTCCGGCAGGCCAATGCACAGCTGCTGGAGGAGCGGAAAAAGAGGGAGACACATGAGGCACTTGCCCGAAGGCTCCAGAAGCGCAATGCATTGCTGACCAAGGTACGGTTCACCCAGTGTGGCTGAGCTCACCCATGCCCACACCGCCTGGCCTTTCCTCTCTGGTTGCTCATCTTTCTGCAGACCTCTGTGAAGCTGCATGTGCTTGCCTGTGGTCCACGGCTTTACGTCTCCAGTGGGTATCCCACGTACCCTGGACCACAGGCCGGGCCCAGTGCTGGCTTTTCCTAGCTGCAGGCTGCAGCAGAACAGTTCAGTTAGTCTGTGTGCTCTTAGTCCACACTTGCGAACAGCCTTTTGAATGGCAGAAGGAATCATCCAGAGCCCGGAGCTAAAGTATACAACCATATTTTAGGAGACTGAGGCAGGAAGGGAGGTGGTGAATTGAAGACCAGTCTGGGCTCTGTACCTTGACTCTCTCAAAACACAAGACCAAAACCAGTCTCCCAGACTCACTTTCTCTGCATGTCTTGACCTGGACTGGTGCAGCACCTCAAGGGAGTGTTTCCTGTAAGCTGGTCTTAGTGGTGGCCAGCCTTTCTGCCCTGTGCTGCTAGCATGAGCAGAGGAAGCAAGAGTGGGTTTCATCCCAGCATGATGTAAGGATGGCCACCTGTGTACAGAACTAATGGTGTGGGTCCTCACAGTGATGTGTATCTCATGGACTTTCAGAACCTAAGGAAGGACCAGCTGGATCTGTCCCCGGGTACATGAAAATAGGGAGTCCAGCTTGCTGGGCAGAGGCCCACTCTCACCTTGATATGTGTGGGTAGAAGACCCAGAAGATGCAGGCTGTGTGTGACAGCTCTGTGCTTGGTGGTATCTGATGAAATCCTGACTCTTTGTTGCTGGTTCTTCTAGGTCTAGACCACTGCAAAGTGAGCCATTCCTCTACTTCCCAATGGGGTTTCACAGATACTCCCGACGGCCCCGGCCAATCCCCCAGTGTCTTATAAAAGAAGATCTAGCATTTGTGTTGGCCTCACACACTTCTTCCCAGGGCTGGGGCAGGGCTGGGCCCTCTTTTCAGCCTTCAGGGTCCCTGAAGGTAGCCCAGGAAAAGAAGTGGCTAGATTGTCTTCTCATAGCAGCTTAGTTCCAGCCTTACACCTTGGCCTAGAAGATGCTCACCAAATTGGCATAGTTCTTTTCCTGCCCAGCGCCTGTCAGTGTTAAGCCTATGTGATGGGAATATGTGGTCATGGCCCTCAGACTTGACAGTGCAGTGGGCAAGAGCAGAGCGCTCAGCCATACACTCAACCAGCCCTGACAAAGACAAACACTGCTGTGCGCACTGACACGGGAGGACCTGTCAGAGGTGAGACTTAAGCAAAGACCCAGAGGGTTTACTGTTTACCGGAGCATGTGAAGAGAGCTGTCCCCATCCCCACAGAGATATGGTTCAGGGAAGAAGGCTGTCACAGAGCTGCTGTTGATGCCAATATTGCAGGTGCATGGGGGGCAGGAGGTGGCGGATGTCCTGGTCTGCGGGCCCATGGGCAGCTCACTGTAGTGCTAGTGCAGGATATTCCTGTGTGGTGTGAGGAGACAGTTGGCCATGGGAAAGCAAAGAGTGTGGTGGGAAGGGGATTTACTTGAGAGACTTCCTTAGTGGGCGAAGTGCTTGTGTCCCTTGACTTACCGTGTGGTGAAGAGAGAGAGGTCGGTGCTGAGAATGGATCTGCTCCCCGTGATCTCAGAACCATTGCTCAGAGCGATAGTCCTAAGCCGCTTCAAGTACTGCTGAGGCGTTAGCACACCAGCCTTCTGAAGCCCAAGGAGGCTCTGCAGTGCAGGCCCAGGAGACGAAGCTGCCTGTGTATGGGTGGGGGACACAGAGTTAGTTAGCACCTGCCCTTTTCCTGCTTCTAGCCAGCTTCCAGCCTCTGAACTTCTGTAGCCTGCCCTTCTGGCTCCTTGGAGAAAGTGCTCTAGGGGCCACAGCTGTCTCATCTACTTTGTGGAGAAGTCAGTGATCTGATCTGGGTATGTATCTCTAGTGTGCCCACGTGTGTACACCCACATGCTCTGGGTGTTTTTTGTCAACTGGATTCCATAATATTCCCACATGTGTATGCCCATGTGGTTGGCACATGGCATACACATGTGGGAATGACATGTCGGCTGTGTTTGTCCCGTGGCTGGTTGTGGCTGCTGTAGCTGCTGTATTATCACTAGAGCTGCTGTGAACTTGGTGGCTGTTTAGGCTTGGTTTCAGACTTGGGTGACAGGATTGTTGTCAATGGTTCTGATGCAGTGTGACCTTTGTTGAGCTCCCATGGTTCCCCGAACAGATCCTGTGAGGCTTGTGCCTAGTGTGTTATGTGGGCACCTCTGTCCTTGACATTTCCACCTGGTGCTCCCAAGTCAGGAAATTTCCACTCTCCTCCCTGAACATGGAACTCCAACAGCTCTCTGTCCACAGTGGCCTCACCCTGACCCATGCTGCACTCCTGGCCTCACTCTGAGTCAGTGGGAAGGTAGCTATTGATTGCCCGACACTGACTGATTATCTATACTAGCTGTCCCTCTGAGAGATTCAATGGATCAATACCCATTGCCTTCCCAACCCTGGGTCTGGGATGTAGGGATTTGACTTGCTAGCCAGCCAGAATGATAAAACTATTCATTAGGCTCGTCTGGTGAGGCACCAAGGGTGTTGCCTGATTTCACAGGCATGGTATAATGTCCTATGTGTTACCTACCCGTTAAACACCTGGCTGGGGGGTATCTTGGACTCCAGCCTGGCTTACTGTAGTAGGAGAGTGTCCCATCTTCACTGTCTCAATGGAAGTTGCTGTTAGACCTCAGTCTCTAGGTCTGCTCACTTCTGCCTGACCTTGCCTCTGTGCACCTCCAGCCCAGCCTCCTGAGGGGAGGATGTGGGTCCTGTCCAACACCCATCTGCACAGCCTGGAACCAGCTGTGCTGCTCTTTCTTGGCATCCCCTCCAAGGGCCTCTGCCTGCTTCACATTCCAGTTCAGTGCTTGGCATGCGCAATTTTGTCTCGAGACTTTTATTAAGCAGCTCCAGTCTAAGGAGTTAATTGTTACTGATAGCTAAGAGTATAATTACCTTGGTAAAATATCATGACTATTTTAAGCAATTGAAAATTGGCTTCTGGCACTGGGTGAACACAAACCATTTTCCTATTTGAGGCACGCTATTTCCAGTATGCACTAATATTCTATACCATAGTTGCAGAATCATATTTATAGAATGTAAGCAAGATTTTATTTTATTTTTTTTAATGAAAGAAAACCTTCCACTTCCCCTATTTGGTCACCCAAGGTCCCCAGGGTAGCAGTCACTAAGGACACACATTCTAGAAAGCAGGCCTGGAAAGAGGTGGGTTGCTGGGCCCTTGGTGGCCAATCCCATCTCTGTTAGATGGCAGCCTCAGAGGCCATTTGATTGTCATGGTGACGTCCTGCCTTAAGGCCCCTCAAATTGTTTCCATGTGTTTGTGTATGTATTGCACATGTAAATTCTTGTTCATGTGGATGTGCATATAGAGGTCAGAGATCAACCTTACTGTCTTTCCTCAGGTACCACCCACCTTGGTTTTATATGTACGTACATATGTGCATTTGTGTGTGTGTGTGTGTGTGTGTGTGTGTGTATGTTACATTTATATGTGTGTGCAAATTAGAAAACAACTTTTAGGAATTGGTTCTCTCCTCCCGTGTGGGGGAATCAAACATAGAGTGTCAGACTGGGCTGCAGAGTGCCCTTACCTGTGAGACCTTGTCTCTGAGACAGAGTCTCCCATTTGCCTGGAGCTTACCAAATAGGCTTGACTTAGTGTGGAGTCCCAGGGATTCTCCTGCCTCAGCCTCCCCAAACATGACTTTTTAAATGTGGATTCTTGGATTCTAACTTAGGTCTTCGTGCCTGTAAAGCAGGCACTTTGCCAGCTGAGCCCTCTCCACAGTCTGGACTTTGGACTGTGGATAGTGAGTGTTCTGAGCCTGCTCTGCCTGTGCTGTTGTGAGTCCTTTGGAGGTGACAGCTGCCTGTCTTTTTTGTTTGTTTTGTTTTGTTTTGTTTGTTTTTTTTGAGACAGGGTTTCTCTGTGTAGCCCTGGCTGTCCTGGAACTCACTTTGTAGACCAGGCTGGCCTTGAACTCAGAAATCCACCTGCCTCTGCCTCCCGAGTGCTGGGATTAAAGGCGTGCGCCACCACGCCCGGCTCAGCTGTCTGTCTTTTGTGCTTGCTGGGAGACTCAGCTGTTCCCTTTTAATCAAGACTCTTCATAGCTTCCTACTGTCTCAGGGTCTCTGCTGTGGTACTGTGGCCTTAAGTGCCACCCACAACAGTGGAGCTAATATGGCATCAATCCCTAGAAGCAAGTGGCAGACTTGTCCATAGTGCCTCCCTTTTTGAATACTTGCATGGTACGAGCTGCTAGCAGGCAGGAGGGATTCTGTGCTCCCTCTGTGGAGGGCAGACACCATATCTCAGGTCAGCCCTGCAGGCTGGGAGATGCCCTCCACTCCTCCCTCACTCACAGGGATTGTGCCTGGACCCTCCTGTGTGTGGCACAGAGCTGGAGATCACATGCACTTGTGGGTTCTTGTGGCCCTGGAAGGACTGTGGGCTAGGGAATGGGCATCATGCCCAAGGGTCATGTCTCGGTGAAGGTGAGGAGAGGTATGGTGCAGGGGCAGACAGAGGCTCATACAGCCCATCTTGCTGAATATTTGCCTTGGAGTGGCTTGGTTTTCTTCCTGCTGGAATGCTGTCACGAGGTCAAATGTGCTCCCATAGACAGTAGAGGGAAGCAGTGTCCGCTTAAACTCTCGTTTATTGGACACCTAGTCAACATTGCCATTTTCCTCCTTGGAGAGCTCCATAGCAGATGCAGTGTCTCCTCTGTCCAGCGCTGAGTGGACGCTGTCTGCAGATGATGCCATGCCAGTAGGAGGCTCCCTGGGTGACCATCCCTGTCCTAGTCACCTCTGGAGGGTGGGAGTGGAATCAGGTGGGGCTCCTCTGCCCCGCCCTTACACCCTTTGCTTTATGGCATGTGCTTGTGAAGAAACTTCTAGAGGCAGAGAGGGGCTGTGAAGTGGCTGGGGGCTTCCATGGGTGAAGCAGAACCAGAGCTCTGTGGTTGCTGCTCCCTAGCTAACGAGTGTAGGGAAATCCTCAGTAGGGCTTTGTGGGCTTATTGTGTATGTGTTCATTGTTCAGCTTCCATGTGTGTGTGTATGTATGTGTGTGTGTGTGTGTGTGTGTCTGTCTGTCTGTCTGTATCTGGGTGTATTTTACTGGTCCAGTGCCTGTGGCTTCTTGTGTTGCAGCATTGTGCTTTGAAGGTCTGTTCTCATTGACAGAGCTTATTCACAGGCCACTTCTGTGATTAGAGGTGAAAATCCCACTATGTGCCCATCCATTTTCCTCTGGGCACACCTTTGACCTTTCCCACTGTTTTTGTTAGGGTTTCTATTCCTGCACAAACATTATGGCAAAAAAGCAAGTTGGCAAGGAAAGGGTTTATTCAGCTTACACTTTCCACATTGCTGTTGATCACCAAAGGAAGTCAGGACTGGAACTCAAGCAGGGCAGGAAGCAGGAGCTGATGCAGAGGCCATGGAGGGATGTTACTTACTGGCTTGCTTCCCTTGACTTGCTCAGCTTGCTTTCTTATAGAACCCAAGACTATCAGCCCAGGGATGGCACCACCCACAAGGGGCCCTCCACACTTGAGCACTGAGAAAATGCCCCACAGCTGGATCTCATGGAGACATTTTCTCACCTGAAGCTCCTTTCTCTGTGATAGCTCCAGCTGTGTCAAGTTGACACAAAACCAGTCAGTACACCCAGTATGGTGGTACTGTGGAATATTTTGGAAGATGGCACTAGGTACTTGTGTCCATTGTGCCTTTATTCTGCTGTGTGTATTTTCTTCTCTGGAGTGAGTTTTGTGCTGAAGGCTGTATGCATCCACTGTAGTGCAAGAAAGACGGAGGCAGGCTGCTGCCTGTCCTGATGGCCTTATGCTCCCCTCACTCTCAGGGGACCCACCTGCTTCTGACTTTGACTGTAGCCCAGCTGTGGAGTCACAGGGCCCCTGCTCTTCTTGTCTGCTTTCTGGTAATCCATAGTGAGAGTGGTGTTGCTGTTGTGTGGACCTCAAGGTGCTACCATGTGAATAAACTGGTACTTTTGTGCACATACTTGAACATAGTCAGTGCTATAGCAGACAGCTCTCGTGACCATAGGCTTCCTTGGGATGGTAGACCTCCTACCACCTGAGTGCCAGTTGAGGGTGCCACCTGCATCCTTCTTCTTTAGATTCACACCAACAATCCAGTTCTTTGCCCTCTCGATTTTCTCTAGGGGTGAGCAGGTAATCTGGATTCTGGGTGTGACCCCTTGGATCAGGATAGGACCCTCTTCACCTGTGGCATGCCTTCACTTGTCACCGCCTCTGTGTCTGCAGGTGAACAGACGTTTTTCATTTTAATTGCAGGCCAGTATATCGATTTTCTCTTTCTGCCGGCACTCTGGGCGTTTTGATTAAGTATCTCTGCTGACTGAAGTCAGGCAGATATTAAAGGAAATCTTACAGCTTCCTTCAAGCAAGCTATGGTTTTACCTTTTATGCTTGAGTCTGACAGGCATCTGGAATTGGGTTTGGAGTGTGATATGAAACGGGTGCCCAGACTTGTTCTGTCCTCTGATCCACTGTTGAATGGCTCTGCTCTTGAAAGGGGCATCCTTCCACCAGTCCATAGTGGGCTGCTGTAGAATCTATACTGTCAGCTCCTTGTGTCTATCTGCCTGTGTCACCCTGTCTGATTTTTTGAGTATAAGTATTGATATCTGCCATGGAATCATCCAGATATGTTGTTCTTTACAATTCCTTAGCTGCAGTGACCCAGGCCTGTGAGCTTAGCTAGAGCTCTAGATTAGCATGCTCTATGGAGTGGACTCAAGGCCAGTTTGAGCAAACCAGTAAGACCCTACTGCAAAATAAAACATGAAGAATTGAGTGGGGTGGGGTGTTATTACAGAAAGGGCTAAGGAGGCAGAGTGCAGGGATCTGCCAGCAACCTTCAGGATCCACATAAGATCCTGGGTAAGTGGGCTGGTGAGGGGACCAGTGGCTAAAGATGCTCTTTGTCAAGCCCGATGACCTTAACCCCTAGAAACCACATAAAGGTGAAAGTGAGAACTGTTTCTACTGACTAACTCATGAGCACTATGGAGTACTCCCCAAATAAATAAAGTTGGAAGAAAAGAAAAAAGGAAAGGAAAGAAAGAAGAAAGAAGGGCTAGAGAGCTAGCTCAGCTATTAAGCACTCTTGCTGTTTTCTAAAGGATCCAGGTACAGCTCTAGCAGTCTCACTGGGATGCTGGAATAACTGCATGTAATTCTAGCTCCAGGGGCTCCTTCACTCTTTTCTGACCTCGGTGGACACTCACACAAATGTGGCACACATGCAAACACATGTGTGCACACACATATAAATACAAATAAATTTTTAAAAAAATGTTGTACTTTCTGTACATGGGTAGCCCTACACCCACACAGATTGCTTGACCAGAATGCTTACCCCTCATACATAACACCCTGGCTTCCATCCCTGGGACAGATAAGGAAATAAAGTAAGTGCTCCCACAGACCTTTAGGCCCCCACACCTCCCCATGTGCAGCTGCTTACTGCCCATAAGACACTGCGGGATGTGATTCAGACTGCTATGAGTTTATGAATCATTTTGAGGAGAAATCATATCTTGGTGTTGTTTGGTTTTATAAGTGGCATTAACCATCCCTCATTTACTGAGATGGTCTTTAATTTTTCACAGCAAGTTTTATAGATTTTACACTAAAGTCTGACCAGCATTGGGTTTTCCTCCCTAGCTGTTTTCTACTCAGGGTGTCTGCTCCGTTTTTTAAATGTCAGATCTTTAGTTACGTTTGTGTCAGGGGCAGGGAGGAGGAGTAGATGCATGTGAGTGGGTGTATCTGAGGGGACCAGAGGTGTTGGAGCTGGAGTTACAGGCATGTGTGAGCCTCCTGACATAAGTGCTGGGAGGTCAACTTGGGTCCTTCCTAAGAGCAAGAAGTGCTCCTAACCCCCAGGCCGTTTCTCCAGCCCCCACTGGTGGGTTTGAAAGATGTCTTAGGAGACTTTTCATTTTGTTCATCTTCTATCTATGGCTGTGGTCAGGCGTGGGCAATGCCTCTTATGACTTTGCTAACCCCAGCACAGCCTGGGGAGAGCATGCTGGAGGAGGAAGTGCCTGTGCACTGCCCAGTCTGAGGCTGGGCAGCATGAGTGCTGTGGAGTTGGTTTGTTTGGGTAGCGCATGTGCTGAAGGATTAGTTTGTTGGTCGCGTGATCTTGGAGTCATGGTAAGTTGTGATGATAGAGAGGCGTCCCTCATGCCACTGACCAAGCTTCTCCTGGCATATTCCTAGAGTGGTTGTACTACAGGGTGAGCATAGGTGGCAGACTGTGCCATCCTGTCATCCATCAGAGCTTACATTGATCCATGACCTTCAGGATGTAGAGCTATGTGGCCATGCCTGTGATCCTGGTTCCTATCTCGGCGAGTCTCATGTTCCAAGCATCTCATCAAAGTAGAGTCATGATGTGGGTTTTACTGAATGCTGCACCGGTGGAGGCCAGAGAACAGCCTTGTTAATTTTTTTCTTTCTACCTTTATTAAAGGGTTCTGTGGTTCACTCAGGTCACCTCTCTAAGCCACTCCACTAGCCCATTTTAGGCTTTAAGTAGTGAGCGGTGAGCAAAGCGTTGCTGGCACCTTTCCTCTTACCTTTGTCTTCATGGTATCCCATTTGCTGACTCTTAGGTTCTGTGTTCTGTATGTACTGCTGTGGTCAGTGTTCTAGTATGGAGACACCTTGGCATTGTGAGGGTCACTTATAGGTGTGTCATCTCTGGGGCTAGATGAGTGTAGAACTTCCATACTATAGGTGGCCCAGAGAGCTTTCTCCACCCTGGATGCTTTGGGTGCCTAGTAGCCCAGCCCACCACCTTCTCCCGGCTGTGCCTTCCTTTGTATCTTGTGTACCACGTGGTCCTGTTAGATGATTTGTGATTCTCATCCCTCTGCCTGGGTGGATCCTTGCCTGGATGTTCATTTGCTAGAGGGCATCACGGTGGCCCATGGATTCCAACAATTGCGCTTCGTGTGAGCATAAGTTGTAAGTATCCAGAAATCCTGGTGTGACAATGCTGTGCTGAGTTGAGCCTTTTCTGTGTGATCGTGGGCACGTGGAGGTCAAAGGACACCCTCTGGCCTCTTCCTTAATTGCTCCTCACCTGGTTTTAGAGACTGGCTCTCTCATTACCCTGGAGCTTCTCTAGTAGGCTAGGCTGACTGGCCACTGAGCCCCAGGGCTCATCCTAAGCACTGGGGCTACTACCAGAGCCAGCTTTTACGTAGGTACTGGAGATCAAACTCAGGTCTTTGCTGGGGCAGCAAGTACGTTACTAACTGAGCTGTCTCCTTGACCCCCAGACTGGTGTTTTTTACTTAGGAATATGACTTCAAATTCCTCCGTATTTTTCTTGGCTGGATTGCTCAGTTTAAAAAGTCATTGGTTGCCATTGCAGTGCATGGCAGGCAGACTGCAGTTTACCCAGCATCCATCTGCTGTACATTTCAGTTGCCTGGATTCTAGCAGATTTGAATACAGTGCGTTTACTGGCATTGTGCTCTCCAGCAGTAGCTGGACACTGCTCAGCTCTGAGTTCTTCTGGTGCTAGACCCTTCTACATACCTCATGATGTTTTTCACATACAGGACTTTCCTATCCTCTTGTGAGATCTCCTTGATGCTAGGGCTAAAGAAGAAACCAAGGCACAGAGACAGGTGGACTGGGTGGGAATTCAGAGCAATTCTACTCCTGATCACCTGCTGTTACTACCTTAACAACAGAGTCATGGCTGAATTTCTTGTTTGGTTTGCCCCCCACCCCCATGTGTGTGACAGATATGTGTGCAAAGATGAATGTACTCAGGGCAGAGGATATCAGTCCTTCTCCCCCCCTCCCCCCAACATCAACTCCCTGTGATTTTTCTATGTGCTCCCACACATTGGGGCTATAGGTCTGTGTAACCATGCTCAACTTTTTATATGGGTACAGAGATTCAAACTCAGGTTCTCGTGTTCCATAAGCAAGCACTCTTAATCCCTGAGCCATCTCCTTGGCCCTCTGTAGCTTATTCTTGCTATTGTGGCACTACTCACCACTCTGGGACCTCTACCGAGCCTTGTGACTGGCAGCCCTCTGTCTCCAAGACCAGGGTCAGTGTTAGGTGAAGGCTCCCTAGAAGCTGGAGTTGTGCTGTTTGCTTAGCCACCCTCCAGGCAGTGGCAGCTCTCCTGTGGACCTGGCTTGGAGCTCCAGGCTGGGCCTTTGCTACCATCCCCCTCATCTTCCTACTGCCCCTGGGGTGTGGGACTCTACCCACATAGAAGGGAATTATCCTGGCTGCTGCCTTCTCTCTGCGGATTCTGGATCACAGGGAAGCTGTCATCGTCATTTGTGAAATGGTATTCCCCATAATTCTGCAGCCTCCCGGGTCTGGCAGCCACACAAGCTGTGCTGCGGTCCTCTTTTTAGCTCATCCAATTGAGGTCTAAGTGAGGCTTAGAGGCTTGGCTGAGGCTGCTCGGCAGGAGCTGATGCTCTGTCCTCTTATTTTCCTCTCATTGTGAGCCCTCCACAGTCTCAAGCCAAATCTGCATGATTTACTCTACACAGTTGTGTTTGTTCCTATACTTCTGATGTCGAGGGAAACCCTCTTAGAGAACCGAGACTTAAACTGTGGGCCTTCTGCCACTGAACAGCATCCCTGGCCCTTTGTAAAAACTTAAGTTACCCAGACTGGCCATGAACTCAAGGTCCTCCTGCTTCTCTCTCTGGGGTCACTGGGACAGCAGGGCTGTCTAATTAAGCATGTCTGGGAATCCTTTCTCTTGACTGCTGTTGAGACTGGGAGTCTCCTGTTCAGCCCTTAGGTCATGAGAGGATCTGGCTTCCTAAACAGGCATTAGTTCCTGAAGACCTCAAGATCTTTTGGAGGGTGCAGCAGCTACCCAAGCTGCAGCTCTGACCTCTTTTCCTCCTTGGGAAGTTTCAGGACCCTCCCTGCTGTCCTGGGCAGGCTGACCTGGCATAGGTGTGCTGACATAAATTTGACTTCATGTGGGTCCTCAGTGTTCCTTGGAAGTGAACAAAGGGGCAGGCTCTTTCTGGGGCTCCCTCTTCTCTTGCCCATGGTACCCGACATTTCTCCTTTTTCTGCTTGCTGCAAAGGAGAAAGACTTATCATTTTGGGCCTTCCAGAACTGATCACACATGAGACATCTGATCACACAGATTTGATTTAGAGACTCTGTGTGTGTGTGTGTGTGTGTGTGTGTGTGTGTGTGTGTAGACCAGAGGTTGACATTGGGTTTCTTCCTATGGCACTCTCCACATTATTTGCTGAGTTAGGGTTTCTTGTTGATCCTAGATCTTGTCCATTCAGCTAGTCCAGCTAGCTGGCTTGCTCCAGGGAACTGATTGCTGAGTCTGGGTTGCCATGACCACTTAGGTTTGCACCTGGATGCTGAGGGTCTTAACTCTGGTCCTCCTTGCTGAGCCACCTCCTTAGCACTTTATATGACTTCAAGTGGTAGAAATGTGAGAGCTAATGTTGGAGATGTGTGCACTCATGCACTTGTGCACACACACACACACACACACACACACACCCTGAGTACTTCTTTTTATTTTAAGGAAGACTGATATACAGGGAGGGTAAGTGGCCATGGGGACACTGCAGGATTCCTCCATGCTCTCCCTTGCAGCTTGCTTCAAGATTGATTCAGAGTGCTTCTAGGGTGGAACCATAGAGACCCTGTAGCACTCTGAAGGAAAATGTGCACCATGAGGGCTGGGTAAGATGAACAGAGTACCTGAGTCATTGGGGTGGAGCCTCTATCCTGCTGGCCTGGGTGCTACAACTGAATTGAGAACCTTGTTCATCTGAGGGAGGGCCGGAGTTCTAGAACTGGGCACAGGGACGTGTCTGAACCCCACTTCTCTGCTCAAGGTTTCTTGTGTGGCCAGCTAGCTCTGAGTAGGAATATGGCAGCTATTGCTTTCCATGCACATACCCCTGTTCTGATGTTTCTCCTCCCTTCCCACCATCAGAGGCCGTATGTTCCTTTCTGTCTATTGTAAGCACGTGTGCTGTGTGCCATGCTGGGGAGATGTGGCTGTACTACCTCACCCCTGCCCTTGTAGACCCCTCACCTCCATGGCAGCTCTGCCTCTGCACCTGGGTAACAAGATGGCCCCAAGTCTGCCTGCCTGCCTGCCTGCCTGCCTTCCTTCCTTCCTTCCTTCCTTCCTTCCTTCCTTCCTTCCTTCCTAAAAAGATGTATTCACTTTTAAAGTTTATGCCGGGTGGGGTGGCGCTCGCCTTTAATCCCAGCACTTGGGAGGCAGAGGCAGGTGGATTTCTGAGTTCGAGGCCAGCCTGGTCTACAAAGTGAGTTCCAGGACAGCGAGGGCTACACAGAGAAACCCTGTCTTGAAAAAAAAAAAAAGTTTATGTATATGGGTGTTTTGTCTTATTTTGTTTTGTTTCTGCCTGCATGTATGTATATGCATCATGTATGTGCAGTGCTTGCAGAGGCCAGAGGCCAGCGTCAGATCTCCTTGAACTGGAGTTACAGACAGTTGTTAGCTACCATGTGGTAGTGGGAATTGAGCCTAGGTCTCTGATAGAGTAGCCGTGCTCTTATCTGTCTGCCCCTAAGCCTGGTTTTCTGCACTCTGCACTGCCAGCCCTGAGACACACTGCAGGGAAGCACGGTGCAGTGGGATGGTTCTGCCATAAACTGGCTACTCGCCCAGCTTCAGGCTTCTGAACTTTTAAGTTCACTCCACTTCTGCTAATGACTGACTCCACATTAGCAATCTGTCGGGAGCATCTGGTGGGATGTCCCACTGCCTCTGCTCCTGCGGAGGAATTGTTCTGTGTGCCCTGATGTTCTCTTCACAACCAGCAGGGTCCACAGCATGGATGTTCAGGGGTTTGGGTATTACCTGCTCAGCAGGCCATTTTGGGACCTATATCCAGTCTTTTTTGGCTGGCCTCAAACTTGACCTTAAATTTTTGATTCTCCTACCCTTCTCCCTCTTTGGTGCTAGGATTACAGATATGTGCCACTTCATCCAAACTGAACTCTGGACTTTGTGGATGCCCAACAAGCCTCTGCCTAGCCTTTCTTCCTGCCCTTCTGGGTCCTATTTTGTCTGTCAGGAGGGAAAGCATTCATTTGGTCCGGGAAGGAGCCATTTGCAAAGTCACTTGAAAGCTGTCCTTGGCCTTTGCATTGTCCCACCAAGAATGCCACTGGAGCTGGGTTGTGACAGGAAAAAAGTTTTCAAGGAGAAAAGCAATTTTAGGAAATAAAATGAGATCAAAACAAAGTGCCTTTTGTTCCTCTCCAAGCTGCAGATGGTTATTAAGATAGGGGTTCCTTGGTGCGGGGGCAGGAGGGGCTTGCCTCTGGCCACTGCTGCTGATCCATGAAAGCAAGGTGCCCTCATGCAGGCCATCCCAGGGACCTGCTGGGGTCCCTCTCTGGGTCTCAGATCTGCCAGATCTTTACCTGACCACCTTTGCAGCCCACCGTTGCCTCAGAGCCTTTACCTGCGCATCTCCTCCTCCCTCCCTCCCTTGGAGTTGCTGTCACCTTGCTCGGTCTGGCTCACTGACTTCCCTCTGCCCTTGCTTTTAATAGGCCCTTTGGCACAGCTGTTTGCAGCCAGTCAAAATCTGGCAATTGTTTGGCTCTCTCTTCTGATGGGTGGACAAGCTGAGGGCGTAGAGAAGTCACCTGCAAAGGTCATGTGCCCAGGAAGGTCTCTGACCTGGTGATGAGGATGGCAGGCCAAGCCTCAATGCTCTTTTCTGCCAAGGGCAACATTCATGGAAGAGCATAAACATGTTGTCCCAGCCCCAAAGATTGGTGGCCCTGTACCTACCCTTACAGGATTTCAGGGGCATCTGGAGACACTGCAACCAGGTAGCAGTTACAGATGCTTTGGTTTCTGGTTTGTTTGTTTGGTTGATTGGTTGGTTGGTTTGGGTTTGGTTTTGGTTTCTTGGCTTAAAACCAACTATTTGGAAGATGTGGCAATTGCCCTTTTGGTTTCTGAGATATTGTGTCTCACTGACCTGGGCGAGGTTGGCGAGCTCCCGTGCATCCTCTGCCTTGGCCTCCCTTCGCAGTGCTGCATGTGCACAGTGGAAGAAGAGGTGTTATCAGTGGGTGGTGGAAAACATGGTACCCTGTCCCTGCCATCATCCATCCTTCCCTGGGCTTAGCTGACACATTTTGGGTAAGGATGGTAGCCACTCAGGACCTGCTGTGGGTCCTGGTCTTGGTGTATGATGTCTGAAGATACTGAGCCTGTGTGGTCAGTGTCTGTCTCCCATGTAACTCCCCCCACCCCATGCTGCTGTGCCACTTTTCAGTACATCCCACTCCAGTATCACTCCAGGACACTGGCCCCTTCAGTACTCAGAACGGCTTCTGGAAAGGAGTTAGCCTATACCTTGGAGACCACATCACCCTGCCAGCCCTGTCATTGTTTCTGAAACATCCTCATGGGGATGGGGGCATGAGGGACAACAGAGATGGCACAGTGAGTCAGGTAGGTGTAGGGCAAGGTAGAGCCTGCTTCTAGGGGAAGATGTTAGTAGGATGCTGGTGGCTTTGTTTTCTATTAACCTTGACTTTCTAAAATACTGCATTCACGTGCTATTGATCTTGATCCTCAGAGCTGTTGTGAACACCCTCAAATCCAAGCCCAGGATGTTCATCCGCTGCCCTGCATCATCCTGGTCCAGGCTACCCTTTCATTTCTGGGTATTCACATCACAGCTCAATTGGAGTTTACAGTGCCAGTGCTACCACATGTGGTGGTACATTCCTTTAATCCCAGCACTTGGGAAACAGAGGCAGGTAGATCTCTGTGAGTTCAAGGCCGGCCTAAACTACAGAGTGAGACCCTGTTTCAAATTTCAAGCTGCAACCAAAACCAAAACCAGCCAGTACCTTAGCTGGGATGGGTTTGGAGTCTCAACACAAGGCTACACACTAATGAGAAGGAAGGAACCGGCCTGGGTAGGTGCCCAGTGATGGCCTGAGTCTGATCTTCTCCACTCAACACAGGTGGTCTATGGCTTAGCCTTGTTGGGGACATGTGGCCTTCAATATCCAGGGGAGTTAGCAAGGCACCTGGATGCCACCAGAGGCCCAGCTTGTCCCTGTCACTTTGGTTCCTGTCACAGAACCCTCTTTGCCTACTACGGTGGAGACCTTGTCCAACTTTTTCACACAATTTCGAAGAAATCCAAATCTTTGAATAACCTTGGTCCTGAAAGGAAAGGCGCTGGCTGCAGGTGAAAATTGATGGTGGTGCTCAAAGGCATGGTTCCCTGCCAAGACAGCCTCTCGAGTGCAGCTTCCAAAAATAGCCGCCACAACAGTGGTGCTGGAACTGCTCCCTGCTCTGCCTGGAGCCTGCTCCAAAGACGGTGAGTGTGCGGCAGCCTCCCCTGCTGCCTGGCCTTCATGTCTGCCCTTGGCCTGCTGCTGGGCCAGGTCAGCACTGGGGCTGCTGCCCTGTGGTTCCTCACATAACTGGCTTCCAAGGATCCTGTGAGGTCCCCAAGATAGAGTGTGTACTGGCTCTAGGTCAGAAAGTACAGTAGACTGTAGACCCTGGGAGGAGGATGCGCTCGCTCGCTCTCTCAGGCTGGCTGCCTCAAACTGTATTCAGTTCTGGTCGTCATGGTTGGCTTCTGGTGTGTGTGTGTGTGTGTTCCCTTAGTTTGAGAGTTCTCAATGTATTTTTCTCTGTAGTCCTGGCTGGCCTGAACTTGCTAATTAGACCAGGTTAGCCTCCAATTCAAAAGAAATCAGCATGTCTCTGCCACCTGAGTGCTAGGATTATAGGCATACATCAACATTGGCTTGTTTTTTTTTTTTTTTTTTTTTTTTTTTTTTGGAAACAGTTTTAACCTGTGTGTGTGAGGTGCATGCGTGTGTTCTTGTCTTTGTTGTGTGCTTGTGCCTATGTATGTAGAAACCAGCAGTTTGTACCAGGCGCCTTCCTCCCTGAGTCATTCTGAGCCATATTTTCTGAGATATTGTGTCTCACTGACCTGGGCGAGGTTGGCGAGCTCCCGTGCATCGTCTGCCTTGGCCTCCCTTCGCAGTGCTGCCTGTGCCTTACTGCTCTCAGCCCTTCGATGTGGCTGCTCGGGATCTGAGCTCGGCCCTCACGCTTATGTGGCTGAGTGTTTGCCAGCTGAGCCTTCTCTTCAGGCCCTATCATGGCTTCTGTCGGTGAGGCCTTTGCTTTACTTTTCTGGGGGGGGGGTTCTCTTATCTGAGGGGCTCGGCTACGTGCTCACTATGCCCAAAGCAACCATGGTGCTTGCTTTCATCAAAACAACTCTCTTCCATTAACTGTTGCCACTTTAATAATCCCATGTGTATGTGTGGGGGGAGATCACTTTGAAAATGTGACTAGAATTTGCAGTCTTAATTTGTAGAAGAAGCTGCATCTGGCTCAGGATGGGTTGCTGCCCAGGAATTGAGGGTGGGGTAGGGAAGGGGCATCCCTGGTCAGGAGCATGTGGCTTTCCTTGGCAGCTCCTGTTTCCTCCATGTTGCTGCCCCACTTATGTCCTGGAGGCCGGGCTGCCAGTGTTTGCACACAAGTGTGAGGATGTGTGTTTGTGTACCTCTAAGTAGGCTGTGTGAGCATTCTGTGTGCATACGTGTGAGTGTGTTGTGCATGTATGTATGCACCTATGGGTGCATATGTCCTGGAAAGCAGGCATCTTGTGCTATTGCCCTGTTTTTCCCGTGAGACTCCCATGGAACATTAAACCCAGAGGAGGAAGACTGGCCATGGCCATCGTAATAGTGATTAAATAGCAATAAAACAGGATCAGTATTTACAGACCTGGGGTGCTGCAACTAGAGGGTATTAAATATCATCCATCACCAAGTGGAAAGCGGTCGATAGCTGGGGTGCCGTTTGGAACTAATGTTCTTTGGCTTAACTTTCCCAGCAAAGACCCAGACTGGCCCCAGTAAAATCCCAGGAAGGAACAGGGGAAGTCCCATTAAAGGTAACATGCCACCAGCTTGCTTCAGAGTCCTTTCTGGGGTTTGCAGTGCTGTCACAGGGGCTAAGCTGTCAGCTTGCGCTGGATGACATGGCGTGATCCTCAGTGCATGCTCATTACTGGCTTTTGCCTTAGGTCAGCTCATCTTGAGTCTGCAGATCCAGGGGGAACTGAGAAATGATTCTAGCCAGAAAGGCTCCAGGACCCAGGAAAGAGCAGCGTGGGCCAAAGGTGGTTTGACTAAGTGGGGGAGCAGAATGGGAGCAGGGCTCTCCCTAGGGCCCTCCCTCATCTACTGAGCCTGACAGTGGGGTTCGTCCAATCTAGGGTGTTAAGTGGCCAGGCCCAGCGTGTGGCTGTGCTTCCCAGGGACTTGGGGTGGGGCTGGAGCATTCCTGCAGTCCCCCTTAAAAATGTTTACACTTTTACCAGGGTGGGGCCCAGGGGCTGTGGGGTGACCCTAGGTTAGGGGTCTTGCCTCTCCTTTGAGAAGAAGGTGGGATATTGGGCCTTTGCTAGCAAAAGACATTGCTTTGTGCCTTTATGAAGCCTGAGGTAGTCTTTGGTGTACCTGTGGTGGTCTCCAGAGGCCATCAGCCCCAGATATCTTTTTGTCAGCTTATATTGATATTCTTCTCTATGTCCAGTGCTTGGTTTCTGGACGATCAGAGAGAAAGATAAAGGGTTCCTTCACTTTCACCTCCCAGAGATCTTCAGCTTTGCTTTGCTAACGTAGACGTTTCCAGTGTGTTAAAGATTCCCTCTCCTCTGTCTCCCAAGTCAGGCCAAGGAGGAAGGTGCTCCATGGCCAGAGTGTCTGACATTGCCAGTGGATGGGCTCTGGTGAGAAGGGTGCTTGGGTCAGTGCAAGCACTTGGGTCGTGGTTGGAAAGACTGACTCTCTAGCTGGGGACACTGCAAAGCAGGCAGGCTCCGTGGTCCTGGCTAGGTGATATCTCCTGCCTGTGCAGCTCTAGTCCCCAGCATGAGAATGGTTCTAAGGCTTGGTGGTTTGTAAGGGACACCTCCTCTCAAGTGCACTGGGTCAGCACGCAGCCACCCTGCCTAGGAGACGACCTCCCTCATAGTGCCACCACCCCTGGGACAGGGAGAAAGTACCATATGACATAGGGAGTCTGTGGGACTGTGCCACCTTCTCTGTGGGGATGCCTGGGCCTCTTTCTAGGCTCTCTGGTAGGACTTTGTTCTTAGCTGCAACTCAGATCTCCTTTAGTTTTGCAGGTCAGGCCTAGCTGACGTCACCGTGGGCCTTGCTTTTGGTCATCTCTCTGGGACAGGTTCTGAGGTGGCCCTTGCAGAGAGAGGCTCAATTGTTAAGTGATAAATTGGCTTCACATTGCTCTCTTCTCCTTCCTTGAGGAGTCCTGTTAAATTTTTCACTTTGCTCTTGGGTCCGCAAATCCCACTAAGTGACCGTCGCTCTTCTGGAGCCTCCTCCGGCGCTGTAATAAGCCCTTATAAAGGGCTCTATCCACAGCCTGATGGAAGTCTCTAAATAAATTAGATCCACTGGTTAGCCTTCGCCGGTGATTTTTATTAACCTCCGGTTAAAGAAATATTGCTAGCTACAGCTGCGTGATTTATTCCAGAAGAAGCCAGCCTCATTTAAGCCACTGTGTGCTCCCGAGAGGATGGCATTATAGAACATGCAGAGCCAGGGCTGACTTGGGGGAGTGTGCTTAGGAGTAGGGAAGCCTTTCTCTAGTGACCTTGGGAGGAGGGGGCAGGCTCAGTCAGAGTCTTGTTTCTCCAGAGCAGGGCAGCACGTGAATTGAGTGGGCACTCCTTTCTTGCCACTGCTACCCCCGGCAGTACCTCCTTTGTTATGTACGTGGTGTGACTCCTGGTTTCCTGTCCTTCCCATCACTTCCTGTGTGTGCCATTGCCCAGGATCTGTGGTCTGGCCCCAGGTGGTCAAGTCATGTGCTCATAAGTCATAAGCCTGCATTTTAGGCTTCTTATGAAGAATAACATGTGCCATGTAGTTGCTGACTGGACAGGAAGACAGTCCAAGGTGCCTGGGACTCAGTGTGTCAGTCCCCACCTCTAGCCCCAAGCTGGTTCTGAAAATGCTGAGCTCACTTTTGCCAGGCACCTGAATGATGGTCCACAGGCGCTTGCAGTTCTCTACAGCAGGGTCTGTGATGTAAAGACAGTTTCATCTCTACCTCCTCCCAGAGGCAGGCCTAAGATCCTTCCTGAGCCCAGATTGCTGTACTAGGCCCTGGCTGTGAACAGCACTCACCACCAGCACACAGCAGCCTGCAGGATGAGTGGGCAGCAATCCTCCCAAGAGTTCAGTGGTCCCAGTCACTTAGTCCTCTCTCTGGCAGTGTCATGGATGAAGAGTGTGAGCCAGGTAAGACACTGACCTGGGAGCCCCTTGTAGTCTGGCTACTAGGAACTCCTGTTGGCTTGGCCACAAGTAGGAGTTGGCGCCCAGCCTGTAGCTGCCCCTCCCCAGCTGCAGCTTTCAGAGGGCTCTTGAGGAGGTGGCTGCATGGATTTTCAGAGGGTTAAAGTTAATTAAAGAGCTCTTCCATGCTTTCATTTCCTTGTCTCTGTCAGCTATTTACATGCAAATGCGGGCCTGCCATTGTGGCCTGCAAAGGTGTCAGCTTCTCTGCACATCAAGGGAGAAAGTAGCCGGGAGCCTGCCCAGCCCAATGCATTGCATTGTGTATGTTACAGGCCACTGTGGACAGCAAGGAGGGGGCCCAAGCATGCTTGGAAGTCAGCAGCAGGCTTCTACCTCTGACTGTCTGCGTGGCTGACTTGAATTTTCTCCATTAAGGCTGCAGTTCGCACTGTGTAGCTGAATACATTATGCATGGTAATATCTTCACATAAGCAATTTTATAAATTAGGTGGATGCAGAGAGGGTACAAACTTTCTGAGTTCAGGGCTGGTGCTTCCCAGGGGTCCTCTTCCTGGCCAGGGCATCCATTAGCAGTAAGAGTTAGAGGTATCCTTGAGGAGAGGCAGCTGTGGTTTGCATGCTGTCCTGAGGTGCATGTTGAGTGACTAAATGTACTGTGTGGGATGTACTTCACTGCAGGGCCAGAGGCCATGATGCTGGCATGTTCACAACATGAGAAGGTGGGTGGTGGCTGATAGTGTTCATTCTTAATAACAGGTAGCCCCCTGCTGTTGTTCTTTCTGACCTCTGACAATGGGCACAAACCAGCTTTGCCTCTCCCTTAGACAAAGCTAGGTGTACCCTGGGGCTTGTTTTATGGGCAGATTGTCAAGGAAGACAACAAGCTGGGGTGGCTTAGTGTTGTGTAACTTTTCCTGGAGAGACACATAGGAACATCCTGTCAAAGCATATGGTCTGAGTGACAGACCAAAGTACTACTTCACCAAAATCTAGCTTGGTGAGATCTGTTAGTTTATTGAGCTTTTTTATAGTGCACAGTGGAAGGTTATAGGGGCATGGGTGACCCTAAACATCTGCATTACCACAGAGTCTCAGTCCATCATGGATGCAACCTGTCATGTCTCCATATATCAGAAAAGAATGACCTCAGTGTTGTACAAAGAAACAAACAAATTGAAAGTAGATAGGTAAGGCAGTTTTATTGTGCAAAAAGGGTGAGATGTGACCAAAGCTGAGCTTTAGCACACTGGACAGGAAGGTCACTTAGTTTATTTAACACAGTGATGAGAGTTGCCAATCCTGGGTGGGATCTTGAACTTGACCCTTCAGGCTGACATGATTGGCTAGTTGGTACAAAGTGTACTTGTGGGGAACATGAGCATTTCTCAGTATTACTTGTAGGGTCGGGGAGGGGTGGGGTCCTAGTCGGAATCTCAGGTTGAATTTAGTCAGTAGCTCCTTTATCATGAGGGAAGACCTAGCTACCCCTGTAGGGTTGTGTCTAGTTGCCACGTCTACAGTGACAGGCAACACTTGGTTCAGTTTTTTGTTGTTGTTGTTGTTTTTTGTTTTTTTTCGAGACAGGGTTTCTCTGTATAGCCCTGGCTGTCATGGAACTCACTTTGTAGACCAGGCTGGCCTTGAACTCAGAAATTCGCCTGCCTCTGCCTCCCAAGTTCTGGGATTAAAGGCGTGCGCCACCACTGCCCGGCCAGTTTTACCTCTTAGTGGCTGACCTTAGTGATGCATGGCTCCTGTATACCTGGAAGAAACCCTGTCCCTGAGGCAAGGGAAGGGCAGTAGCCTGTTGCTCTGTTCTCTGCCTGCACAGCCAGATGTGGCAGCAGTGGTGAATAGTCTCATTCCATTCTCCACTGACAGTGGAGGAGAGCTCAGCTCTGTTCCATTTGATGCAGAGTTGACTAGCCTTTTCAAAGGGATACTAGGGGAGTTGGGAGTCTGGAAAATGACAATTTCAAAAGTGGTTAAGAAGGTTAGTAGGGATGAATATAACCAGACAGGCCGTATGCTGTCACACCCATGAAAGTTAGGGGCCCCCTCACTGAACCTGGGAGACTTAGACCTGTTCTTCAGGTGAAGGCATTTCTAAAAAACGCTCTTAACTTTAGGAGACCAGCCCACTGACTTGTCAGAGGGACAGATATGGGTGCAGTGTATAGACACCTCTTTTAAACCATGTGCAGGTCAGGTGCTTGGCTTCTGCTGGCACTAGCCCAATGGGGTGCTCCCCCTCCCCTTGTATTTGTGGTGCTGGAGACTGAGCACAGGACTTTGCAGTATCAGGCAATCAGTCACTGAGTCTCACCTGCAAGGCCAGCATGTTCTTCTGCTGAGCCGTTTCCCTAGGCTCTACCACGGAGCCCTGTCCCCTGCCCCATGCTTGTCAGTTTGGATTCTAGGCAGACACTACTGCTGAGCCCAGCCCTCTTTCTGACTTTGAACTTGTATCCCTGGTACCTCAGCCTCCTAAGGAGGCAAACATCACCAAAGGTCAACTGTCTCCCACTGGTAGAACATGCTGTTTCATTATTGTGCTTTTTAAAATGATGAAATCTGTTATTAAGTACTGGATAGCAGAGAGATAGGAACCACAGTCCTAATAGAGATATGGGTTAAATGCTCTGGCTTTCTCAGACAAAAGAACAATTACCAGCACAGCCTCTTAGACATCCAGGACATGGGAATGCTGGCCTGCATACCCCAGAGTGTGACTAGGGTCTTTGCCTGGTGACAGCTGTATTGTGTTTTGGGGAAAGCATTGTGTCCTTGGGAGTACTGACTATATGAGTTGAGTGGCACATGTTTACATAGCAGTGAGCAGTTAAATAGGTGGGTGGCAGGAGGCACAAGACCGGGTTCCCTCTGCTGGACTTGGACCCGTGTGGAGCAAGAGTGGTCACTGGGCTGCAGGTGTAGAGCCAGAGATGCCAGGAACACATGTCTTGCTTACTAAAGAGGCAGCTGCATTTTGAGTAGGTATCCCTACCCAGGTTAGCATGCACCCTTCCTTGCCCTGACATCTGAGAACAGCCTAGAATGAGAAGGGCCCCACTGTAGTGAGTGTACCCTATACCCAGAAGGTGGCCTGTAGGACAAACTTCTGCCACCAAGACTAGACGAGAAATGTTAAGTGTTACTGGGAGTTTGTTGGAGTGTTAGTGCACAGTGTACTCACACCACAATCTTCATAAGCAAATCAATCAGCGTATATCACTGCACCCTGCCATTTCCAGAACAATAGTGTAAGCTGCAGTGCTAGCTGGCCCCATGAATCACAGACCCATGTGTCTGTGTTGGCCAATGTGAGTTGGGCAACAGACTTGCTCCACTCGAGTGTCTAGTGCTTTATACAACTTGGTTGTCCTCCTTTGAGCATGATCCATAGGTCTCTCTCTGTAGTTGTGGCTTAAGATAGTAGCTTCCGGGCTGGTGAGATGGCTCAGTGGGTAAGAGCACCCGACTGCTCTTCCGAAGGTCCGAAGTTCAAATCCCAGCAACCACATGGTGGCTCACAACCATCCATAATGAGATCTGATGCCCTCTTCTGGTGCGGCTGAAGACAGCTACAGTGTACTTACATAAATAAATAAATAAATAAATAAATAAATAAATAAATAAATAAATCTTAGCCACTGGGACCCCCATTCTGTTCTCATTCTCCTCCGAGGTGTCCAGCAGTGTCTGAGATGCCCGAGACTGAGAACCTGGTACCTAGGACTGCGGACTGCCCCTTGTCCACCCCCTTAGGCTGAGTCTGTAGCTTCCCACAGCCAGACACCCCCACCCACCCCCCGGGCTGTAGAAAGCGTGTGGCAGATCCTTCCGCGTCCGCCTACCCAAAGCACTGGACCTCTGTCGGGACTTGGGGTTTTCCCCAACTCCTTTCATTTCCCCCCCGCCACGCCCCCTGCCCTCTATCCACACTGCCACACTACATGGCCTACTAGCAACATGTCCCAGCACTCTTGATGGCTTTCCTACATTTCTGGAGACCTGGACCATTCTGAGGATAGCTCTGGCGGCCTAGAAGATACCCCACCACTAGAATTTGCTTGGCGCTTTCTCCACAGGAGGACTGGGGTTAGAAGTCAGTGGGAAAAGGCTAAATTCACTGTTTTGTCATGTACAGTCAGGTGACATCTCTTCAGTGTAATTGAAGACTGGAGCTGGCCCTGACCTCCCACTGCAGATGGCATGGAGTGGAAGCTACTATCTTTTTTTTTTGTTTTTGGTTTTTTTGAGACAGGGTTTCTCTGTATAGCCCTGGCTGTCCTGGAACTCACTTTGTAGACCAGGCTGGCCTCGAACTCAGAAATCCACCTGCCTCTGCCTCCCAAGTGCTGGGATTAAAGGCGTGCGCCACCACTGCCCTGCCCTTGTAGAGTTTTCTACTGGGTCACAAGAGCAAGCTTCATTCAACCAAAATAGGCTCCCTTTCACAGCCCCACAGGGTGAAGAATCCTGGAGAGCAGGGAGCAGGAGGAGGGAGGACAGAGGCATCTGGATGTCTCTGCATAAGCTAGGAACCATTGCCTGTGCCCCAAGTATGCCATGAGTAACACAGAGGCTGGGTGTGGCTTGTGACATGTCTGCTGTCTTCCTAGTCTTTGTAAATCTAAATCAGTTCTGAAAAGTACAGCCTGTTACTAGGGAGGAGAAGCCAGCCTGGCTCTTTTCTGGCAGAGGCTTGGGGTTGTGCTGTCTGCTGAGGGTGGAGCCTCCTCTGTTGCAATGGTGGCTTGGGGAAGAGGGTACATGGGCTGGCCACTTCCTATAGTGTTGATGCCCACCCAGGGACAACCTGGCTTTGGGCCTCTAAGAGTATGACATCATTCTGACTATTTTCCATGTGCCCTTGCAGCATGTGGCCTCTGAACTACATCTAGCAGCTGTATATAGCAGCGAGCACTAGACCAGAGTCTTGTCGTTGGGGATGTGCACAGTGCACCATAGGTCTCTCTAAGGCAGTTTTCCAAGCCTCATCTTCTAGTCTTCTGTGACAGCTAGGAGGCCAGCAGTGGGTTGCAGGCCAAGGATTTACCTCTGTATGGGCTGTGAGAAGCCTCCAGCAGCAGGCTGGGCATCTGTGGATGTCACAGATATCAGTCCTAGTCAGATGGGATGCTTTGTCTAGTTTGTATTCAGCCTTTGACATTGTGTTATGACGCCATTATCTATAAATTTCAGGTTTGCAATGGTGTAGTAGAGTTATAAAATCCCTCCACCCCAATGCACAAATGTCATAATTTTGAAGTAAGTTTGTGATTTGTATTGGGTTGTATTCATAGCTGTCTTGTGGTGCACATGACCTGTGGCTGGACAAGCACAGATGGTGACTCATGGGTTAAGGTTCCTACTGGTAGCTCCCTCTCACCCCCACAGTAGCTGGTATCCTTGGGCCTCACAGCAAGACATTTGCTTCTTCCAAGATGTGGCCTCAACCTTTATGTTTGTTCCCAATGCTGCATAAGCCAGATGCGGTAGCTCATACCTATAATCCCAGCACTTGGGAGATAGAAGCAGGAGGATCAGAAGTTTAAGGACATCCTTAGCTGCAAAGTGAACTGGAGGTTGGCTTGGACTGCTTGAGGCCCTGTTTGAAAAGCAAGCAAGCAAAGAAAACAACCAAGAAGAAGTATGGAAACCATTTGGAAAGCCTATCACCTTTCCCCGAGATGGAACTGAACACACAGCCGCTTCTCTCCTGTCTCCATACTTATTCTCCCTACTATCCAGGTGCTAGAGTCAGATCTGCTTTTGCAGCAGAACATGGCATGATAATGAGTGCCCAGTCAATGATGCGCTGCTTCTCTGTAGAGATGTGTGCCTCGACCTTCCTTGTAATTTGTGGTCTCTGACTTTTCACCTTTCCTGCTGGCATGAGCAGACTCTGGTAACTTCCCCTGTCAGGCAGAGTTGCTGGGTCCAAGGTCTGAGTGTCTCTGGAACCTGGACCTGTGTTATGTGTCTAGTTTTCCAGAAGGCAGGAGCTAGTGGACACTCTTTTTTGCCTGGGGTAGGGTGCATCCTCCCCACCCACCAACAGAGGGTTTTTGTATGTAGCCCCGACTATCTTCAAACTCTGTGTAGTCCAGGCTAGCCTCCCAAGTACTGGGATTAAAGGCAAGCAAGCGCCAGCACTGCTGGCTGGTGGGTGCTCTTCTGAGGACACTGGCATTTACCATCCAGCTGTTGTGCTTGAGCAATGGCTTTTACTCATCTGTTCTCACTCCTCTCGTGCTTGCTTGCTAGTTTGATTCCTCCTGGTGACTGTTTATTTTGGCCTTTGTGATAGTTTTGTCAACTTGGATAGTGTTTGATAAGGCCCTTGCTGTGGCCCTCACATCACAGTAGTGTCTGTTTGTGCTGCTGTTTCCTTGGCCTGCATCTCTTCTGCTAGCAGCTGTTTAGGGAGGACACGGATTCACCAGCCATCGTACTCAGGGATTTCTTGTCTCACTGGTGGTCTGGGACCAGTACCCAAGCTACCACAGGGACTCCTTTTGTCACCTGGCAGTGGAGTTGCCAGCAGGTTCTGCCTGGGGCCTTTAATTCTCTGTCTGGGTAGCCAAGGGAGGTGATGAAGGGAGTCTCTGTGATGGGTTGATGTCTGGCTGCCTTCTTCCACTGAGACCTTTGCTGGGTTCCATGCTGGGGTGCATGTTACTCCTGTAGGCATTGGAATTGTGACACAGCTGCAGTGTTGGCCATAATCCAAGGTCACCCTGCTGCCAGAAACCTCCCCATTCTGTCACCCTCATCTCAGGTGCCCAGGTTTGAGAAGAAGAGATCTAGAAATGTGCAAGATAGGATGAGTCACCCGTCCCTGTGGCTGAGCAGTCACCCTTCAAGATCTTTGTCTCCGTGAGAAGAGTGCTCCATAACTGCCATCCCAGTGCTAGTGATGACTGCATGGGCCACCGAGGACTAAGCTTGCATGCTGGGTTTGCCAACGAAAAGAGGAGCATAGGAGTTCACGAGAAGGTTCCCAGCACTTGTTTGTGGTCCTGGGAACAGCACTGTTTGACTTGGCCCAGCCCCCACTAGACCGGTGCTTCTCAACCGTCCTAGTGCTTTGACCTCACAATACAGCTCCCACTATAAAATTATTTTTATTGCTACTTCATAACTATAATTTTGCCACTGTTATGAATTGTAAAAATCTGATATGGAGGATATCTGATATGCAAACCCTTGTGAAAGTGTCGTTTGGGGGCCCCCTCCACCCTACCCCAAAGTGGTCATGGTGCACAGTTCAAGAATTGATGCTCCAGGTGGATGGAGGTGCCCATCAGGAGGAATAGCGAGGCTTGGGAGGAGCCTTGCAGGAGGGGTAAGCCTGACCCTATGCAGTGAGTGGAGACTCTCAGGAGGGGTGGGGCTTGAGTCCAGGCAGTGGGAGGAGCCTTAGTTAGGTTGGGTAGGCAGATAGGCAGTCACAGAGTGAAGACAGAGTTGTGATTTTGGCCCGCAGATCCTGTGATGGCCCCTGGTAAACCAGCTGCTGCTCAGCAGTATAGAACTGAGATGTTACAGAGTTGTCCGTCTCAGGCTCTTCCTCACTGGTAGGAGAGACAGAAGCAAGTGGAGCCGAGCTGGACATCCAGGGCATCAGTTGCATTGAATACTGTAGGCCATGTCCTCTCACCGTCTTCCTGAATGGTGTGGAATATGCTTGAGTGGCAGTAACACTGTTCTCGGCCTGAAGCCCTGTCATAGCCCTGTTGCCATGAACCTTGTTTCTAACCTCCTCTCTGAGGACACCAAGGGAGGGGCCAGCTGTTGGACAGTTAGTGTGACTTCATTACTTTGTGCCTGTTGGTGTTACCCCAGGAAGATCAGCTCTAATGCATTGCCCACAGAGCCACCCACACCGGCATGAAGAGTCACTGCTTGGGAGCCCAGGGCCCGCTCTGGGTGGGTGCTGGGAATGCATTATACAAGTAGAGTAAATGAAATGGGGTTTGTAATAGAGCAGTGTGAAGCCCGAGTAAGATTGCTTCGGGAAGTCTCAATTGATTCCCACTCCTTCCTATATTAGGTGTTATAGAGCTTTTTCTCAGGAGGTTGAAATGGCAGGAACACGGGCTGGGGGCTCGTGGTACCGAGTGCTGAGGACCTCCTCCCCTGTCTCCTCCAACCGAGGGCTGGGCAGGAAGTAGTTGAGGCAGTGACTCAGGGAGGGAGGCTTGGCAGGGTGTGTGGTGCTGTCTGTATTGGTTCCTAGCCAGAAGAAGGTAGGGGGCAGTGGGGCATGGAGAAACTCTCACTTTGACCCTCTGTAATGAGTAGCTATGCTAGCTTTGGTCACCCAGAGGGAGCCAGGTACATTTACAGGTACAGCCACAAGCCTGACTGATGTGGGTGTGGAACGTGTTGTCTGTTTTTAGTGGGGCTCCAGAGAAGCTGGGGACCCAGGCGGTGGCGCAGCACACTGTGCACTTGGCTCTTGGCCGGTGAGAGGAGCACACTAGGAGCTTACCACAGTTCAGAGAGGAGAACCTTAGAACTGGGAAGGAGGACTTGCAGCTTTGAGGGTCGGCTGCCAGGTGGTATTCAGCGAGGGTGCTGACTGTCCCCTCAGCATGTAGAGTATTTAATGTGGCCCACAAGCTCCGTTGTCTCCACACCTGCAGAGCATAGTGGCTGATGGTCACCAACAGAAGTCATTTTTTTCTGTTCCCAATGCAGTGTCTGACAGGCTTCTGTTATATGCCCAGGAGCATGTGTTGACAGCTTCCTGCACTGTTGGAAGGGTTGAGCTTCCAGCTCCCCAGCCCTAGCCCACCCAGGAAGCACTACACATGGGAACAGATCAGGGACCTTGTTTAATTGACTCTAATTGGCCTAAGTGAGCGGTGTGCTAATTCTAAATTAGCCTTATCTACTCATGAAAGAATCGAAGCAAGAAATGCATTTGGTAACACTTTGTTAGAGCTTTGTTCAAGAGACTATATGGAAATTAATAGAATTGCATTTCGCTAAAATTATCTTCTCGTTCCCTCGTCATCAGTGGGACTGGCCTCACCCAATTAACCACATTTAATGAGCTTTGATGACTGTGAACACTTTTGTCCCCAGAGATGTTTTTCAACACCCCTTGTTGAGACATCCACTGGGGGGCACATGCTCTCATTTTTCTCCTGAGTTTTTCTGCTAAGTGCAGGGTACAGAGCATCCACCTCTCTCTGTGCTCCACCTGGTGTCTCTGGGCTCCTTTCTCACAGTCAGTGTTCTGCGGACACAGGAGGACATAGTGAGGAGGCCTGGTAGCCTCAGTTGCATCTTGTAGACCTTCCTGTCTGACACTTGAGCATCAGATGTCAGAAATCTGGCAAGTGGTGAGGCCAAGCCTAGCCTGGGCCCAGCGCCACAGCTGATATGAGTGTAGGCTGGCTGTTCTCAGACCCCTTCCCCCTTTCCACCGTTAGTGCTGATCTTAGTACCAAGATTAATCCTAACTGTGGTCCCTGCTCAACACCCTTGCCTCCCATCTTGCTGGATCCCACATTGCCTTCTCCTTTCCCTTTGCATCCCACCCCTCACCATGAATGCTCGCTGGGCAACACTGTGTGAGGGTGCCTAGTCCGTCCAGACTTCATACTGGGGCAGTGGTTGAGCAGGAAACTTGGCCTCAAATGGATGCCATCAGTTCAGCCGTCTGTACAGATGCTTTCTAAATAAAAAGTTTCATGTTAAGTGGGGCATGATGTTGCATGCTGTAACCCCAGACCTCAGGATGCTGAGGTAGGAGGATTACTGTGTGTTCAAGGCCACCCTGGGCCACATCACTCTCTCTAATGTACTGTTTGTAGGTGACATCAGCATGTCTGTGGACCCTGCAGGGCGAGAAGTAACTAGTCTCTGCTGTCTTGTGGCCTTTTGCCACCCCCAGAGCCAAACTCACTGTTATCTTTGCCTGGGTTGAGTTTCATTTTAGTGGATACTTATACACATAACTGCAGTGGTTGGCTTTTTTTTGTTAATGGTGACATTGCTGGGCCCAGAGGTTTCATTCTGCCCTCTGAGAATGCCACGTGTCTTTCCCTCCTCCTGATGGTGGGTCTTCCTACCCAGCTGCAGTGAACCAACAGTGCTGCTGTGAGTTTTCTGGGCTTGGGCTTGGGCACTGGCACCTCACATGCACTGCTCTTTAGGCGCCCGCCCTCCATGATGCTTCCTGACTATGGTGCTGTGAGTTCCCCATTGTGGGGGCTGCATCCCTGAACTGTGAGCGGGAAGGAACCTCTCTCCCTTCAGCTGCTTTTGTATCTGTCTCAGAAAACAGCGAAGGAATGAAGACACTCACAGTGTAAATGAAGACACTTACCTCATGACTTGGGTACAGTGTGAATGAAGGGGCTCACCTCATGACTTGGGTACAGTGTTTTCTTTGACCTGTGGCCCTTCTCTGGGGCAACAGATATTCCTTATGACCACCCCCTCCTCTGAAAATGGCACACAACAAACTCCATTGCCCATTTGATTTGATGATTCATAAGGTATTTGATACATTCTGGTCACTAGCCTTTTGTTAAATAAGTGATTGTAAATCCTCCCCCCCCCCCCCCCCCGCCGCCCAAATCTGGAATTTTTTTGTTCTTTCACTTCATTGAAGTTTTTAGTTTGGCTGGACGCTATTCTGCTTTCAGATTCCTCTATGATTGCTGTTTGTGCGTGTATGTCCTGATTTAGAAGCCTTTGCTGTTGCCTGTGCCTTCAGTTAAAGTTGTGGCTTTATCTGCCCTGCGAGTCACTTTCACGTACGTCCCACTGACAAGATTCCTGACTGGAGCAACTTAAAGGAGGAAGGGTTTATTTTGGCTCGAGTTTCAGTGGATATACCCCATCATGCCAAGGAATGCATGGTGGCTGCAGCTCGAGGCTGGTCACGTCACAGTGGTAGGCAGGAGGGGGAGAGCTTAGGACAGAATGAGAAGTGGATATCACCTTCATTGTCTTCCTCCTGCTCCTCCACTGCCAGCAGCCTGCCTCTGCTAGGAAGCCACAGTGCTCCAAGTTCTCATCCTCTGAAGACAGTGCCATGAGGAAGGGAGAGGTGGAGTCAGATATTAATGAAGGGGGGCAGAGGCATCAGAGGAGGCAGCCGAGTACACTCACCAGCAGGACGTAGAGGGGAGCAGGCAAAAAGCAGCAGCCTTTCTCTGAGACCCCTTAAGTTCGGGGATAGTAGTTACTGGAAAGGAGAGGTTTGTGTTGGCCTGTGGTTCCAGAGGGAAGGAGTCTATTGGGGTGGGAAAGGCAGGAAATGGGGCAAGAGTAGGAAGTTGGTCGAGTAATTTTTCATCCACACCCAGGAGGCAGAGCACAAGCACAGGAAGTCAGGTGAAACTATGAACCACCAAAGCCTGTCTCTACTGCTGCACTTCCTCCAGGAAGGCTACACCTCTAACCTCCCCAAAGAATACTGCCAATTGGGGCCCATGTGTTCCAGTACAGAAGCCTATGGGGGACATTCTTCATTCAGACTGCTTTGTTGGGCCACTGCCAGAAGGTACCATCTACCTTGGGGGAGGGTCTTTCTCCTTAGTTAATTTATCTAGGAACTGCCCTATAGACCTGCCTTGAGTCATGTTGATTCCAGATCCTGTTAACTTGACAGTCATGGTTCCTTCTTACACTTGTGCTGCAGTGTAAGAGTTTTAAGTGAATGTGCCTGGGATTCATCTAGGGCCTTGCTCAGCAAACTGTGTACACTGAACTGCAGCCCCTGTCCTCTTGTGCTTGATTTTGAGACAAAGACTCATTAACTTACCCTGGCTGGCCTCGAACTTGCCCTGTCACCCAGGCAGCCCTTGAACATTGGTTCCCCCTTCCTTGATGTGGAACCGGGCTCTGTTTGTCCTTGATGATCTTGCTCTGGCCCAGCAGCATGGCTAAGCACACTTCCTTTAGTAATCGTTTGTAGATTAAGTCGGATTATCTGTTCACAGTGTGGCGTGTGCTGGAAATCCCCATCACCTTCTTTCCCAGCCTTTATACTTTTGAGAAGCTCAACTACGGCTGCTTTGAACAGAGGGGTTAGTGGCAGAGTGTCCCTCCCTGACAGTCTCAGCTAAGCCAGCTATACATAGCTGTTAGAATTCACACTGTCTGCAGGAGGAAATGTAGCCATTCAGCAGGCTCGCTAGTCTCCATGTGCTAGGAGGCACTTTTGAAATTCTCTTTGAACATTTACCTTATTTTATTCACTATGTGTATGCACGTGTATATATGTGTGAAGGTGTGGTGTATGCCATATAGCATTCACGTGCAGGTTAGAAGATAGCTTCTGAGAGTTGGATCTTTCCTTCCACCATGGAGTGGAGGGTGGAACTCAGGTTATCAGCTTTACAGAACAAGTGCTTTGACCTGCTGGGCCATCTTGACAACCCTACGGAGGCTCTTTTTTATTGACTTGTTTCCATGGTGAATACGTATCAATTATAAGCAAATGTTTTTTCTGCAAATATTGAAATTATATGACTTACTTATTCTGTTAATGTGGATTAGCTTTCTGACTTTCCAAACATGAACCCACACAGATGTCTCAGGTCAAAGCAGTTCTCTCTTGCGAGTTGTGCATTGCTTTGCCATCCAGCTGAGGTTCTGGATGGGTGACGCCTGGAGAGTCTGGCCATCAGGTTTTGTGCTGTGAATTTTCTGGAATAGTCTGTAAGATAGGTGCCTACTTCTTCCTTAATGATCTGATGGAATACACCGATGTGTAAGTTACTGGTTTTAGCCGCCCACTTGCCTCTTCCCATCCCATCCCTGGAGTCACAGAGTCATGTGGCCATGTGAACTTAAGTGGGTGCTGGGCATCTTAACTGGGATCTTTATGCTTGAGTGACAGACAGGTTCTTTTCCCGTGGAGCCATCTCTCTAGCCTCAGCACTTAAATTATTCTTTGTGCGTGAGTATGCTCTTGTCTGTGCCCTAGTATTCTTGTGTGTTTATGCATGTAGAGGCTAGAGGATATTTTCTTGAATTGCTCTCCACCTTTAAAAGAAAGATTTATTTTTATTTATGTATATGTGTATGTGTTCATAGATACATCACATGTGTTCAGGTACCCGCAGAGTTCAACAGAGGGCATCAGATCCCCTAGAACTGAAGCTACAGGCAGTTGTGAGCTGCCCAACACGGGTGCTGGGAATGAACTCTGGGCTTCTGCAGGAGCAGAGCAGCCAGTGCTCTTAAGCCACTCGGGTATCTCCTCAGCTTCCGCCGTGCTTTTTCAGACAAATCCCTCACCAAGCCCAGCTTTGCATGAGTGCTTCGGAGCCTGACTCGGGTCCTCTGGCTTGTAGAGCAAGCATGAGCCAGCACTACATTTTCATTTAAAACGTTTTTTAAAAAAACTTAATGTGTATAAATTTTTTCCCTGAATGTGTACCAAGGGCAACAAGAAGAAGCTGGGACCAGAGTTACAGACAGTTGTGAGCCTCCATGTGATGCTAGAAATCAAACCCAGATTCTCTGTAAGAGCACCCGGTGCTCTTACCCGCTGAGCTACCTTAGTAGCCCCCCTTTCCTGGTGACTTTACTATTCTTCTACTGTGTGCTGCTTCCAACTCACTTTTATTTGGTAATCTATATTTCTTTATTAACTTCATCAAGGATATATTAAGTTTTCCAAAAAGATTTCTCATTTTTATTTTTAATTATGTGAACATCCATCTGTCTCTGTGGGTAGGTACATGTAAGTGCGGATTCCTATAGAGGCCAGGGCAGGTGCCCGTGATGTCTCCTGGAGCTATGGTCACAGGCAGGTGTGAGGTACTCAATACTGATGCTAAGAACCACACTTAAGGTTCTGTGCATAGCACTATGTGCTCTTAACTCTGTGCCATCTCTCAGGCCTAAGGGCTTATTAATTTTATTAGTCATTTGAATGAGTCAGCTTTTGGCTTTATTAATTCTCTATATTTATTCTGTATTGCTCATTTGCTTCTCCTATCACTCCCTCTTTTCTATGGTGTTAATTCATGTTTGAATTTGAGTTGTATATGTAGCCAGTTGAGTCTCATTCTTCTCTTTGGATTTCTGCTCTTAAGGCTGTAATTTAGTTGTATGCTGTGTGTTTGATATATTACATTTTTCTCATTGTATTAAGCAGCCTTCCATCATGATAACAGATTGCCAAGATTGTCCTTATGAAGAGGAAAATGCTTGTTTGGTAGTTCTATGCTGTAACAGATTATGGCTTTAGAGTCTGGCCAGTCCAGACATCTTGAGCAAGCAGGTGGTGAATCCAAGCCATTCACCTTCAGGCCCTGAAGCCAAGAGTTGAAAAGGAAGAGCCTGGCATTCAACAGTGTCCTTCATGTCATACCCCCAGGGACCTCACTTCTTTTCATTGGCCCTACCTCCTAAAAGGCCAGCTAGCTCCAAGTAGCACCACAGACTGGCCACCAAGCCTTCCTTCTATACATGGACCTTTGGTGACACTTGCAACTCAAACCCTGAAAGAGTTTGAAAGTTTATCTTTTTCCATTGTGATTTTTTCCCTTTAATTTAACCAATGAGTTGTAAATAAAATTCTTAATTTAAAACTACTTGCTGGGTTTTAAGCTCCTGAATTGTTGAATTCTACTATAATTTTCTTGCTATCAAATTATGCTTTGAATGTTATCAGTAAAAATTTAACAAGATACATGGCTAGGAATGGTGGCACACACTTATTGTCCCAGCCCTCTGAAAATGGAAGCAAGAGGATTACTGTGAGTCTAAGGCCTGCCTAGGCCCAGTGTGACTGTCTAAAATAAATGTTACGAACACCTGCTTCCTGGACTCTCGTGAGACCTCATGGTAGTGTGTGTTTGTGAAGCTTCTGTGTACATGGAGCTGACCAATAGGTCAGTGCTGGGTGCCATTGCTTGA